>NW_017728886.1:4885811-4920133 GCF_001723895.1 Crocodylus porosus | reverse complement strand
CTAAAATAACACCAACACCTTGCGGTCAGACCACAGCAATTTTTTTAGGAAGGCAACAGAGAAAAAGACAGGTCCAGTGGACACTGCGTCTTAAATCTTTACTTTGTCACGGGCTTCCAGCCCATTATTACAGCTGGTTTTGGGATCCTCTAAGGCAGTAGTCTCCAAACTTTTTTGATTACGCACCCCTATCAGTAAAAAATTTTGAGCACGCACCCCCAATCTATGTATGTTCATATAAATATAAATAGAAGTTGTAATATTTTCTTCCTGAACCCCAATGAATCAACTTGCGCACCCCAAGGAGTGTGCACACCCCACTTTGGAGACCACTGCTCTAAGGTATTTAGGCAGGTAAGTCTGAATGAATTCAACAGTGCTGGTAGCTCAGATGCAAGTGATGAAAAATGCATGTGGGGCTTGGCTTTAGTCCTCTGTTCCCATGTATAACAGGGAAATAGCTCCCTCCTTATTGCACACAAGGACACATACATTGAATCACCATGAGGTGCCTTTCCTCTGGTAACTGAGGCTGCCTTAGGACCTTATACTGCGTACAATTTTAACTGCGGCAAGAGGGTGAGAGCTTGCTCTCCAGTTATGTTGATGAGAATCAAGGGGTCCTGGGTCAAGTTTGTGGATCTCTGCTGGCACGAGGTCCCAAGCAGGCTCCATTGCACTGGGGATGGCAGTGATAGCAGAACCTCAAAAGCTTTGAAAACTTGGTGCAAAGTAGCAGCCCATCGTGGCCTAAATTCAGATCGTGCCCCTTTGTGCTAGAGGCTGTCCATCTGTTATATGCCAGGCAGGGACAGCTGCGGTCTCAGACAGCTCACAAGCAAAACAGACACAGTGAAGGAGGTGGCATCCTCTCTTTTACCGATGGGGAGCTGGGGAGAGTACACGACATGCCTGAGGTTACACAGGGAGCTTGTGACAGAGCCAGAGAAGGAAACCAGCTCTCCTGAGTCTCCAGCCAGGACCCAGACCACAAAATTGTCTTTCCTGTCATCCCACAGAAGCCGGTCGCACGCTGGATAACTCCCCAGCCTTCCTTGGCACCCCTCTAGATTTACACTGGCATAACCGAGCTCTGACTTCTCCTGCCTGCCGGGGTTTGTGTTTGACTCTGCTGCCCTGCGGTAAGTCAGCGTTTCCCCTGGTTGAGCGCTGCAGTGATGTGATGTGTCTGTTTTTAGGGAGTTCCCTGTTTCCTCCTCTGCCATTGTGTGAGTTTGCCGTGTGATTTTTCCACTTTCTTGACGTCCCTTAGCCCCTATCAATCACCCTGTCAGCAGGGTGGGATTTGTTTTGTCCCTGGGATTGTTGGAGGAGATTCCCATCACATGAAGCTCAATCCTTCCCTTTGCTCCACCTGTCTGCTAACCCTTTGCTCCCCCCCATAAATAATCTGGGGTCAGATGCTGCTGCTTTTGCAGGGATTGAGCAATCTCTCCCTTCCCAAATGGCTTGCTATTAGAGTCAGGGAGTAATAGTAACAGCCCATTCATTTTGAGGGTGGCACATTTGGCTCAGGATGGCTTGATTTATCAGTGTCTTTGGACACACATAAATCCTCCCCTAGTTTGAAGTCACTGGGGCAGATTTTCCTCTCGTTTGCAGGAGTGCAAGTCCGGAAGGCCAGGGCTGACTGGGTCCTGACTTGCAAAGGGATAATGGAGACAGGAGTCAACTGCAGCAGTAGGGAAGGGGTCTCAGGTGCCAGTTTAGGAGAGGTGCCCAAATTGCACCCCCACCTCAATGGAGTTCATGGCCTGGCAGCAAAAGCAGCCCTACGCAGCTGTAGCCACGTTCACGGATGCTGTGCTGCTGCTATAAGAACAACAGCTGGGGCATGCAGACCATGTGGCCGTGGCTGTGTCTGCATGGGCAGCAGCAGCCAGGGACTGTTTTTGTATCCCGGGTATGGGTAAGACTCCTATGCACCCCCCTGCACACACACACATACACACACACACTTTGAATCCCAACCCCTCCTACCTTCAATGGCACCTCTCCTCCACTCCTTGCCCCGCTATCCTATGGGGTTTTCCCAGGGCAAAAACGCTGCATGTCACATCTCCGCCCAATAACCAGCTCTGCTTGCAGTAGTTAAGTGTTTGCAATACAAAGCCTAAAGACTCTGAACTCTTCAGGGAAGAATAATATTTTATTGGCATGAAGTCTACTGCAGCTGGATAGCAATGTAGAGATGAAGGCAAGGCTGGTCTATAAAGCACTGGGCTGTGATTGGGGAATTTGGTGTACTCAGTTGGGCTGTCTAGCAACCCACTCCTCTTTCTTTAGTTTTACCTATGATGCTAGGACTCCGGCGGCGTGCGCGCACCATCGGGAGGTTTGTAGGAAATACAGACACATCTGCCTATGCTTAAATCCAGCTTGCAGGGTTAAGAGAAGCGGTGGAGATGGGGTGCATGGGCTGCAGTCTGGGATGTACCTCCTCGCCTGGGGATTCTGCCAATCCTCTAGGCCGCTCACCTGTTTCAAGCCTGCGCTGCTGATTTCTCAGGGTAAGGACACCTGTGACACAAGCCTGGTTCAGATCTGAAATGGACACATGCACAAGCCTTTTAAACTGGTTTGATCTGCCTGGCATGGTTCAAAAGTGTATTGGGCAAACCGGGTACCGTTTTGAAATGGCTCAGTGTGAACCAGGTATATACTATGTGTGAACAGCACTGACATGAGGCTGCTTGGTCCTCCAGGCATCCCACACTGCATTGCTCCTTACCTCCCACCACTGCTATAACCAGGGATCCTGGTTTTCTCTGATTAAAAAAAAAAAATCCCCAATTTTTGGATTAAAAAAAGTAACCCCAAATCCACATTTTTCCATGATTAAAATGGAACACTACTAATATATATATAGAGAGAGATAGTAGTGTTTCATTTTACTCATGGAAAAATGTGGATTTGGGGTTACTTTTTTAATCTAAAAATTGGGGATTTTTTACAAGGTAACCCCAAATCTACATTTTCCCATGATTAAAATGAAATACTACTATTTATATATTAGTAGTGTTTCATTTCAGTCATGGAAAAATGTGGATTTGGGGTTACTTTTTTTCTTCCAAAAATTGGGGATTTTTTACAAGGTAACCCCAAATCTACATTTTCCCGTGATTAAAATGAAACACTACTATTTATATATTAGTAGTGTTTCATTTCAGTCATGGAAAAATGTGGATTTGGGGTTACATTTTTAATCTGAAAATTGGGGATTTTTTTTAAATCAGAGAAAACCAGGCTGCCTGGTTATAACTGGACGCTTTGGTGTGCAGCCAGAACACAACTGTCTCTTCTTCTCTCTCCCTCTGTCTTTTGTTGGCAGTTTTTATCCATGAGCTCCCCTGCACTGCTTAGTTAATAAAAGCTGCCTTTCACACAACCAATTGTGGCCTCCCTCCTTACTCAGCTGCAGTCCGTGTTCAAGTTCCCTGCATGGGTACAAGGACACACCCCCCCCGCCACCCCGAATGAGGCAGACCCACTGCCAACTTCAATCTGTTGCAGGCTATTGAAGTTTATTGAACTTGTGTTCAGGAGAGAGGGGAAAGCAGAACAGTAATGATGTCCTCAGCCACCAGTCACCCCCAGCTGGGACCTCCCAGAGCTTGGAGGCAGAGCCGCTGCCAGGCATTTTGGGCTAGGAGCTCAGTCGCACCCCATGGTCTTGGAGCCCTCAGCGCATCAGTGCCTAAAAGGTGACCATTGCAGCTGGGATAGGAGGACAGAGAATATATGGCTACTTGTGACACATGCCAATTATGAAGCAATTCCCAGCCTGTGACATGTGGGAACTGTTTAATAGTTATGTGTGTCCACACTTGCATTAAAGCTAGCAGGATTATCCCCATCCTGGTTTTCAGTCATGCACCCCTCCTCGCTGCAATAGAGACCTTGAGGGCATGCCAGCAGTGCACTGGGTGGTGTGAAGGACCACTGCTCTGAAAACCAGTCCTGGCCTCCTTCTCCTGCTTTGCATATGTCAGAGTGTTATTCCAGCTAGTATTGGATAGCCTAAATGTATCATGTAGGCCAAAAATATCGTGATGCGGTTGCCATCCTTGGAGGTGTTCAAGATGAGACTGGACAAGCAAGTTGTCGAGCTCGTCTGAGTCCATTAATCTCTGCCCGTGGCAGGGGACCAGACTCGATGATCTTGCAGGTCCCTTCCAGTCCTAGGTTTCTATGAATCTATGATCACATAGCCTAAAAGTATTATAGTCCCAAAGTATCACGTAGTTTCCCCCAGTGTGGTGCTAGGCAGGGCCAGTGATGCTCTCATGAGCACACCCAAGACTGAGAGTGGCACCATGCAAGCCAAAAGGCAGCTTACACGGCTTATTTTTTGGCATTCAGCATGTGTGGAGTGGAAGCGAGGGCAGTGGGTATCAGCGCTGACTCCAGCCGTGCCTTTCTTCAGCTACCTAGCTCAACGCTTCTACCCAGCAGTGCAAAAGCAGTGCCGTGCCCTGCAGGCCGCTCATCTTCATCCCCACGGCATCTCGATACCAGCTTTGGTTAGACTCGGAGAGAGCGGATTCCCCATCCCCGGCAGCTCCGTGCAGCGTGGCCGAATGCCCCATCAGGGTAATAATACCTATTTTATGGCCCCTGCAGCCGCACTCAGCAGAGGGAGAAGGCATGTCTGTGCTTTCAGTGGCAGTGCATGCTTTCCCTTTTATTTGTTTCTCTTTTTTTTAATTATTATTTTTTCTTGAGTGCTCAGGGACCAGGCTGGGGGTGGGGTAAGCATTTCTGGTTTGTTTTTATGGGAGCCGAGAGGCCTTTAGAGTGGGAAGGCCCATTAAAGAAGCCGTAAATGTGAAGGTGAGCAACCACCTGCTGGAATTACTAAAAGATCCCTGTTACCTCTTGTTAACCTTTCCCCTCCCGCTAACAAGTTTCTGGGCAATGTGAAGCCAGTTTTACCCATAATGCACTGGGACACCATCCTTCCTCCTGCTGGGCCATTGCCTGATGTTTTCTTGCTTGCAAATTTAAATGTTTTGCTTTTTACCAGTGTCAGTGAGACTTGTGCCTTGGGTATGGTGGCCTCATGGGGGAAGGGAGCTCCTGAGAAATACAAAGGAGTCAGGGGAAGCTGCTGCTCTGAATTTGCACATTTTTGACAAACAGGAATTGCTTTGGATTGTATCTTCTGGGGAGAAGGTGACAGGGGTTGGGATAGAAACCTTTTGAGCCCAATTTCAACCTTAGTTATGAATCCGAGCCTCTCATTGCATGAGATACCATGATCCTGCTCATCATCTGGAATTCGGAAGGGACTACACGCTCTCAGACACTGTCTGAGGAGAACAAGCTGTTGCAAATTAATGGTTGTCAGATGAGAAAGTTAAGAGGAAACGGTATACAAGCAGGCTCCATGGCTTCATTTTTTTCCCCATGCAACTTTTCCTGGTCTGATACTGAGCAGAAGTTATGTTCGGTCACTGAGTGTTGTGGGACGTAAGGAAAAAGAAACCGAGTGAAAAGTCTCCGTCCAGCGGACAAGGGAGCATGTGGTTCTCTGCAGAGGAGCCTGGGCGGGAATGGGGATGGCAGCTGAACTACCCTTTATCCCTAGCTTTCCCTTTGAGCCATGACTAAGGCACTGTGGTTGGAGCTGATGGTGAGATGCTTGTACCACTGATGCCCATGCTGGGATTAAAGGCCAAGTCCAAATCAGTTCCATGGAGACCTGAATGAGATTTAGGGTTGAATGTGGACACTTTATTCACAGAAAACTATAATGAACAAATAAATAATGTTCCCCCCCCCACACACACAAAATCTAGATCAATCTTCTTCTAGTGGCCACAAAATCTCTTAGGTATCTTAAATCACTAGGCCAAGGGAGGGCAATTATTTCAAGCAGAGTGCCACTTACTGAGTTTTGGCAGGGCATGGAGGGGCACATGCCGGGCAGCCAGGGGCAGATAAATATTAATTTTCTAAATTTTTTAGAGGTCCTGCAGGCTGGATAGAATGGCCTGGTGGGCCACATTTGGCTTGCAGGCCACATTTTGCCCACCCCTGCACTAGGCACTTCTATTTTAGCATGACAAAATCCCTATATGCCTAGATTTAACACATTCAGAAAAGATAGTTCAACTAATTAGGTGCCCAATTCCTACTTAAACTCCGTTCAACTGAGAGATGCCCAAAGTGTGCCAGAGTACCCAATCCATTAGGCACCCATAGAACACATCTAAGTCACAGGTGAAAGTGCAGCACCGACCGTGATACTAACACACAGCCCATATTTAATTGCTTTTGCATAACTTGTGGTTCAGCACTTACCTAGGAAGTGGGAGACCTTAATTTTAGACCTGTCTCATTGTCAGGGGGTTTGAACCCACCTTCCCTACTTTCCAAAAGGCTCCCCCAGCCATGAGCACAGTGGTTCTCAACCCGGGTATCACAAGACCACTTCAAGGATGCTGTGGTGACTGCCAGGTCAAACTGCCCAACATGTCTCATGCACAGACAGCCCAGAGACGGGCTGAGACATGATTTTGTGCTCTTCCTGCATTAGGGTTCTCTCATAAGCCTACAGCAGGCAGGAGATTCATCTCATTATGCAGCCCTTCCCGGTCCAACACTTCTCGGTGTCTCCTGGAAACAGAGGTGTGAAAGGCCAGTTGAACTGCCCCATGTGTCTCTGACTCTGGGAGAAGCATGGGGGGACTGGACTGGAAAGGGGTGCATAAGCATAGTGGTTCTTAGCTAGGGTGCCACCAACATGGAAAAAGATGTGAAAGGTGCCCTGAAGCCTGGCTTTGTGGCCCAGTGGTAAAGTCACTGATGTAGAGTGAGAGTCTCGAGTGCTAGTTCCTGCTTCCAGGATTGTTTACATATTTCACAGCTGTTAGATTAAAAAACCCCCAGGAAATAATCTCAGCAGAGACGGGGATCTTGGTTTGGTCACTCATGGCTGAGCCGTGTAGTCATGCTCCCTCTTGTTTGCTTTTGCTCTGGCTTTGTAAATCTCTTATTGCTCCCTTTCCAGTAGTTGATGGGTCAGATCCTAGGACAGCAGGGCTGGAAGGGACCTCAAAAGGTCATTTCGTCCAGCTCCCTGCTCAAGGTGGGGTCCATCCTAGCTAAACCATGCTGGCCAAGTGTCTAACCTGCTCATGAAAACTTCCAAGGCGGGAGATTTCACAACTTCTCTAGGGAGCCTGTTTCCAAGGTTTAGCCAACCTCATAGTTATAGCATTCCTCCTCATCTCCAACCACCATTTCCACTGCGACAGCTTGAGGCCATTGCTTCTAGTCTTATCCCCTACAGCCACAGATAAAAGCCCATCTCCATCCTATCTGTGACCATCCTACAGATATTTGAAGACTATTAACAAGCCCCACTTCACTCTTCTTTTCTCCAGACTAAATACCTTTGCTCTTCCAGCTTTTCCTCATAGGTCTTTTCTCCCAGCCCCCTGGTCATTTTTGTTGCTGGAGTCTTTCCAAGCTCTTCACATCCTTCTTGAGGTGAAGAGCCCAAAACTGGACACAGTGCTCAAGGCGATGACTCAGTTGTGCAGCATAGAGTGAAAGAATCGTGGTTCTTGATTCAAAAATGACACTTCTGTTAATATAATCAGTACACTGTTGGCTTTTTGCCACAAGAGCACAGGTTCTTGGATCTTATTCAGCTTATGGTCTACTGTAACCTTCAGATCCATCTCTGCATACTGCTGCCTAGCCACTCATTCCCCAGTCTGCATTTGTGCAAAGACTTGTCCTTGTGCTGACTGCCTTGCCTCCTGCACAGGACATTTGCTTAGGACTTGAACATGAACTTTCACTGAAATAAAAAAGAAAATTGCAGAGGAAACTATTTCCACCCCCAGCTATTTAAATAATAAACAAGCATTCAGTCTATCTCGATTCATGCTGGTACTTTGGTAGCTACCTAGGACTAGAGGGCATGAAGTCTCTCACTGGGAAGGATGGTAAATACCCTGAATTTATATTCCAGTTTCATTGTTACCATTTCCCAAACATCCCTTCCTCCCTCCCTTCCTTCATTCTTCCATCCATCCATCTACCACAGGGGTGGACAAAATATGGCCCAGGGGCTGGATCCGTCCTGCCAGGCCATTCTATCTGGCCCGCAGCGCCCCTAAAAAAAATAGAAAGTACATATTTCTTTGTTCCTAGCTGCCTGTCAAAGATGACAGGAGCCAGGGGCAGTAGGACCCAGAGGAAGCTAGTGGCAGGACCCTGCAGCAAGGTCTGCCTAGCCCTGGCCCCTCAGCCAGAAACCCCTGCCTAGCAGAGGCTTCTGGCCTGGGACCATGGGGCTGTTCCTGTTTCCCTGCACCAGAAAGAGAAATGCTGCCCTCAACAATTTGCCAAAACTCAGCAAGCAGCCCCTCACCCAAAATAATTGCCTGCCCCTGATCTACCACTTGCCACAACCATAGTAGGCCAGGCATTATGACCAAAATGCGATTTAGCTGTGAATGCCATCAGTATAATCAATTCATTGTTATTATTATAATAATATTTAAGAACACCCATCATAGACCGGAACAGGATTGTGCTAAGCACTGCATAAATACAGACCAACATGATTACAGGGAAGACTAACTTTTCACGTGGATGTACTGAAAAAGCCTAATTCTGCCCACGGTTAAGTCTAATGCAGCTGGAGCTAGTTGAGTTTTTTTTTTTTTTTTTATTTTGCAGCTTAAAAAATTGGCAGTTATCTGCTGGCTATCTTCATGCCTTGTTTTGACATTGTCAAAACGAAACTGGTTTCTTGATTTGGAATAACGAGTCATTTCAACATGTAAGCTAATTCTAGTTAAAAGTATTAAGAAAAAAAGGTTTTATTTGGAACAAAAAATTACTTGAAAATGAGATATAATCATACCCATAATACAGATTCCATTTACAGATGCATTGCTTTTCTGTCCCATAGTTTGGCCTGCTTCCTATTAATGTGCCATGCCAGCAATCAAGTTAAACTGAACCAAGGTAATGCCAGCATCTGCCATGCCATTATCTTCTGTCTATGGCATTTTCAATGCACTTTCATATGTTTGCTGGAACAAATTTCCAATGGATAAAATAAGACCCAATCCAAACAAACTCTAATCGGAACCTCTCTTGAATTTCAAAAGAATTTAAATAATTTAAATGATTTTAAATCAAACCACCTGCATGATCCGGGGACAACAGGGCAGACCCTACAGTGAGAGACTGCGGGACCTGAACCTGTTCAGCCTTCACAAGAAAAGGCTGAGGGGGACCTGGTGACTGTCTATAAACTCACTAAGGGGGACCAGAAGGGCTTGGGAGAGACCTTCTTTCCCCTACCGCCCCCTGGCATAACAAGGAATAATGGCCACAAGTTGTTGGAGAGGAGGTTTAGATTAGACATCTGTAAGAACAACTTCACGGTCAGGGCAGCTAGGAGCTGGAACCAACTTGCAAGGGAAGTGGTGCTGGCTCCTACCCTGCGGGGCTTTAAGAAGAGGCTTGATGCCTACCTGGCTGGACTCATTTGAGCCCAGTTTTTCAACTGCCCAGGCGGGGGGTCGGACTTGCAGATCCACAAGGTCCCTTCAACCCGACTTCTATGTTTCTATGATTTTCTTTCAAGGCCTTTCCAAGAGAGATGGGGAACTGTTAATGCTTTATTATAAAGTGCTGGTGTCATCTGATATACTGCATACCCTTCCAACCACTCATAAACCCAACATTCAACCAAGAGAGAGGATCTCAGACTGGAACAGATGCAGTGATGGGTGACTAGGCTGAGAGGGGAATGGAGAGCCTGTGTTGTGGGAAAAGTCCAGAAGAGCTTGGCTTGTTTAGTCTAGGAAAATGAAGGCTGACAGAAGATATGACTGGTCTCTGCAAATACATCAGTGAAGTGAGCATCAAGGAGCTGGAATAACTATTGAAGCCAAAAGAACAATGTTGTCACAGAAAGAACTAGGTATAAACTGGTCATCAGTATATTTGGTCCTGAAACAAGAAGGTTTCCATCCATCGCTGGCATTTGGAAGAGCCTTCCACTGGGAGAAATGGGAGAGGGGGAGCAGGGCAGGGACAGGAAAAGGAAGGAAAAAAAAAAAAACCTCCAAGAAAAATGTTAACTGCTTTTAAATTGAAGCTCCATAAATGTATTCACAGGCTGTGGTTGCCAGCAATAGGACAGAACTGAACTTACTGGTCTGGGAAGTCCAGTGCAGTCCTATGATCCTATGAAGTAAAGCAGATATCTAGGTTTTAATAACTGAAGGCCACGCTCAGTGCCTCAGTTTCCCTATGCAAAAAAAAAAGAAGAAAAAATCTTGCTTTTCTTTTATAAAGCATTTTGAAATCTGTAGGTGAAATGGGCTATATAACAGCTCAAGCGGAATCGGTGCATAATGGCTGAGCAACCCAACACAGCCTGTGCATTTTCAGAAGTTTGCTGTGAAGTAAACTACACATAATTAGCTTGCAGATCAGTGATGCTCTTGCCAGCCTGGGGTGGCTTTTCAAGGCTGTCATGGGGTGTCATGCAATAGTAGCACTGTTAGGTGTCCAGATGCCTATACCTGATTCATAGGATACACTCCAGAGCTTTGAAATAGGAACCCAGTGTGTTAAAAACATTCTGGTCTTTGCAACAGAAGAATTGCTCAATTATATCTCCACAGTCAAAAAATGAGTGACAGCAAAGCGCTGGCATTCCCAAGGGATGTCTTAAGTCTAATGAGGGGTGCCTTCAACCTGAACAGGTCAAGAACCACAGTTAGGAAGGTAGGTAGATCGATCTAATATCCTTTTAAAGGGAGATAAATAGACCTCTATGGACATGATTAATCAGCATTGGAGGCTTTTGCTCTTCAAAATCAATTTCCTCCAGGATAATTCTGCCTCTTGTCTTCAAGTTTTTATCAGCTGCAAATAATCACTGGGTTGATTCAGGCTCAAAGAAAAGAGTTAAAATGGTCTGGGAGAAAGTCCAAGTTGAAACTGCAGGCTGGAAGGGAGGAAGAATTAGAGCATCGACACTATACCTTCAAGACCAACTGCATGTGTATGTAAGTTGAGTTGGGCGCGTACTGTAATAAACTGTCTGGAAAGTTTCAAGCCATGATTTAAGAGAAGGCACTTTGGCCTGGATTCTAAACTCTTTACTTATAATGAATAAGACATCATGCTATAAAGCATCCTATTGTCCTTGGGGGGGGATTATTACTATTTAGCATTAGAATTGGTCAGATTTTTTTTTTTCAACTACTTTTTTGGGTGACAGTACATTCCAAAAAGAATGGAAGATTTTTTTTTTCTGTAATACATTCATTGTAGCTGAAATGTAATGTTTTTTGTTTTTTTTTTAAAGCAGAAATGGAAAACCAAACTTTTTGGTATGAATTTACAAAATCAATCTTCAAAAACCCGGGGCAGACAATGTTCTTTGGGTAAATCAGATATCTTTTATTCAAAAAGATATCAGATCTTCAAAAACCTGACATTATTTAAGTAGACCAAATATATTTATCAAAAATATATGTTTTTTAAAAGAAACTAAATATTTGTTTCAGTGGTTGGTTTGACTTTTTCATGGAAAAACTGAAAAGAAACCATCAGGGAATATGAGAAAAAGAAGAAATTAAAAAAAAAAAAAAAAAGCAACCTGTAAATATATTTGGCATTTTACTAGCTCCATTCAGTATAAAGCAACATATCAGAATATGGCCTTTTGATTGATTTCAAATTCCCTTTTTTTATCTTTTCCTACAAATATTCTAAGAAAAGAGAGGAAAGTTAGAGGGAAGCAGTACGTATGAACTGAACATTGCAAACTAGTTCCGGAAATTAATTTTGCATCGCATCCAAGCAGTTGCAGCAGAAAATAGGGTCCAAGAGTATGTCCATAGCAGGCAAGGTGTTGTCATAGAAAATGAGGGTGGGAAGGGACCTCAGGAGGTCACATCTAGTCCAGCCCCCTGCTCAAAACAGGGCCAGCCCCAACTAGATCATCCCAGCCAAAGCTTTGTTGAGCTGGGTCTTAAAAACCTCCAAGGATGGAGAGTCCACAAATTATTATTGTCATGGGTATTCATACACATATAAATACTGAGACAGTTCTCAGGAAATGTTACCATAAACAAAGCTTCACTGTAGTAGGCACTGTACACGGAGCCAAAAGTTGGTCCATGCCTTAATGAGATCTACCATAAGACACAAGATGGAGGGATGGATACAGACAGATACAGGTGTGCAAGGCAACACAGGTCAGCCTGACAGAGAGATCTCACTCCTCTGGCTGCCTAGTTATTGCCAAGGTTTTGCAAGGGATAGATCTGAAGGGGGACAATTAGAGATGTGAGAGGAACTCCTCAAAAAGGCATGGGGCCAGCCTGGGAGAGAGCAATTCATTTGAATCTTTTTTTTTTTTTTTACAAAGCTCCATTCTTGATCATTAATTTGCATGTTTTAATAAAATTTCAGATGATCTGGAACAATTCTTCAGGTGAATGGAGCCAGAACAAAGTAGATCTAAGAGATCACCTCTCGTTTCTGTTAAGTCAACATCTCTAATGGGGAAAGGGTAGGGGGAGAGGAAAATTAACACACTAAGGGACAAATGCTCTTTCACTTATCATGTACCTATGTGTGATCCCACTCCACTCTACTAAAGTCTCTGCAAAATAGTTAATTGAAAAAAGGAGGGTGGGTGCTCCTTCTACTCCGTGTTTTATGTGGCTCTGAAGGCTAAGAAGATGGTGTATTACAAAAGTTGGCACATTAACATTTTTCAGAGATTTGTAGGGGTAGAACAAGATGAGATTTAGGTGCCTACATCAATTAGGTACATAATAGATGGAATAGATTCTAGCTTAAATTTTTACTGGTAACCTAATTCTCCACTGTAAGATGCAAGTAATTCTTATTGATATTAATGGGAGTTGCTTGTGTCTCAGGTGGGGTGAAACCTGGAGATTTCCAATACAGTACATTTGGTCTTAAGAGGCGAGATCTGAATGGGACTGGAAGTTCACTGGGTCTCACAGGGAGCGTCTACACGTGGTGCAAGAAGTGAAGTAAACTAATTCTGCTGACCATTGGTGTCACAGTGAAAGTCGTGCTAATGCATGAACGTGCAGTAGAATTAGTCTACTGCACATTAGCGTCACCTAAAAAGTGTGCACTGGCACTGGCATTACTGCACAGTAATACCAATTACAGCCCATTAAGTTAGTACCTGTTATTACAGGTGCTAAACTTAATGGGCTGAAATTACAGCACATTAATGAATGTGTAGACGCACCCACAGTGTGGTAGAGAAACACAGCACGATCACTTCAAGGAGACCTCAAAAATCACATCATTTAAACCCCAGCATAAACACAGGTGTTGTTATGCCTATTCTATCCCAGAAAAACGCCTATCCTGCCTCCTCTTGAAATGCTATCGTGTATTAAAAGAATTGGTGGAATTCTTTTGTTTATTTTGTCCATGAAAAAAGAAAGGGAAAGATTTTTTTTTTTTTTAATTTTAACACTATTACAATGTTTGCCAGATGTGGCCTTTAAGAGAAGGAGTGGAAAGTTTTCTTTAGACAATTAAAGAATTTAATTGTGCAATGTTCGGTAGGGTTGGCTGTTCCATTCCCACCTCTGTTTAGCTTGGATCTTTTATCCTATGCCTGCATTTCTTCATCAGGTGTTCCAGAGCGTCCTTACCGGTGATGGGAGAACCACTGTACGTTCAGATATTCCACCTGGAGGCTTGCCCAAGAAGAAAGTGCATAGTTCATGCACAGGACTAGAAGCTGAGTGTTTCTTCATTCTTCTCCCAGCTCTGATACTGTGGCTTCGGGAAGGTCATTACACTCATCGTTTTAATACTTGAGTGTCTAAAGCAAGAAACTGTTACCCATAGTTAAGCACCTAAATGAGTGGCCTGGTTTTCAAAGGTCCTGAGAAACTCAATCTCCTCTCTTATGCTCTTTATCTGCCTCGCCAAATCTCCACTGTGCATTAGGAAGGGGGTGGGGGGAATCTTGCATTTCATTTGCAAAAAAGGAAAGCAGAAAAGAAAAATGGAGTTAATCAAAATTGACCTATCCCATGGTGGGGAGCAAACCAACTACAGATGGGTTCATTGCCTCAAAATTGCTATGCAGTGGGTATTATATAGTCTGTATAAACACAACGGGGGCTATTCCTCAGCTGGTGACAATCACCACGACTTCATGGAAGCAGCACTGATTTCCGCCCACTAAAGAGCTGCTCCAGGCCTTCAATAATGGTCCCCTGAGCAAAACCATTGGACCAAGCAGAAAAACCACAGACATGTCTGTTTTCTGTCAGCTACCACACCCATCTTTATTCGCAACGCACTCTGTGGTATGACTCACCCTAGCGATGCAAGACATGCTCGCTTCTAACCCAACAGTCTTCAACTTGTGAAGCATGAACCTAGGTGGTGGGAAGGGTCCCTGGTGGTTCTTTGGGTGGAGAAGTAAAGTTGCTTATATTTTTTCCTGTTCTTGGGGAATTGCATGCTAGCGGTACTTAGAGAAAGCTGTTTATCGGTTGTGTTTATTTTCCCATTTCTAAACAGAGGCAAGGATGCCCAATCATTGGAGATAGGCCATCTTTTAATGTGGCATAAGTAACGATAAATAAATGAACAAAGCCAGTAATGTTAAGTGTAGAAGAGCCAAGATCCATAGATCACTTTCTGTGCCTGTGCCTGCATAGTCCTTTCACATGGACTTAAAACAAACAAGGCAAACATCCATCAGATCGTTTGAGTTGTCAAACCCATTGGAAAACCTACATCTCTTTTATAGACTTTTGAACCCGACTTTTTCATTTTATTTTGGCTACATCAACTTTGTTTGGCAGCCTTAGCAGCACACCTCGCTTCCACCCCACACAATTAGCACTCAGTCAGAACAGGAGTGGAGAGAAGGATCATTTAACAAGGCAGGAGAGGTTTTGTTATCCAAGATGTCATAGCTTACCAGGGAAGAAGACTTTGGCGGGACTGGTGCAACTACTTATAGGGCCGTCTTCTTAAACACTGATCCTGGATGAATGGGAAATAATCATTCCCCTGCTCTATATAAAGATTGTCCACTCATGGACAGTACTTCCTATCCACCCCCCAGGAAAAGGGATCACCCAACCACTAGTAGCATCTCTCCAGCTACCACCAGTGCCTTGAAGTAGTAGTCACTCTGCAACACCAGCACACCTTTTTTTTTCTTTTGGTAGAACCACCACTGGTTTGCACACATGCCAAGGGATCACTGCACACCTGTATCCAGCCGGGGTCCCACCACCCAGACCACTTGCATTTCCCCTGACCGCATCTTCCATTTGCTCCAAACCAGCAGCACTGCTTCCACACTTACATTTCCCAAAGATATGTCCAACCTTCTCATTTCTGCTGACACAACTGTCCAAGGTGTCATGGCTTTGCTGGTACCATTGTCATACCATTGACAGTACCTTCCCCACCATCAATGCCCATCAGAACCCAGGGCAAGTTGTGAAGGTGGGTGTCTTTATGAAATGAGTGTAGCTGATGGGGAGGAGAAATGTGGTTGTCTTCCTGCACAGCTGTGGGAATGGAGAAAAGCAGCTTGTTTCTGGACTAAAGAAGAGACATGACTATTATGGTTCATGCTTGTAGCACAACCAGCTGCATCTAATTTGTGGCCATTTGAATATGCTTATGGGGAAATGGACCCTCCCCAATTTAGACTAGAAACCTTGGTGCTTGTGACAACCTAATCCTTTGGTTTTACTAGTAGGGTATTATAGGAACAGTGCTAGAATATTAAGCTAATTAATTGTATTAGGCTGATTAAATAAAGACTTTAGAAACTGGCTAGTTGCTGCTATGACTACTGCCATTAAGACCTGGATGTATATGGGTGGTCCACCTCTGAGGTGAAGGCAGAGATGGAGGATACTATGATATACAGAAACGTATCTTTTAGTCAAGAGGCAAAACACCTAGAAACACAAACATTCCTGATTCCACACAATTTATTTTCCAGCCTTGTCACTTTTGTTCACCAGGGACCACCTCTTGCCTGCGTATGACACATACGGACATCTAAGGCAGCATCTTATTTCGCTTTATGTGCCCAAATGGTATGTTATGTGGCCACATAGCTGTTGTTTGTGGCACTTAAACACAGCACAGTTTGCTTTTCTATTCCATACACAGTAATGATGGGTAGGTGAAGTCTAACTGGGCAGGTGTGCAGCTCGAGCACATGTAGCTAGGTGAATAAAAGCCTTGTCTATTCTTTGCATAGGACTCCACAGCCACCCCTATAGGTTCTAACTAAGATCCCTAAAAAAAGCAATTAATTTCCCTGTCTGGAATATTTCTGCTAATCTTACATGTAGGGTAAAATGGGTTAACCAATAGGCCTATAACTGGGACAGAAAGGAAGGATACAATGGGCTAACAAAGGGGTTTGATCATTATCCCAACTCTGATAGAAACTCCTTCTGTGGCTCTGAGCAAGTCACTTAGTCTTTCTGCCTCAGTTTCCCCTTTCAGTGAAATGCCTACAATATTACGTCCTTATTGTACCTCACAGGACTTCAGTGAAGATTGGCTACGTAATCTTTAAAGTCATCTGGGTTTGATATATCAGTGCCAGAACTTTATCTGGGTTTGAATTCCACATGTGGTGGGAACGTTCCTGGTTCCAGCCACTCCTTTTCCCCTCTGCTATCTCAGTAGCTTGAAGGTCAGCTGTTTTGGCGAGAGACTAAAAAGTCTTCTTGGGCCATGCTCTGTAGTTCAAGGAAGGAAATAACTTCTGTAATACTTTACGCGTGTGGCTCCAGACCTCAAAGAGATCTCACTGATTGCCATTTGGTACCTGCCCAGCCATTAAGTGATGTACATCTCTGTAATCTTCCTTCCTGACTGGGCCTCATTACTCCCAGTGAATGGTGTCATCTCACAGACTTTATTCCCTCAAGTAACCCCACACCCAGGCAAGGGTGACTCACATGAGTAAGGACAGTAGGACTGGGCCTTGCTTGCCAACTTCATTAAATTGAAATGGGCTTGGGAAAAGGGAGAGTTCCTATGAATGGTACTGAAAGGTCAACATGGATAGATAGCCCTGGCCTCTCTGATAAAACTGTACCAAACCCTGGGAACTGCACAGGAGCCAGAAGGTGGGTTCTCAAATGTATACAGGGGAGTCAGAGTAGGGTTGGGGGGTGGATAGGGTCACAGGCCAATGGGCTAAGGAAACTGGGGAAAACACGTGTGAGAAAACATTAAGGAACATATGCTTAGAATATACATAACAGACAATAACAATGACTCTGTGATAAAACCCTTCAGGGGCAGATAGCAAAATAATGATTAGGGAACATTAATGACATGATGCAATACACTGAAGAAACCTTCACCACCACTACACCCCACCTTTACCTCCAGCGGGGCTCTCAAACCAGTCTTTAGTCTCACAGAGCACTCAGTTACTGTGTACTCAGGCTCCTCATCTGAGCCCGACTGATGTGGCTCGCAGCTTCCTTCCTCTTTCCCCATCAGCCTGCTGGGAACCATAGGTCCTGCTGTGACATTACAGTCCTTTATAAAACACAATGGCTGTATAACACCAGGGATATATTATAGCATCTCAGGCCAGGTACAGATATTAGGTTTTTTACCAGTATAAGTGATTGGAAACCAGCCTATGCTCATAACAAAATAGAAGTTTGGTACACACAGACTGGGTTAAAAATGGTAGAACCTGGTTTAAGATGTGCCCCTGCCACCAAAGGGTAAAAGCATGTTCTCTTTGGGTGCCTCTACACATGCGCATTTAATGCACATTAGCCCAATTTGCGGTGCATTAAGAGCATGCGTTTACACATGCATATCCTTAATGCACTTAAAAATGACGATTTAAGGCTTTGGGGGCCTAAATATGATACTTGCATACAGCAGGTATCAAATGCATAATAGCTAAATTGCATTTGTGAACATGTAGATACACTAATGTACATTAACATGGTGCATGCTTATTGACTTGGAACTAACTTTAGCTCCAAGTCAGTCTATACACCCATGTTAATGTGCATTAGCGCATCTACAGGTTCTCTAATGAGATTTAGCTATTCGCTCATAAATTTGATATGTGCTTTATGTGTGCACATGCACAGGCTCACCTAAATTGTCTTAATGTGCATTAGGCAAATGTGCATTAAATTTAAGCACACATAAAAACATGTGTAGACATGCCCTTTACTACTAATCTAAACTACGCCACTTACAGAAAACCATATAACTTAGATCAATTCTGCCTTGGCTTTTTGAACATCTGTACCTAGTCTCAGAAGTAACTACTTGCTTGAGGCCACTGTAGGGTTTCATTTATGTGACCCAGATGGAAATAAATGTCCACCTTAGTAGTCAGAGCCACCACTGAGTTTTTCCCTGCCACACAGGACATTGTGTGTAGAAAGTAAAGCCACCCTCATAATATCGAGCATTTTACCCATACTTTCACAGTGCCCCTCCAATACATTCGCCAGCACTTAGAGATGATTCTTCTTTTCTCCACTTCCTCCCCAAAATTCCCTTTTTAACAAAGGGAAAGTTTTTCATTTGAGCAAGTCTTTGAAGAATTAAGCTTTGGTCCAAATGGGAACATATTCCCCATTGCCCTCAGTAGATTCTTGATTAGGACCTGATCTAGGAGGACGATCTCAGAAGGAGCTTGATGAGATGGCTGAATCATGTGGACTAGCGAGCCTGTCAATGACCTTGGTTCCAATCAGAGTGAGGTTTGGGGAAACTGGGTTATGTTGCAGACAGGTTTCTTGTTTTCTAGTTTCCTATTTGCCTTGCTGCATATGCCACATGCAGTCAGGGGTAAGCTATACTGTATATCACTCCAGCCATCACAGCAAAAAGGTCTGAGATCGGTGAAGAGAGGTCCAAACTGTGGGCACACACATAAGCCACAAAGAAACCATGGCTTGGCCTCAATTCTCAATACACTGTCCCTCATCTTGTGTCTCAACTGAAGCAAACTGTTTCCATTCTGACAAAATCAATTTGCTCAGGTATAAAACATTCACAGAAAGCAATGGAGAATATGGGTGTGTGCATGTCTGTTTATAACTATATTAGGTGTATACATACACATACATAGATCTTCATACATACATATATTGATGTAGACACACACATATCCAGGGGCAGCTCTTGTGAGAGGCTTCTGATAAATATTTCTACTAATAATAATTTCACATAGCCTCAGACTAGCTCTCAGATAACTTCTCCTCACTACTGAGCTGGGCTGGTTTCAAACAAGCAACTGAATAGCTGGAAGGTTTTAAATCCCAGTCTTAAACTCCTAAGCCAAGGGAGATAGAGCCTAAAACACACACTCTATGATCCTTTGTTTCCACTGAAATAATAAAGTGCAGCAATGATGAATATTTCCTTATCTTGGCTGCCTTCCTGCAAGTGGGGAAGAGTTGGCTGGTAGAAAAGGGAAACACCCAGGAAAACATTTAGTGTATAGCCAGCCATCCTCTGTCAGCTGCTTTACATGCGTGTTGAGATTAAAAAGACTTTCTCTAAAGGTATCGGTCAAAGAAAAAGGGAGAGGGGCCCATTTATCTTCCCCCACACGTTAGGAGAAAAGAAACATAGTTGAGTCTCCCAGCAGAAAAGCAAATAATCTAGGAGGAAAGTCTATTATATTGTTCCATATATATTTTGTGAGCCACTGTTACTGAGAGCCAAGGGAGGGGGTGGGGTCAGCCACACACAATCAAAAGGGAAAAATTTTAAAAAAGCAATTAAGTTCTGAGCCAAATTAGAGCTGATGGAGTGAGATAAATTACTGAGGAGCAGTTTGTATCCAATATGTGCCCATTGCAGTGTATCATGCATGAGTCCATAAGGTCTCAGGGCTGGTTTCCTTCTTTCTTCCTCCCCATCCTCACTCCCGCTGCAAAATCTAAGCTCAGGCCCAGAAGATCCCATATGTGGAAAGAAATGAATCTCCAGGATGGTTTAAGAAGAGGAGAACATCTGGAAAAAGAAAGTGAAGATTCCCTAGAGTCAGCTGCTTTATAAAAGGGCTGGTCAGTGGGGGAGCACTACTGTGTCCATCCAGTGCTGGCTCAGGAACCTCAGTGGCAGGAGACGAATGGTCCCCATAGAGAGGCATCCAAATCTTCACATACGCTATCTTGGTCAGCACCCCTGCAGTCAATCCCAGCAAAGAGGCCAAGGATGAACTGGGAAAATGACCCTTCCAACCCTTGCAGATGTGTCTCTGAAACCTGCTTAAAGTACGTAACTAAGCACTGGGGAAGTAGCAAGTGTACCCTGCCAGCCAGTACGTGTTCTGTTCTGCACCTGATACACAGAAGATGCGTGTCTCTTAATGAGCACAGAGCCCTGTGCATATAGAGCAGGGCTTACTTTCAGCCCTGTTGTACTGGATGACACGTGCTGTCCTTAGTGCTGTCTGTGCAAGCACCATACTTCTTTTCTGGGGATATGCAGAAGATTTCCACTCCTAGGAGGGTTGGTGTCACTCTTTTGCCTGAGTTGCGCAACAGCTCTGGAGATCTATTACGTTAAATGTAAGAGAACAAAAAGTCATTCATGTCTTTCCCCATTCAGGTTTACAAACCCATGCTTAAGACTGTCCTTCAGCCAAGCAAAAGAATCACATGGCTCCAATCAATCCATCATGGGGCCATCTTGCAGGGTATCCTGCAGAAAATAGACAGGCTTGGGGAAAATAGCTAGACAGAGATACAGGGACCAACCTTAGGCTTTTCGAGTTTGGGTCTGCACCACGTTTACGGGCAACCCCTGCTTAGCGCTCTTAATTGGTTCCCAAAAAACTAAGCATTAAGCGAAACGAGTGTTAAGTGAACCTGAAAATATTTGATAACCCAAGATGGCAACCGCGGTTGTTTTTAATGACCCAAGATGGTGATCGCGAGCGTTATAATGAGACTCACTGAGCGCTAAATGAAATCAGGTATCATCGTTATAGCGAAATAGCGCTAAATGAAACAGCATTAAGCGGGGGTTGCCTATATACTCCAAACGGCATCAAAAACCCTTCTTTCTGCCTGCAGAGCAATACTAGCTCTCCAGGTGAGAGGCGAGCAGGCAGAAGGTGCATGCAGATGCTCCCACACTTTCTACTGGCTATCATAATCCCTCCAGCTACTGGTGCTTTCCCAAGGTGCACTTCACCCCTGCTGGCACAAGTGTGGTAGTCACCAGGAACGATGCACACCAAAGTGGGCCCTGGCAGTTTCCTTGTGGTGGGAGACCCTGAATCCATTTTCAGTATGTTCTGTTGTCAAAACCCCCCAATAAAAACAGTTATATTTAAGCATTTCACTGGAGCCTGATGCTTCCTGCATCCTGGAGAAGATGTCAGGCCCTCCCAAATGAGAAGCCCAGTGATGCTGCCCCTATCCAAAATACCCCATGGATGGGGAAGGGGCAGGAAGAAGGGCTTGTTCTATGGAGAAAATGACAACAGTCAGGGCTGGAAGGGACTAAAATCTCCACTGCCAGAAGGCTAAGTAGGGCAGAGGGGGGCTTTCACTGCGGGAACGCGGGTAGAGAGAAATAACAGAGGGGGACAATTAGAGTTCATGGTAATTGGCTGGAGGAGAACTACAGTCAGCCCTGTCTCTTTTCCACTGCACCCAAACTCCCCAGAAGCCCCAATAAATAGATCAAATGACCCCAGCTCAGTCATTTACTTCAAAGGATGTGCCTGCCTTTTCTTCTCTAATCATCCCCAAGCAGCACAAGCCAAAAGCTGTCACAGATCTGGCCCAAGACAGGGGCAAAGCGTAACTAAAGGGAGTAGCATATTTACCTCCCTCTGCAGCTCCTGTCACTCTCAAGTAACCCTGGCATGCTAGGGCAGCCCTATTGTGTTTCATGAAAAAGAACAGGGAGGCTATAAATTCTGACACAGTATATTTATTGAAAAATGAAGGTAATAACATTAATCCGGATAATAAGCCATACGTTTCACTGCCTTGAAAAACCTCTTAGGCAGTGGAAATAAATCCACCTGAAACTTTACAACTCAGTCACATTCCCTGCCCTCCCTTCCCAGACTCCCTTCCTAACTGACTGGCTGTTTTATAAGTTAGCATGTGGAATAGAGCTCCTGAAAGTGGCTGAAGGTCCAGAAACTTCATCTGTTCATTAGAGATTTCAGAAGCAAATCATTTAGCCTCTCAGTGGCTGCATTTACACTTTCATTAATGTGCAGTAATTACTGCACATTTAATTTAGTACTTGTTTAATGAAGTACTAAGTAAATGTGCAGTAGAGGAAGGTGGTTAGCATCAAAGCCTTGCTCTTGAGAAATCAACTCCGATGGATGGGCCACTGCGTCTGGATGTCCAAGAACTGCCTCCCTTACCAAATTCTCTTCTCCCAGCTCTCCGTTGGCCAACGCTCAAAGGGCAGCCAAAGCAAATGGTACAAAGACATGCTTAAAGTCACCCTCAAGCACAGAGGCATTGAAACCAAAGGCTGGGAGAAGCAATCTGCTAACCATTTGGTGTGGCACCACCTGGTTCACCAAGGCACATACCACTTCGAGACCCAACAACTCGATACCGAGGTGGAACAGCAGTGGTGGAAGAAGAAGGAGACCAACCCAGGGCTGCAAATCCCACTCCCCTATACAACAACATGCCCCATTGCTGAAGAATATGTGCATCCAGAATTGGGCTCCTCAGTCACCTGAAGACCCATCAAGCCTGATGGACATCATCCTTAACTTCAAGGGACCGCCACCACTAAATGCACAGAACCTGCAGTTACTGTGTAGTAGCACCAGTGAACATCTTTTTAGTGATGCTACTGTACTGTAGCCTAATAATACTGTACAGTAGCATATTAGCATTGTCCATGCTGTGACACACTACTGCACCATGTTATTAGGCTACTACGCATTAAGCATCTTGTGTAGATGCAGCCAGTGGCACAGTGTTGTAACTCTAAAAAAATAAGACAGTAGTACTTCTCTGTATGCCCTGGAGTTATGGAGCAGTAGCAGGGCAGTAAAAGTGTCTTGGTCCGGGCACCTGAGCCATAATCCTACTCTGTACTTGGGCTAGAGGTTTCCCTTGGAGGTTTTGCAGAGTCCATGGTGGCTGTGCTGATTCTAGCCATGTTGTTCCCTTTTGCACTGGTGGCTATCAACACCGGTATGTGTTAACCCAATAGGATGTTTGGCTCAATTGAATATTTGACTTATCTTCCCAGTGGGGTCTTGTGGATAAATACATGAAAGGATGTGCCACACAAGCACAACTTAATGGGACCCTGATATGTCCCTTAGATAAGAGCCCAGTTAATGAAATTTGTCACTGATCTTCCTTGGGTTCTTTTGAAAATCCCCTCTGAAGGGGCCCAATCCAGTCTTCTCATAAGTGGAGGCAGAATTGTGGTCCAAAGCTTGATACCAAGCCTAGTTAACTAGTTGACTAGTCTGTAGTCAATAATAGTCTCTTGATGAGCTCTAGAACAGAATCCTACTCTCTCATCATACCATCTCTGTCAAGGTCAGATTCTGTTTTGTCTCCTAACCCTAGACTTTTCTTCATGCTGTGCTTGGATGCAGAACTTAAACACCTAACTCCGTGCATCACTTGGCAACTCTCGGCCTAATCATCTATATAACAGTCATCTAGCTCTTAGTCATATTCAGTGCCTGTTGCTCCTAGTGAAGTCAACTTGTGGATGTTAAAAGAGTATCAATGCTTTGAGCTATGTCTTTTAGGCTAAATCTTAAGATCAACATTATAGAATAAAATCAATGTTCTCAAAAGTGGGCATTTGAAGTTAGGGTCCTAAATATTTATTTAGATGCTTTAATAAATTCCCTGATTTTCAAGGCAACTGCTGGGTGTTTGTTACTCATGCAAAGATTTCATAAAACTATTATTTTCTTAAGGCCTGAAAGAGCCATTCCAATAATCTAGTTTGACGACTTACAGAGAAACTCATGGTAGGTTTAGGTAAAGGATTCATAGCATGGTTGCCAGCAAGGGCAGGGACATGGTTTTGAATACCTGTAATGTCCCGACCCAATCTCTGTATGTATTATTCCTCTAACACAGGCCAAAGAATTTGACTGAGTAATTCTACAACAAGCCTACGACTTCTGCTTTTTAGAATATGCATCTAGGCTGCATCTGATATCGTCAGGAAAATGTCCTGACCATTTGCTTCCATGCCAGATAGGTCATAAGCCAAAAACAGATCACATAGGCATTTCTTAGATGTGCTATATGTAACTGGGACCAGTCTGAGGCTCTCTGTCCACCTTGGTGTAGATATACTGCTAGTCATGATTGAAGAGGTGACTTCAAGAGGTGAAAATCCACTATACCCCTAGTTAAGTTGTTACTTAACTAGGTAATGCACCATGGTGCACAATGCACCGCGGTGCATTACCTTCAGTGTTAAAAATATGTACCATATAGCTTCAGCTTCCAACCTCTGGATGTCATTATGCTTTTATATGTCAGATTAAAGAGCCATGTGCTATCAGAAATCTCTTCCTCATGTAGATATTTTTCAGACTGTGATCAGGTCACTTCTTAACCTTCTCTGGAATGAACTAAAAAGATTGAGCTGATTTAAGTGTGTAGGTATGTTTTTCAGACTTAGGATCCTTCCTGTGGCTCTTGAAGATTTTCATTTTAGGCACCCATTATTAAAAAATCTTGGCCCCCCTCAGTTGAAATGAGATGATTAAGTACGCCAGGATCTTGCTATGCTTTTATTTTTCAGTGTCAAAATCACCATCCAAAGTGCCTCCTAGAACTTGATAGCGTTCATTTATAATTGCTAATAAGTATCATTTTTCATCTACTACCAGAAAGTTCCTTGCAAAATTGTTTCATGGGCTATTTAAAAATATGACTTCCCCAAACCAGCCCAAAGTACATACATTTAAAAAGAGCTTTGAGTCTCGAGCATTTTGTTTTCCCTTTAAACTCTTTTACTAGGTTATTCTTTGGTCGTGTAATTTTTTCCCCCTCTGCTAAGATTTATGAGAGCACTTTTATAAATGGGGGCTTGGGGTAGCTTCAGCCTCTTCCTGCATTGGCTGCCGTGGCCACTTGAGCTGAGACAGAAATTGAAATTGCTTTTCCTTCCCAAAATTTAATACACAATCTCAATCAAGTTGTAGTTGGCAGCATTTTATGAATGAGTGGGGAATTAATACACTTTGCAAGCCTATGTGGGTTTGCCCTTCAGTACTCGGCTAGGGAAAAAATGTGATTCCACTTGCCACGCTGGAGACTTTTGGCTGTATCACTTATATTGGCAGTCTTTTGCACTTAATGTTCAGAAAATGCAGGGATATGGGAATTGCCACCAAGTATCAAACTAATGGTCTCTCTCCTCCAGTGTACTTGCACCCGGGAGTGGCCAGTACCAAGTTCTTCAGAGTAAAGTCCAAGAATTTTGTGGAATAAGCTACAGGCTAAACTGCCCCAAAGAAATCCCAACCCCAAATAGAGGATGGATTATACCCTGAAGACGAAATGGGGAGTGTTGTTTTGTCTTGTTGAAAGGCAGCTGGGAAGCAGGTAACAACCTGTTTGCTTCTAGCAAATGGCTACCTCATATGGACAGATGAAACCTAAACTGGTATTATTTCCACTGGTAGAGTTTTACTCTTGTTCATTTATGCATAGCTATCCAATGGATTGATCAAAGGTACCTGAGTTTAGGGGTTCATATTATGTTTTTACTACTTCTTTACATTGTCGCAATGCAGACGGCATTGGTATAAATATTCAGCTTTTGTTTATATCCTGCCTATCTGTTTGCCTAAAGAAGCTGGTCAAGGAATGGAAAACAATTAGACAGACAGGTTACTAGACAGGAAAAAATGCAAATTTATCTTAACAGTGATAAAACTGGTAAATTAACCCTGAAAAAATAACTGAAAATCTGCATTTCCTTCCCACCACCTTGTAAATAAATATAGAAGACAAAAAGTTCACTAGGCAGTAAGATAAATTCTTCAGAGAATATAAAGGCATATAAAGTCCCAGAAGTGATTTCCCAAACTTCGTAATAAAAAGAGGCCCCGATCTTACTTGGAGCCTCTGAGAATGACGGTAATACAAATATTAACAATAATACATAGTCATATCCTGATTTTTTTTGAGCCTTATATGAATCATATCACTATTCTGTCTGTAGGTCTGCTCTGAAAAAACACATGAAGGCCAATGATGCTATTAGGGGAACCAGGGAGGGGCATATTCTCTTATTTTATTATTACCGTTATTATTTTTGACTGAAGCCATCAGAAGGAAATCATTAAAGGAAATCAATTCAGGATGTGAACAAAGCAAATGTTTTTAATAAAAGACCTTTTTTATGACTCATTGTTCTCACAACTTGCTCTGGCTGGATGGGCTGTTTGTCAAAGGAAAGTTTACCCTCAAACGAAAAAAAAAAGGAAAAGAAAATCTGAAAAGCCTGTGAAATTCTCTGCAGCGTCATCATGAGCAGTGCCCTTGGCACTACCCTGGAGCAAGGCCTGATCCAAAGGTTCTGCTCACGGAGCAAAAAGAAAAGTTTGTCCCCATAAAGGTGCAACGGGCTCAGTGGCCTTTAAGAAACACCTACTACAGATCTCCTTGAATAAATCCTTTCGCTCGACATGCTTTGCTGCTTGGCTTTTAGAGAACAAATCTGTTATCAGCGCAGGAAACGAGCCAGCTCCATTTGGTCTCACTTTCTGCCTGATTCTCTTGGGTGCGCATTGATTTCACACCACCGTTGACTGCAGTAGAGCGACTCCAGATTTACAACTGGGTCTGAGTAGGATAAAGCAATGTGAATGGATCTGAAAAATACAATGTGAAGTAAGTTTATTTTTAAGTGAGTCCAGAGTTGCTGAAAGGGGCTAGAATAGGGCCAAAGGACTGGAAGGGAAAGCATTAAGCAGATACCCAGTCAGGGTTCTTGCCTGACACAGGGCAAAAAAATATCAACCAGCAATAGGCAGGCCTGAAGACTGAATGTTACTCTTTCTTCTCAGCAAAACTGAGGCCTGCATGCTATAGCAGTGGACAAAAAGGGAATAGGTCTGTATTTCTTAAGGGATTCCTTTAAGGTGGGAGACTGCTGGGCTGTGGAGTACAAAACGTTTTTTTTATTACTAATAACAATGCAAGTATTTGTTGTCTATAGACAAAGGTGATGGAGGGGTTTGTGTGCAAAAGACTTAAACCTGAGCCTCCTGTTAACATTTCAAGGACAATTTGAATTCATATCCTTGGATTGGAACTTGTTCCTACCACTTTGGACCCAAAACCAGCTGTGGTCTTTTTTCCAGTTCCGTTGTAGCCAACATCTTCTGAGACTGCTTCAACTTCAAAGAGGGAAAAGCTCAGAAGAAGAGAGGTCACCTCTGAATGGCCACCAATCAAGATGGTGGGCCTCTTTTGAGATCATTTGTTATCATGGATTTGCCACCATTTGAAGCTGAAATCCCACAAGGGGAGTTCAGTTAAATTTGAAGATAGCTTTATTCTCCGACTATGGTCTCCTTACTCACTGCATATGCATATACATAAGAACCATACTGAGATTTGGACTAGAGAACCATGCCTCAGCCTTAAATCCTTACTGGGATTATCTGAACCTGATCTGCTGGAATAAGGAGAGCAACTCATCCACTTAGAAGTCTTCTAAAAGAACAGCTCAGGCATCTTGCTTTAGATCCAGAGGCAAGACTTTGAGCCCTGTCTTGCATTTATACTGAATCCCACCCCTGATAATCCAGCTACAAATGGCTACCTGACCACTCAAGTTGGGTAGCCAAAGATGGCCAAATGTGGTCTGGCTACAGTCCCTTGTGTACCATTGACTGTACATACTGTTGTGTCTTAACCATGTTAGCTTAATGGGGAGTTTAGATTTGGGTGGACTTCAAACATTGTTTTGGATTGCCCATTTATCCACACCCTTGAAGAAGTTGGTTAATGAAAAAAAAGCAGGATTTGCACAGCTAAGGCTGAGGAGTTTGCAATCTAAACAGACAAAACAAATGTGTTATCATAATTTCATATTTTAGAAGACAGAAAGATTCAGCAATTTGCCCTAGATCAGTGGTTTTCAAATTTTTTTGGCCACGAACCCCTTTACCTAAAAAAATATTTCACTCATCCCCTGTACTGTAATTTCTCTCTGCATGTTCATTCCTTGGGAAAAGTGTTGACACCAATAACAACCCACGGCAAAGCCATTGTGCATTGCATGTTGACCAACCAGCCACTCCACCACCATGATTAAAAAGTAGGCATGTTCTTCCTGGCAAAACACTACATACCAAAGTTGGAAAACCACTGCCTAAATCACACAGAAGTCTTTAAAAAGTCTAGAAGCAGACCCATCTACTTACATTCACCTCTCTTGATTGTAGTGTCCAAAACCACCAGATGATTCATCCTCTACAGACCATGCTAGGGTTATGAACAGGATTCTGTGACATGCTTGCCCATGACAGTTGGAATTGGACGCAGTTGATTTTTTTCCAAGTTTGGGACAAAAATAACAAAAAAAATCTTGAGGTGGCCAAAAAATCCTATTTTACAAAAATGTTTAACAAGATGTGTGTGGTGTGAGAGGGGAGGAGTGGAATAAAGATAGAGGGAAAGCATGACAGTCCACAGAAAAAGCAGTGCTGTCATCCAGGGGATGTGGGAAATCTAGCTCCAAATCTCTGTTCTCAGTTGTTCAGCACTGAGATTTGAATCTTGTTTTTGCACAGCCTAGCAACTGAATGCTTTAGCAATTAGCACTGGCAATCCCAGAACTCTTTTTCACACTTTCTTTTGCATTTTTAATGAGAAATTCTATTCTGGACTTCAGAGAGCTTCCCAGCAAAACTTTAGCTGGAACTGAGATACTTCTGCAAAAGCCTTAAGTTTTTATAAACTGACATTTTCTGATATCATCACCATAACGACACTAATAATAATGTTGCAGATAATTTTTGCAGGAAAAAAAAATCAAAACCCCACTTTTGTGTCAACCACTTCCCCCACCTATGCCTCAATAACTTTTCTACCAGTCTTGTATAGGTTGGTTGGATAGAATAACTGAATTGAACAGTTATTCAATCCACAGATGGAAATCTGCAAGGGAGAAAGAGAACACATGGCAAGGGAAGGAGAGGAAAAGGAAATAAACATGACAGAAGAGGAGAAGAAAGGATGGTT
Organism: Crocodylus porosus; assembly: GCF_001723895.1. NCBI lineage: Eukaryota > Metazoa > Chordata > Crocodylia > Crocodylidae > Crocodylus > Crocodylus porosus. The sequence goes on along the minus strand of NW_017728886.1, from coordinate 4,890,818 downwards.
TTAAAGTTATAGAAAAAGTTGTTGGGAAAGAGGTGGAGGAAGCGGAAGGGCAGATTTAAAGATGGAAAAATCTGAAACAGCAAAGAAATTAATTACATTAATGGAAAAAAAATAAAAAGGAAGAAGAAGAAGTTTGTCCTTAGAAGAGTATCCAGGGGGAAATAACTCATCGATGTAAAAGAAAAAATGAATACCAGATAGACGGAGGGGAAAGAAACCAGGAAAAAAAACCAAAACAAAACACACACATCCAAGAGGAGAAGGACAAGAAGCCAAATATATCTTAGGAAGAACTAAAATGAGAGTTCATGCCACTTGAGCAAAGTGCCTTTCCTTTCCACTTTCTTATGCGTTCTCTCCAGGACCTCAGCTCCAGCGTTCAACTGATTCTCTTTTCTAGCTGTTTGTGGCTGTGAGGTTGACATCTGAGATGGGCTACCTTTCCCATTGGAGTTAGCCCTTCATGTGTGAGCACAAGCCAGAAAGGAATTTCATTTTGGGTCTGGGGGAAGCCTCCCTATTGTTTAGTTTAAACAATGCAGTAGGCTATGGGACCAGCAGGCTATTGGAGAGTCCCTGTTCCCTGTTCCCCCGAGCACTACTGGGAGTAGCAAGAAATAACAGCCATAAGTTGACTGAGAGTAGATTCAGGCAGCAATTTGAGGGCAGCCTCCCGATTCATCATTTATACCAGTAAGACGTGTCAGGCGAAATTAGTAGGTCCCCATAGGGCAGAGCCAGCACGGTCATGGGGCCCTAGGGACATCACAGCTATCCCTGGGGAGGCCGTATTGTGACAGGCTTCTCTGGGCCTGTTCTGTGCCCTGTGCCCCAGTCATCTTAGCGCCCATAAGACTGCACAGAGTCCTTCCTTTGTGGCTAGATTCACAGTCCTCTTAAAGGAAGACTAACCCGATCTGGGCTGGTTCCTGTTGTGTCAGTACACTAACCTCTGTGTGAGAGGCTTTCACACAATCTATTGAGTGGGGGGAAAAGCCCTCCGGGCCAGTTTCCACGCTGGATGATGCCTCTTGAGTTTTTTTCCCAGCCTGCCCCTTCCCCAGCCACATCTGCCTTATTTTCCTTTTCACAAGTATTTACCCAAGGAATCCCAGTGGTCACTGATGGGGAAATTCAGCTCTTACCATCCAATTCACAGGGCAATCCTCCAATCACCAGCACATCTGGTAGGCTCCACTCTGTTGTTGCCATTCAGATGCACTTCCCAGAAGGAGAGTCCACTTGGCATCTTCCTGATCTCAGTGCTCCAGTTTCTCCCAGATGGCCGCTCTCCAGAGCCAGAAGTACTTTCCCAGGATCATCTGCTGCCAATCCAGATGGAGCAGCAGCTCTGGAAGTGCTGCCCAGAGCCTTGCTTCCTACCAGTGTTCTCCGCTACATCTGAGGTAAGTGACAGGGATGTTTTTTTCTTGGATTTATAAACTGGTATTATTTCCACTGGTGGAGTTTTTTATAGAAGGCTTTGACATCCTCTCTAAGTCCTCTACTGTGAGAACTGAAGGTACAATTCCATCCACTCTGAGCAGTACTAGACAGTTACTCCTCCTACGCTTGCATCTAGTGGCCCATAGACTAGAAGAGGAGATGATCCTTCCCTTGTCCATGTGCTATTCTAGCTTATATAGAGATAATTTTGCACGTCTAAGGCACTGAGGAAAAATTCTACCTGGGCAACTTAATATGCTCCCTACTATCCTCCAATCCTGAGTGCTACTTTGTTCTATAATTTGCTTCACAGAAGAACCCTGAGGTTGGGAAGTTAATCCGATCCATGGCAAATGAGGAGCAAAGGAATTGCCTGGATCCTTACGTTGCTTATTTGTCTCTTTGGGACCTGAAGTTCATTGTTAGCTTGATTTGTAGTCTGACAAAAATAGCACAGCCAAGCAAGCTGGCTCATGAACAATAGACTTAGTTAACTCATCTTTGACCCCTCCTTGTGTTTCTACCTGATGACAGGAAAGCACATGTGCTGGTCAACCCCAAGGGAATTGTTTCAATTTGTACTACAAATCTCCATGAAATGGGTGAGCAGTGAGGCAAATGAGAGAAATATTAGCAGGATCTTTTTATTCATAGCTTTGCAATCAGTGTTTTCTGCAGGCCCTTCTCTCAGTAATAACCTGGGCCCAGATCAATGATGAGACACTGCGTAGCAATCCCAAGCATTTATTCAGACCAAAGATGAAAATCAATGCTAAGCATTTACTCAGACCCATCTCTGGGAACAGAAACAATACAGCTTAGAAAAGCATCTAAAGTCCTTCTACTGTAAATAGTGAATCATAAAATCTTAGGGAAGTAAGGCTGAAAGGGACCTCCAGAGGTCATCTAGCCAAGCCCCTGTTCAAGTCAGGATCATGCCTATCCAAAGCATCCCATAAAAATCCTTGTCTAACTTCCTCCTAAAACTACACAATCAACTCTGCTGCACAGCTATGAGACATTAGAGTGCTTTGAGTGTTTTTGGACAATATTTGTCAGAGGTAAAGTAAGGAGACTAGGACTGTTAGGCTAAGTACAGACAGTCAAAAAATCCAAGGCTGAATTTATTCAATCTCCACAGGTTAGTCTAAGCTGCGTAGATTAAACCTATAAGCAAGTGAACAGACATTCACTTTTGAGTCTGGAAATGCAGCCACATGCCAGAAGCCAGGGCACTAGGGCATGCCTTCCTGCTCAGCTGAAGCAGACAACTTGGGCCCAGGCCAGGCTACCCACCCTGCCAGAGGGGCTTGCAGGGGAGATGCAAAGCATCCTGGGATGCTGGTGGACTGTGAGTTAAGTTGAATCTGAAGGGAATCTGAGACAGAAGTCCAATAAACCAATTTCACCTAAATCAGTTAAGTCTGATACTACATCCATCCAGGTTTATCTTAAACCAGTTTGGGCCATTTTGAAACCTGTTTATGAGCAGTGAACTTGTGTTACAGATTCAAACCAGTTTCTAATCACTTACACTGGTTTAGGTATATATATTTTTGTTTCTAGTCTCAATGTCCTGCTGCTGCAAGTGTTGTTAAAATCCATATAAGAGGACCAAGGAAGAGGGCCATGCCCCCTGATGCAGAGAAAGGCAAAACCCCCACAGTCTATAACATCCTAACCATGTCATATGATTCTTCCCTGATCTCAGACATGGTGATCAGGCTGACCCTGAGCAATGTGGCAAGACCCACTAACCAGGACCCTCCGGGTTTTAGTTCCAGAAGGAGCACTTGAACATCCCCAGCCTTGTTGCAACCAACAGCCAATGTTTCTGAGGTGCTCAGGATTTGGTTCACAGCACTCAGCCTAGAAAGCAGAAGAGGCCTGAACTAACCATAAGAAGCATGAAAAAAGCAGTGTGTGTGAAAACCTGCCTCTGTCTCAGGCTTATGTAACAGTTAACTCAGGCCTGCATACAGCTATGTAAGTGAGTATGTGAGGCAGGGATTCACAGGCCAGACTTAGGCACCTGAATTGTCTCTTCCTGTTGAGGCAAGCGGCTCATGTGCGATGGTGGTGGTCACCTTTGGCAGAACGGCAAAGTAGATGTAGCACTTGCCTAGAAAATAGCATGTTTAGTTTTAGGCCCAAATCTCCCACTTCCTACAATATGCCTTAAAACCAGAATAGAGAATATTGTACGGGGAACACACTCCATTCTTCCCACAGAAGCTGGGCTACTGGGCAAAAAGAAATGCAACACTGATGGGGCTAGAAGGAGGCATGGCTCTGAAATCTAGTGATGAAATATCCTTGTGGAAGAAGCCCTGAGTTCTGGCTGTCCTTCTGAGGCCATGACTTTTACATTCCTATCTGCTCCACAGCTCTGCTACAAGAGACCTGGGTGTTACTGTGGATATAAGTCAGCAGCGTGCCCTTGTTGCCAGGAAGGCTAATGCCATCCTGGGCTGCATTGGTAGGAGTGTTGCAAGCAAATCAAGGGAAGTGATTTCCCCCCTCTATTTGGCACTGGTGAGGCCATATCTGGAGTCCTGTGTTCAGTTTTGGGCCCCCACTACAGAAAGGATTTGGGCAAATTGGACACAATCCAGCGGAGGGGAAGGAAAATGGTTCAGGGGCTGGGGAACATGTCTTGTGAGGAAAGGCTGAGGGAATTGGGCTGATTTAGTCTGGAGAAGAGAAGACCAAGGAGGGATTTAATAGCAGCCTTCAACTCCCTGGTGAGAAGTGGCCAGTGGTGTCCCTCAGGGGTCCGTGCTTGGACCAGTGCTTTTCAGCATCCTTATCAATGATTTGGATATGGGGGTGGCCAACTTGAAAAGCTCACTGGCCAAGTTTGTAGATAACACCAAGTTATGGGGGAGCGTGGTCATGCCAGGAGATAGGATGCAGATACAGGTGGGCCTGGACAGGCTGGAGAACTGGGTGGACCAGAACCAGATGAAGTTCAACACTTAGAAGTGCAAGGTGCTCCATTTGGGGGCAAACAATCTCCAACATACCTGCAGGCTTGGTGGTGACAATTTGACTTGCACCACAGCCGAAAGGGACCTGGGGTAGCAATCAACCATTGCATGAACATGAGCTAGCAGTGTGATGCTGTGGCCAGCAGGGCAAACACGGTAGTGTGCATCAACCATTGCGTATTATGTAAAACTAAAGAAGTGATAGTCCCACTGTACTCTGTGTCATGTCTGAGTTTTACCTGTCGGTTAGAGTGCCGATGCCAGCAAAACAAAAGACCATAAGAACTTAGTAAGGACGCAGGCCATAAAGACCCCTCAGCACTAGTAGCCTTTATTTCTTTGCTAAAAGAAGCATGCAGTTGGAGTTTGTTAAAAGTTTGTTCTCCACACTTAAGGAGTTTGTTGTCTGCAATGATAAGTATTGCAGGTGCCAATCATAAGGTTGACGTTTTGAACCCGGTGAGGGCAGCCAGATGAATAATGTGTCTAGGTCAAATGAATAGGTATCTAGGTCAGATGAATATGTATCTAGGTCACTGTGTAAGAACGTAATTGGCGGTCAGTAAATATT
>NW_017728886.1:4875584-4885596 GCF_001723895.1 Crocodylus porosus | reverse complement strand
TTCTGTTTTATGCACTGTAACTGAAGAAGTCAGCTATCCTGCCTATGCTGCGACCGTCGGTAGCGTAAGTACAATAAACCTTTCATACAACCAATACGCTTCAAGCCGCCTGACTCCTACTCGCCGCTACTCCCCACCTGTCTGGTCATCTATCCCTTCTGTGCCAAGCCAGTCGTGCCGACCCAGGCTTGCAGGTCAAGGGTACACCGGTTACGAGGTGCAACACTCTGGAGTGGTGAGACCACAGCTGGAGTACTGCAACTAGTTCTGGGTGCTGCACTTCAACAAGGATGTGGAAAAACTTGAGAGCGTCCAGAGACGAGCCACCCATATTATCAGGGACTTTCAAAACAAGCCGTACAAGAAGAAGCTGAGGGACTTGGGCCTCTTCAGCCGACAGAAGAGAATGCTGGGAGGGGACTCGGTAGTGGCTTACCGCTAAATCAGGGGAATACATCAAGAACTCGCTGAAGAGCTGTTCACCAAGGCAGACCTGGGGAACACTAGGAGCAATGGATACAAACTTCTGGAAGGCCGTTTCAGGCTCAGTTCCAGCAAAAACTCCTTCACAGTCAGGGTGTCCAGACTGTGGAATAAACTCCCTCCAATGGTGGTGCAGCCGCCTACCATAGAAATCTTCAAAACATGACCGGACAGTCACTTGACCCCAGTTGTCTTTTCCTTCCTAGTGCAGGGGACTGGACCTGATGATCTACAAGGTTCCTTCCAGCCCCTGACAATGTATCAGTCTATGAATGTATGCATTTTCATGCTCATGTGTACATGTATGGAGGCATATATTTCTGAACCCTTTAGCACTTGCTGGACTTCTGGTTAAAACAAGGAGTTGGGAATGGGTCAGGTCTCATTCAACTCTCTCACCTCAGCTTTGTACTTCCAACTCTGAATTATCTTCCCTGATTTAAAATGGCAAGGTCGGGCTGCACTCTTTTTCTTGGTCAAATTTGTGAATTTTACCATCATCTATGATCACTTTTTTTATAATCAATTATTTTCTTATTTAATTTTTAAATAACTAGGAGCCCCAGATGAGATCTGCTTTGATACAAAGTGTTGTGTGTATACACATAATATTTCCATATTGGTTTGTTTTATAGAGCAGGCCACTTTCCAACAATCTTAGTTCACCCTCCTTTTCACTTTGATCCACAAACAGTCTCACTGAAATCATTGAGGAAGGTGAACCTGAATGTAGTTTTGAATGTAGACTGAAGGAGCAAGGCCACCAAAGGAGGTAGCGTCCAGTTGTTCTTAACACACATGGCTTATAAAGAGCAAATATTCTTGGTCATATTGGCCATATCTGCATTGTTTTCTTTTCAGTTTTTCAGTAAGTTTTTCAGCTTGAAGATGGGGGGCTCTGTCTGCAGACCAGACATTAGCAAGTGGTTGGAGAAGATGAAGACTAAAATACTAGGGGTGTGCAAAACAGGCTGTATTTGATTCGGATTTGGATTCAGCCTGAATTGGGGACAGTGATTCGATTCGTTGATTCGGATCACTGTCTCAATTCAATTCAGCTGAATTCAAATCTGAAGAGTCAACATTGATTCAGAGAATCACTGATTTTGCCATAGTCACAGCTTTAATGTTTTTTCTACATATCTTGAGGTACCAGGCATGGCTTGTGAATGTTGTGATGGTGGGGCAGATGAAGCATCCCACAGAAGTGTGTGTGTGTGGGGGGGAGGGGCCTTGCACGCTCAGTGGCGGACCCAGAAGTGGACTGGAAGTACTTCCCTTCCACTTCCAGGTCCACTGCCAAGCATGTGGGAGACCCTCCTCCCTCTACAGTTGCCCCCAAACCCAAGAGGCACCAGTCACCAAACTGGGGCGGGGGGGAGGGGGTCCTCCATGCACTCCATGGCGGATGCAAAAGTGGACCGGAAGTGCTTCTGGTCCACTTCTGGGTCCAACGCTGAACACACTGGAGACCCCCTTGCACTCCTGTGGGATGCTCCATCTGCCCCAGCATCTCAGTGATCACAGGCTACCTGGTACCTTGAGCTATGTAGAAAAAACATTTAAAGCTATGTCTATGTCTGAATCATTGAATCTCTCTGAATCGATTCGGAGGGCTCCGATTCGATTCAGAGAGCTTAAAGGGTCTCCTGATTCGATTCAAATTCAGAGATTCAAGAACAGAATTGGGCTGAATCTCTGCCAAATTGAATCAGTGACCAAAGCTTCAAACAGACCTTTAAAATACCATTTTGCTCTCTTCTTGTCCAGGGTACTGACAGCTGCTGCCTCCCAGTACTCTATCAAGCCAGAGGGCTGTTGATTGTAGCTGTGTTGGTCCAAGGACATAGGCAGACAAGGTTAAAAGTGATATCTTGTATTAGACCAACTAAGTAGCTGGAAATGTTGTTCTTTGCAAGCTTTTGGGAGGAGCATTTGTACTTGAAAGCTTGCAAAGAACATTTTTCCCACTATTTAGTTGGTCTAATAAAAGATAACAGATTTACCCAAAGCACCTTGTCTGACTTCTACCAGGCCATGCACAGGCAGTGGCTTCTCTGACAACAACTTGTCTTTTGCTCTCACAGAGGCCTAGCAAAAGCAGTGGTCTTTTCCTAAGCATTCGGGAAGCGTCTTCCAGGAATCCTAGACTTCCTCATTAGTGCATAGCTGTGCTCTGAGGAGGCCTGGAAAAGGGGTTCCCTGACTCAGCTGTCAACCCTCATGTAGCTTCCATGACCTGAAGGGATGGAAGTAGGAAAATCAATGGTAAGTGATAGGATCTGCTCAACATGTCACAGGATCAGGTTCTCTATTTACGCATGAAAGCAGCCTCCTCTGGCAGCTGTTAATGACTCCTGGAAGGTTACAGCCAAAAGGGCACCAGCACCCCAGGTCAAGCATGGCAGGCAAAGGAAATTGGGGTGGTTGGAAGTAATGAATAGTGGGGATTAGAAAGAGAATGGGAAAAAAAAATAAAGCCTTGTGTTAGTTGGCACCAGGAGCCTGTGATGTCAGGGTGATGTCAGTGCAGCAGGTGGTAACTTTTTCCAGCTCGGCTCCAAACCCCGTAGGCCTTGTTTTTGTTTACTTTTCCTCTGCGCTGCAAAAAGGCCAGCGAGCGAGCTCTCGGTTTGGTGCCCCGCAAGTGCTGCCGGTGAATCATCCAGCAAGGAACCTGGCTGCCCTCATGCCGCAGAGCCGGTCCGTCCCAAGCAACGCCTTTGCAAGGAGGGAGGCTAGACACACACAGGCAGGGGCGGTGGTGCTTACCGGGCCACGGAGAGAGTCGCTGCTGCCTCTGGCTCTCAGTTATTTTTATTTTTATTTTTAAGCTTCCTGTGTCACAGGCTCACGATGATGAGAACAGCCTTCATCCACCTTGCTCTGTACCCTCCCTCGAGGTAAATGCAGCCTTAGGCTCGCAATAACCCTTCTGCTCCTAATACGCTCCAAGCCACTCAACACTGCACCTCCTGAATGCCTCCTCGGTATATTAAATGTAATGTGGTTGACCTTGAGCTCCCTCAGTAACTTCCCTCCTAAATTGTCCTTGCCCGTACTGTCACCGCCTCCCTGTTTCTTGTCTCTTGAATCCTGCACCTGGAGATTATTTTCAATTCTCCTTCCTCCTTTGCTCTACATGCCCAACTCTTCCTCCAAAACACTTTAAAAACTTGAAGCTCTTCTTTCTCTTCACCTCACTGAAAGTCTTGATCTACTTTCTGTCTCCACCAAAGGTATTTATAGGCATGCCCAGGAGGTGCAATTACAGTGGGTCGGAGCAGCCTCCCTGCACATGTATAAGAGCCCCAAGACTACTTCAGCCTCTTCTTCTGGCCTCCCTAATGCATGCCTTATTGCGTCTAATCCATACAAAATACAGCTCTTACTATCATCTTCAGCATCACACCGTATTCCCTTTCCTCTGCCTTTTTCAAATCCCTCTGGGTGTTCACCAGCTCTAATAATATTGTCATGATGGCAGCTAAAATGTCCCTGTTGGTTTTCAGTAGTTTGGAGCTATTTGCTGTTCTCATCACAGGGTGTATGCTTAGGACTTCTGAAATCAGCAGAAGCTCTGAGGCATCGCCAGGATTACGGACAACAGGGGAACTACCGCAGTGACTCCAATGAGGCCAGCAATTCACCCCATACGTGTAACCACTTTGCTCAGGCACCAGTTCTGAAACGGTCTGAATTATGCCTGGTCTCTAAGGACATGAGCAGGGGAGGAAAGGACATAAATTCATTAGGGTAGGCATTGTGCTTTCCTTATTTGTGCAGTGAACAGCACAATGGGGCCCCAGCCCGAAAATAGCGCTCTGTACTTCTACCGCATGACAACGAACAACAATGAATGATAATGGAAAATGCTTATATTGTCTTCATCTAAATTATGTAGGTTTGCCCAGTAACTATGGAGAGCACAACACTAGCTGCAAAATAGCAACGTAATTCATTTCTTCTCGTTTGTACCCGATTCCAGAATTACGGACCGTAGTCTCATTACTGCACAATTTCCGCTGTCATCGATCCTTTTATTGTCTATCCAAAATGCATCTTCTTTTCCTCTGTCCGTGACCATGTTCCTCCCATTGCAAATCCTTATACTGGCTTCTAGTTTTTTCCACCTCCAGATGGATCTTCTCTTCTTCCACGGCAAAGCTCTTCATCTTACCACACCCAGATTTTTTTCTCCTAACTTGGGCTCCCCAAAACATGGAGACACCCAAGTTCCCTACTAGTCACTTCAGAAAATGTGGCCCAATTAGTGTTCAATTAGACCAGTAATGTTCTGAACCCGTTGCCTGCTATGCTTACGCATATTGTCTCATTGTTTCCTTGTGCTCAACTCTACATTTATCCACTGCCTGCTTCTTATCTTAAACTAGGATTATAAACCCTGCAGAGCTTCTAGCACAATATGGCCCTGGATGATGACCAGGGCTCCTAAGGACTATTAAAATACAAATTTCATTAGAGGCATGTCACATAAAAATAATGAATGAATGGGATGGTTTTTCTCTATTTCCCATGTCCCTAAGGCCTTCACAGTCAACTTGGGTAGAAGTGTATTCAGGGGTATCACACTCACCTTCTCCAGGCACCAAGGCAGTGTCACTCTTGTGATCATGGTAGTTTCTGAGCTTTTCTTTTTGGTAGTGCCCAACACATGGTCACTGAGAGGGATGGCAACATTGGTGAGTAAGGCTGTCCTGGCTTTCTTATCTACAGCTTGGATGTCTTCTTGCATATGTGGTATGGTATGGTTTGGGATGGTCATTATATGCTATTATGTTTGAATTCCCCCAGTTCCAGAACTGATGGCAACCATTATCTATAGCAAAGGATGAAGGTGTGATGATAAGTACATACTCTAGAGCCGCCATCTATATAATCAGAGCTTGAGTGAAGCTTGCTGCTTTCTAAAATACAGTTGCAGTGAATGGCTTGAGAAGTTGCTCTGTTTTTCCACAGCCATTTCATGATGGACTGACTTGGACTCTGATCAACCCAAGAGTTTACTTTCATTATTCCCCCATCACTTTATTAGGTGTCTTCCAGGCTTCAGAAAGGAAAACACGATCTGTTGCTCAAAATAAAGGTGGTGATAACATGAAAAAAAAATAGTTTTTTCTAGCTGTCTCTCACCTAACTCCTTTGGTTAAAAACTACTGTTGTCAATAGAAAAGCAACAGCTGGTGTAGAAACATGGCAGGCTATATTTCTGTTGTGTTTCCATGCAGATGCTTGCAAATGGTGGAGAACATATCTGTCTCTCAGTCCCCTGAGATCAGTTAAGGAACTCAAATCCAGCGCCATTAAGTTTCCCAGGCTAATGCTTTTTTACTTAAATTTCAAGGAGAACCCTATTCCAGCAACAACAACAAAAAGTCTAACAATATCTTACATTTCTATTTCACTTTCTGTCCCAAATGATTCCAAGGTGCCTTATAGACTATGCACCACTAAAATGAAATCGGTGTCTTGATAAGTAGCAATGTACTCCTATGCTTCAGAAGAAGAGAAGGCAAACTGAACCCTGCACTGCTTCATTCAAACAATTCCCAGCCTCACAATGAGCAGTGAATAGTGAAGTGTTGCCATCAGAAGGGATTTTGAATTGCTTAGAAGTGTAAGAGACTTTTAGGTACCATCGTTACATAACCTAGAATTTGGCCGGGGCAGGCAGATTTGACATTGCTATTGTTATGGAAAGAACCACATGTGAAGCACTTGTTTTTATTTTTTGTTGAACAGACATTACCTCCAGAAACATAGGTATTAGGTCGCTGTCTCAAAAGAAGTAGAAAACGGCTTTGACTGAATATGTACCTGAATGTGTAATAGTGCCTTTTGAAGAACTAGGGTTGCCATAGAAATCTCCATCCATCTTTGGCTTTTCAAGGTCTGACAGAACCACACCACTAGGCAGCACGGTGGCAGACTGAGAGGGGACCGTGTTCCTAGTTCCCTTCCTCTATGTATGCTGTTTGAGGCAATAGCTACAGTCCCATCCATGACCTTGATTTTGTTATAGAAGATGCACCCTTCCTTTGTGTTGTTTTAAGGCATGTTAGAGTGTTTGGGTAACTTTTGACTATAGTCTACGGATACGTTAGAGTCTGATTTAGGTCAGCCTTGGCTCTTTCTGAATAGGATCTGCCAAATGCATGCTAAGACATTATTAATGTGTCACTCAATCTTGCCAAAGTCAAAGCTAAATTGACCAACCTGACCAACAAAACTGACCAGCTAACTTAACCAGTTTTCTTCTCATCAGTGCTGGGTGCCAATCACAGAGGTAAGTGCCCTTTAGGCAGAAGGTAACTAAAGGAAGCCCAAACACCCATGTCTCTATATTTCATGAATAAAGGAGGGTCTTGAATGTCACTCTCCTACTTTTATTTTTGAGTGGAAAACACAATAGTAGAAAAGGGCCCAAAAGATCAGCAAGAAATATTATCATTCCAGTGGGGATCTTTATTGTCTACGTTGCTTTGACTGAATTCTGCCATGCAAAACAAGAGTGTTCCACAGGAAGATTGCTTCACTTGGCCCGCAGAGTTGTTCTGCCTATTGGGATCCCTAGCATTACACCATTAATTCACTTTTCAGCTGCTAGAAAAAAGAAGAAGAAGAAAGAGAAAGAAAGAGAGAAACGGGATGTATCTTTGCCAGACAGGAAAGTGTAAAAGTCAGTGTTTCCATGAAGACTAAACAGGTGGAGACTAGTCAAATCAGAAAGAGAGGGAACGAGAGAGAGTTAAGGGTTTACAACTAATTCTGCTCTGTTTCAACTTGTCTACAGCTGCCTCAGTGGTGGGTTTATGACTGAGGTCAGGCAGGAGTGAACTTGTTCATTCCCTGTTTGACTTGTATCCAAAACAGTAATGTAATGAAGGTTTGCATGGATGATGAATATAGTAACCATAAAATAAAATGTGAAACCTTACAGCCCCAAAGATTAATTCTGTTAATCAACTGGGTGCACAGCTCTACTCCTGTTCAACTTCAAGTTGCCCTATTCTGCCTTTATGTTGGTTGTTTTTGCCCATGCCCTCGCTCTTTCTTTGGGATTAGCAAACATTAATGCACTACATTGGGAACCAGCCTGGCAACACGGTTGGAAGCTCAAGTCTGGCTTTCTTGACTAGAGTAGCCAAGGTTTTAATTCCTTACAGCAGTCTTGCAGAACCACATAATATAACCACGACACAAAGAACCATCCCATGGGGTATGGGCTATTGCATAGGTTGGCCAAACAAATCCCTCCTTACTAATTAGGGGGATAATGCTAAAGCAATGCTAGCAACAGTTATATTCTCTTCAAGTAAAGAGTCAAGGACCATGAACAAGAAACAGAAATACAAAGCACAAAATATTGCGAAGCCATGAAATGAGCTATGTTCAGCCTGTAGGAGAAAGAAGGAACCACAGAAGAAATATATACAATTAACAGGAAATTATAAGCGAGTGCAAGAAAGATCCTTCCTTGAATTTCCTGAAAGGATATAAGGCTTGTCACCAAGTGACAGGGTGGAAATAGCAGAAATAGTGGAAATAGTGTACAATTCTTGGGAGGGGAGGAGAGATAAGACACAGCTTCACTTCATTTTCTTATCTGCCACCCAATTGGGACATGCCTTTCTTTCCCCGGAAACGGTCAGGGGATGTCTATACTTCTTCTGCAGGGATAGCAAGCCCTCCTTTTAAGGAGTAACAATCAGCCCTGTTAAGGAAACTCAGTTTTGGGGCATTTGGCTAAGCAGAGAGTTTGTCATTGGGACTGTTCAAAGTTCCCAGGAGAGAAAGCCAGGCAGGGCAGGAACAAGAGGGCAAGGCTTATCTCTAAGTAATGGTTTTGAGGTTGTCATGGAGCAAGTATAGACCCACCCTTGGTTCCACCACGGCCTTCAAGTGAATGCCTGAGGGCTCAAAAGCTTTAGAAACTTCTGTATAGGTTCATCCTGCTAACAAAAAAGACCTGGACTGCATCTGCATTTTACTCTCTCCGTTTTTAGTGCTGGGTAGGTTGGATAGAGCTCATGCATTGTGAGTTAAGTGGCAAATCAAGGGCTGACAGACTTTAGGATTTAATAATAGGAGTCCCAATGGGTTGGTAAGAATAGGAGCTTTTTTTCCTCTAGGTCACCAGTTCAGTCCTATTTCAAGTCTTTAGGAAGTAGGAGAAAATTAACTTAAAGGCAGTTGAGTGATTTCTATGGATTGGATTGAACTAGTCATCTCAGGCCAGTTCCTGGTGAATTGGCGCCTACCCCACAGTTGTCACATTCACAAGCAATTTTAACAGAAAGAAAAAGAGCAAAGATTATACAGGTTGTGCGTGATTAGCTGTATGTACAGAAAGGGAAGTAGGATTCTCACCCACTAGCTATAGGCATTAGGGCTGTGCGACAAAGCAGCGTTCTGCTTCGCCTTCCGTTTCGACGTTTTGATGGAACAATGTTTCGTTTTGAGTTTTATTTCATTTTGAAGCACTGTTCCTTTCCATTTCATCCAAACGGTGTTGCTGTTTCGCTGTTTTGCCTGTAGGCTATAATGGAGAAGCACTCACCCATAGGCTATAATGGGGAAGCACAAAACAGCCTATAACTTCATCATTTCTTGCCTGATTCCAATTAAACTTGCAGAGATCGTAGCCCCTTCTGAGGGCATGAAGTCGACTGAGGTTCAAGGAGCTAGGTGCAGGGGTTTCTAGGAAACTGCACCTCAAGCTGCTGACAAGCAGGAGCCGGGAAGCAGGAGCAGCATCCTGGGATCCAGCAGGCAGATCAGGGGCCCGCACCCCCAGGAGCAGTCTGGCAGAGCCCCTGTAGTCCTCCCAGGGGTGTGGATGGGCCCTGATATGCCTGCCAGATAACAGGAGGCTGCTTCTGCCAGTTGGGACCCGGCAATGAGGAACAGTGCTGGGAAACTCAGCCTGGCTGGGGGAGGCATCTCCCCCAGGCAGGATCAGTTTCCCAGAGCTGGGGACAGGGCCCAAGGCCCAGCTGCGGGAGGCATCTCCCCCAGCCAGGCTGAGTTTCCCCATGCTGGGAAGCACCTCCGCCAGCCAGGCTAAGGTTCCCAGCGCTGGGAACTGAGCTCGGTGGTAGGAGGCGCTTTGCCCCACTGGTCTCAGTTCCCAGCAGCTGGCAGCCCTGGGGAACTGAGCCTTGCAGGGGGAAGCGCCTCCCAGCACCGGGCTCAGCTCCCAGTGGCTCCCAGCCCCGTGGAACTCAGCCCGGTGGCGGGAGGCGGAGAGCAGCACCGGCTCTGCCCACCTCCTGCCACCGGGCTAATCCCCATGGGGCTGGCGGAGCTGATCAGAGCACAGCCCAACATTGGGAGGTGGGCAGAGCCAGCTGCACTTCAATCAGCTCCACCAGGCCCTGGCAGCGGGAGGCGGGGAATGCCGGGGCTGCGCTCCCCCCCGGGCTGAGCCACATGGGGCTGCAGAGCACAGCCCTGGCTCTCCCCTGCCTCCCACCACCTAGCCGCTGTCTCGAAACTCAAAACATTT
>NW_017728886.1:4830750-4875199 GCF_001723895.1 Crocodylus porosus | reverse complement strand
AGCTTTGCTGTATCTCTGGCAACTGCCACTGGGACTGGTCAGACATCTTTTTCCTTGCTACCCAGAACTTCGAGAGGATATGTCAAAACCTTCTTTGCCACAAGCAGGAGTGTTTGTGGACCCAACTATTTCCTCCCCTGTATCATCTTCAGAAATCATAGTCAAGGGCTTTGGCCCTCTTCCTTATTCACACACTCCCAACTTATCTGGCCTGTAGTTCCACCAGTTTTCTATGTTCAAAGTTGACTTCAGAGTAGGGTGACCATCTGTCCCTAATTGGGTGGGATAGGGGAATAGGGAAAGGTGAGCATGTGTCCCACCTTCCAGTTTGGAAAAGGTGCTCACACTACCTGGGAGGTCAAGGACAGGCCCCCTAGGGCTGGCCCTTCTCAGGATTTTCATCTTCTCTGGTGCACAGTGGAAGCCAATACTCTTCAAATCCCAGAGCAGGTCAGGGAGAGGTGCAGAGTCCTACCATGTGCAAAGAGGGGCCTCACACATCTTTTCTAAGGTAGGGGGAGTTTTAGGCATAAAAGGGAGTATTTCAATGGGGATGAGATCAGGCTGAGGCCTAGAAGCTGGGAAAGCAGTAGAGGGCATGTAGGAATGGGCAATAAGGGCAACAGGATGATCCGTAATTAAGCAACTTCACATTCTGCAAGAGATGTCTGGAAGCAGAAAGGTTCAGGCCTATTTTTTAAGGATGTTGCAGCAGAATAGCATGCTGTAATGGTAGTCTAGGCTATTGAAACTGAGGACATGCTTTAGATTCTCCGTTCTACCCTGCAGATCTGATATATGACCTTAGCAGGTCACTTCCTGCTTTTGTTTCCCCTCTGGGTGTCCATATCAATGTGCTTTGAGATAGCAAATGTGTCTCATTCTGTATTTCCGCAGCTTCCAGTGCAAAGGGACTGGATCTTTCATGGGCTTTCAGTTTCTATAGTAAGATCCATAATAACCATGCTGACAGTCCAAAGGCTTTGCCGTGCCCTTTTGTTCATACCCGTTCTTCTCCCTACTCATGTAAATTGATTTTTCTAGTGATCATGCAGACAAAATGGGCACCATGGCCACATCTTACACAAATGCAGCTCTCGGATGAACCATTTATAGCAAGTAGTGTCCTTCCACATGCCCAGCCTGGCATGACAAACCTTAACCCAAGAATGCAAAAGCTGTTCCCCATCTGAAATCTCCTGGTATGTCCACATTATCAGGCTGACCTTATCCTGACCATTTTGATGGAAACCGTTGCTGAGATAAGACTTGTCAGTCATTATCAATCTGCTAAATCCCGTTCCCCAGCACCGTAATTTCTGGTTATTTATTGCCCCAGTGGCTTGCAGGAATCTCCGGCTGCAGGCAATTTTATCCCAGGATGCCCACATCTTGATGATTCAGTAGGTCAACATGCCAGGAACGGCCACACACAATCCATCGTGAACGTCGCTTTGGTTTCAGCTGTCGGTACGTCTGCCACCTGATACAGTGCAATGGAACTTGTGTCACTCCGGGAACTTCCTGCCAATGCATGCGAAACACATAATACTACAGAGATCAAGATTGATTATACCCATGTGAAAATGTTGATGTTTATGGGCAGCACAGGGGCGAAGCTGGCATATGCGTTTGCAAGAGATGATAGAAATTCAGTTCGTAGGGAGAAAAAAAAATCTTTAAACAGCAGGTGAAGAAATGCATTAAAATAAGAGATTCTTTGGGGTGGGAGGAGAGAAACCAGTTGTTCCAAATGTGTGGTCAGAGGCATCCAGTTTTGTTGAGATGGGTTTTCACAGGGGTTATACACCCATCCAAGGGAGGAATGCTCTTCATCCCCAGAGCATGAATTTGACGCTGGTCTAACCAATGGGGCCTAACCACTGGTAATGGGTAGATCTCTCCCTTGCATTTTGAACAGAAATTCCCCTCTAGATTTAAAAAAAAAAAAAAATTCCTATTGAAACTGGTTTGGTCAGAAATTCCCAACCCCCTCTAATTACTCCTAGGACCCAGTCCTATTCTCTTGACTCACCTCTGACACAGCTATGACTTCAAATAAAAATAATGATACTTTGGCGGAGGCCTATCAGATCTTATCCAAAATGGACAGATGGGATTTTCTGTCACCTGAAGCATTTACAACAGGAGTAGAGTCTTTCTAAAAGATTGCCTGTAGCTCCATAATAAGTTATGAGCTTGATGCAGGAATAACAGTGTGAAATTCTCTGGCATGTGTTATGGAACAGGTCATAGTAGAAGATCATAATGGCCCCTCCTGGGTTTAAAATTCAGACTCTGCAATAACATTCATTGCCAACAAACCAGAAAGAAACAGGATTTATCAGAGTTTTTTTTTTTTTATTTATCACAGGTACCAGAAGCAGTGTCATTCAGGCAAGGCAGAGATCTGTGGTGTGAAAATCCATTTACTTCAATGAAATGGTTTCTGTTAGTTTGGCAAGCGAAAAATATAATCAAATAAAAAAGTTCTTTTTCTCTGCCTCACACATGCACGATCAACCACTGCTGATACATAAATGTTAGAACTCAGCCACCCTGTGCTGTAGCTAATGCCCGGCTCCATGATTAGTTTCCATGAGCAAGAGCACAAATGCAGAGTTAGTCTCTCCAAAAACAAAATAAGGAATCCATAAAAGTTTAGTTATCCCATACGCAAAGTGGTCATGGCAGAAAATGAAACATTTACATAAATAAATTACTAATTGAAGTGGGAACAAAAAAAATGGAAGGAGTTCCATACTCTTGAGCCTGATCGCTGTCACTCACTGACATGTTTATTTGTTTCAGATTTAAAGTCTTTGCTAGAGCATATTGAATGATCCATTATGTTATGGAGGAGATCAGACTGGATAAGGCCAGATGATCGTAGTCATCTCTGCTGACCTTAAAATAATAGAATCATAGAAAATGAGGGTTGAAGGGACCTCAGGAGGTCACATCTAGTCCAACCCCCTGCTCCAAGCAGGACCATCTCCAACTAGATTGTTCCAGGTGGGGCTTTGTCAAACCAGGCCTTAAAAACCTCCAAGGATGGAGACTGCACCACCTCTCTAGGTCAGTGGTCTCCAAACTTTTTTGATCATGCACCCCTATCAGTAAAAATTTTTGACCATGCACCCCCAATATATGTATATTTATATAAATAAATAGAAGTTCTTCCTGGATCGTCTTGCGTACCCCCTGGGGTGTGCGCACCCCACTTTGGAGACCACTGCTCTAGGTAACTTGTTCCAGTGCTTTCTCACGCTCCTAGTCAGATATTTTTTCCCAGTATCCATCCATCCTTGCTGCGACTGGAGCCCATTGGTCCTTGTTCTGCCATTTGCCCCCACTGAGCATAGTCCAGCTCCATCCTCTTTGTAACTTTCTTGCAGGGAGGTGAAGGCTGCCATGAACCCCCCACCCCACCCTTGGTCTTCTCTTCTCCAGAATAAATCAGCCCAGTTCTCTCAGCCTCTCCCCACAAGTCATGTCCCCCAGCCCCCCAATGATTTTTGTTGACCTCTGCTGGATCTCTCCAACCTGTCCGCATCCTTTCTGTACTGGGGGGCCCAAAATTGGACACAGGACTCCAGATGTGGCCTCACCATGAACTGTGAAGCATTTATTAGTCTTTTTTTTTCTCCTGTTGGCAAGCACTCCACAGATTGAGAGAATTTGGGGTTCTTTCCCCATTACCATTGCTGGGTCTTTTGAAATGCTGCTGCTGAATGGCTTGCCCTAACATATTCAAGCTCATGAAATTACCATTAAAGCTTGGGGATCTTTGGTGATTGCTGTTGGAAGGTCTGCAGTAAGTTATGCATTTTTATTTTCCTGCTTGGTCTTCTTGTGTGTCACAAGATATATATATCTTAAATATATGTTATAAGCAATTTGCTCTTTTACCCTTAAGGGTCAAATCTCTAGCATGCAAGGGGCTAAATTAATCTCTATGCCCCATTTTAACTTATAAAAGCCATCAAGATCCGTAGGGCTTATGCTGGCTCAGAGTGGGGAGGAGAGAATTTAACCCTTTGTAAGCCTTCAGCAACACTATCTCTCAGTCCAAAGGGCCTTGTTACATGTTACTCGATGAGCTGCACAAATGTTCAGTGGCTTAGTACTAGCTTTCAGTCACACCTTCAACTTGAGTGGTGCATGTGTGGGGAGTGAGCACACCTTAATGGAATAGGAAGCGGGTTATGCAGATCAAGAGATAACCTTGGCCTGGAATGGTGTAACTTTAAACTGCATAACAAGTGCTTTAAGCCACTTAAAAGTGTTAATGTGTGGACAATTCAGAGGCTAATGCTCCAGAAGCCACCCAAAATTAACATGCAACAAGGCCCTAATACTGACATTGTTGTTCTGCTCAGGGAGTCTGTGCAGCGAGCCATCACAGTTTGGTTCATTATTTTTTCCATGCCAACCATGTCAAGATCTGTCTAGCCACTGCTGAGATATTAATAGTTCTTTCTTTTCAACACAGCTGTTTATTTGGGGATCTCAGGGATTTCTACCGAGACCTACCTTCAGGAGCAGGAGGTAATACTCAGTGGGTGTATCTACATATGCAATTAATGTGAAACAATACACTCTGGAGTTGTTTGAGCCAGAGTACGCTACTCTCAGGTACAGCATCTACACGTGTACCCAGGACAGCAGCAATTTGAGTCAGGTTGAATCAGCTGGGCTGGGCTGGCAGCAAGCTCAGGGGGTCAGCCCTGGGCCCCAGGTGGCATTGGTAGGCAGCAAAGGAGCTCACTGGGGCATGAGAGCGCTGAATGTGTGGAGCAGTATGTCTCAGTGGCAAGCAGGCGTCTAGCCCCCTGCTGCCTGGTTTGCCTAGGTGCAATTCACACCCCTGGTCACCATCCACATGTGCATTTCAATGCAGTTAATAGCTCTGCTGTAAAGATAGTACTGTGGCCTAATACCAGTGTATGTGTAGACAGTGGGCATGTCTACACATACGCCCTACTGCACAGTTGTTACTGCGCAGTCATTTAGTATTTCCTTTAGCAGTAGCACAGCAGCAACAAGCACAGTAGGGTAGGAAATGACCTATGCACCACCAGGACTGCACAGTACACCCACCACACACACACACACACACACACACACACACCCTCCATCCCCACTATACAACCCCCCCACCATACACACACACACAACTTATGCACTACTGGGACTGTACAGTAACAGTGGTGCATGGCTCATTTCCTTCCCTACTGTGCTTATTGCTACTGTGCTGTAGCATCAGCATCACAGTTTGCGCGGTAGCATTGGCGTTACAGTTCGTGCCCACTGATACTAGGTTGCAGTAGCAACAAACTACTCTGCCGTAACATCATCACTACGGTGATGTAGTGCCTCATGTACACGTGCCCAGTAATGCTTTACTGTGGACCTGATTAGTCACCTCCACAGGGAAGTGTATGTGTAGATGCACTCAATTGGTAGGCTAGGTGAACCATATCAGACAGCAAGCAACCTGATCTTTCACTGAAATCTCACACTAAGCCGGAATACCTAGTTGTTTAAAAATCTTCAGTTTACCTTTCAAGACAATCATGATGTTTCTAATGTATCTGCATTTGAGCCCAAAAAGAAAGTACTGAAATGCCATTCATGAATATGCAGATGCCATAGCAAGCGGGGCCCAGCAGGAAAATAAATCCTGACAAGACCTGGTTGGATTCATACCCGGTCACTAAAGATTCAGTGTCAGCCCTTTTCATACTGTTTGTCCCCCTGGACCAGTCTTACCTACCTGTGTAACTGGCAGCAGCTGAATTTGGGAGCATGCAATTGCAAAGCAGTCAAGGCATCTCGCTATAAAGCCAGAGGCAGGTATTCAAGCCTTGCACTACATTATGCTCTTGCTGCAAATGGCTACCTGCTCATTCACTGCCAAAAATACCTTTATTCAATCTCGGTCAAAATTATTAAGGGCAAGGCATCCCTTATTTGTTACTGGCCTGCACTCAGAGGGCCCCTGCTGCTTGGTTAGCTGATTTCCTCCCCCTACTATACCTGTGGCAAGCTCTGGTATTATACTGTGTGTTGTGTCAGGCTTGACAGTACTTTTACAAAGAGTTTAGCTGATGGATTTGTATAAGATGGTTTGCACAGGGATGATCCTGCCTCAGGCAGGGAGTTGGACTAGATGACCTCTAGAGCTCCCTTCCAGCCCCACTGCTCGATGATGCTATTATCACAGGAAAAGGACTTACTGCTTGTCCCTGTTATATCTCCACCTCACACATGTGAATCAAGCCTGCAACGTTTATCACCCTTTATTTAACTTGTGGACTCCTTTGGGGGGGGACTTTGACCTCTCACTCCTCTTCAACACACCAAACACATCCATAATGCTAAGCCCCTTATTAACAGGCCTGGTTTGAAAATGTGCCATCACTAACTGATTTGTGGATGGAAAGCTTGGGCGGGGTGAGGAGGTTTGCTTGATTTTAATTTTGGTTTTTTTGGTGGAAGTGGAAAGTGAATTTTTAAGTCAAAAGTTTCACTTCCTAAGTTTCACTTTCTAAGTGAAGTTTTAATAAGAAATGTCTGATTTTCTCTTTAAGAATGAATTTTTCCTCAGGAAAACAAAAGAAGGTTAAAAAAAAAAAAAGTAAAAGTTTTCTGGTTGTTTTTTTTTTCCTTGAAATGTTCTTGGGGAGGGAAAAGGGTAGGGTTTCCAATCCCTCCTATGAAGAAATAAATGGCCACATTTTTGCAAGGAGCCCTTTCAGCTGAACTGCTGATACCTCCTGCCATAGGAAATGTCTTTGCCTTATTTCCCAGTCCTTCCCTTCAGATATTATGCATCACCCCCTGTTCTGCAATTCTGTACAGCTAACTCAAGGATAGGATCTCAACTGAAAGAAAGGGCAGCTCAGGTTGTAAAACTGTTCTGTGTATTAAAGGGGAGGGGGGCAGCATAAAGTGGGAAAAGAAGATTTCCTGAGGGCAGCAGCTGTCAGCTCCAACTGGTGTGAAAAGCAATTCATGTATAATCATTCAATATGAAAAAAATAGCGTGATAATTAGCAGTGCGCTCAGATAATGGGAACCATATTCCATAGCAAATGCTGGTGTATGGTCAGAATTTACACTGTGGTTTCTTCCAAGGCAAGAGCAGGGAGAAACCCTTTCTTGATATGCCAACCCAGAGTTGTCTTGGGATGCAACAGGAGTGCACTGTAAAACTGGGGCCTGGTTTCCCAGCTCCGGGGCAAACCTTAGCTGATATAAACCAGCTTAGCTCTGCTGAAGTCCATGAGATGTAGCTCAGTTTACACCAATCAAAGAAACAAGCCTTCATCTTGCCCTGAAATGAAGATATATTTTGGAAGGATGTCTTTTTTGTTCTACCTGAAGAACATCGTTGGATGTGGGCATCACCACATCACAGCCCCTCCCCCCCCCGAAGTGTAGCCAGCTCTGCAGTGCAATGAATCATACACTCATAAAAAATTGGGGTTGGAAAGGACCTCAGGAGGTCACTTCTAGTCCAAGCCCCTGGTCAAAGCAGGATCAGCCCAGCTAGATCATCCCAGCTAAGGCTTTATCAAGTTGGGCCTAAAAATCCTCCAAGGCTGAAGAGTCCACCAGTTCTCTGGGTAACCTGCTCCAAGGCTTCACCACCCTCCTAGTGAGAAAGTTTTTTCCCTAATATCCAACCTAAACCTTCCTTCTTTCAGCGTGCACAAACACCCTGGATCTGTTTGTATAGGGGTCATTGCTGTGAATGAAGGTCAGGTAGATGCACCCAA
Organism: Crocodylus porosus; assembly: GCF_001723895.1. Taxonomy (NCBI): domain Eukaryota; kingdom Metazoa; phylum Chordata; order Crocodylia; family Crocodylidae; genus Crocodylus; species Crocodylus porosus. Next base: position 4,867,412 of record NW_017728886.1, on the reverse strand, counting down.
GGTGGTATCGAAGCAACAGTGCACCTGCAGTAGCATGACAGAGCTAAGAGCAGCTATAAGTCATGCCCCCATGCATCGGGTGGGTCTCACTGCTGCAGTTCAGAGGAGATGTGGACAGTCAATGAGAGGATATGGTCATGGTGTTTATTTAGGGCAGGGTCCAATAGCCTCTGGAGCCCGGGAAAGACCTGAAAGCTGGGTTTCTAGGTCTAGTTACATGCCCACATGCCCTTCCCTATCAAATGCAAACTCATACCATGGAGAACTTTTACTTGAGTATTCTGGACAAGTTCCATACTGGTCTCCGTTTCATCTCTTCTTTCAACTGCATAACACATGTATTCTCTCCTGTCTTGCAAGTACAACAGTGAGTGTGTCAATATTGAGGTTGCTGCAGTGACTGTAGGTCCTCTGGCTATATCCAATCTGCTTTTAAACTGGTGGGACCAGGATAGCATGAAATCCAGGGCCGGCTGCAATCCGCACGTGAGAAGCAGCATGTTTACTGAGATGGGATTTACATCTTACCATTGGCTGCACGCTGCCAAGACTATCCTGCTATTAGTACCTGAGCTAGCCAGCTTAGAGCTACCTCGAGCACATCTGCACAAGGGATAGTTACTTCAATGACAGCAGTGACAACATACCCCAATGCTACAGTGTGCTGTTGCTCTTCAGAGGTGGGTGATAAGGACAAACCCTTGCATGTAGTTTTTCATGTTGGAGGTGCCAAAGATGGGGTCATAGACCCCTCAACTTCATCTTCTGTATCTCTCAGTGGCAAAGAGCAGATGCCAGGGAGAAGAGTGTATATATGGGGTCTGTCCAGACTGATCCCTTCCCTGCCCTTCTCCCCCTACAGCTTCCAGCCTTCAGAGGCCTAGGAAGGTCTAATGTTGAGGTTGACCCCTAACCTGGGCCCTGCCTTTTGAGACAGTCTTTTCATCTCTCTGGGGCACGTACACAGCATTTTCATCAGTAGATACAGAATGTTATGGAGGCGATCGGCATCATTACCCTCATGTAACGAGTGGGGTACTCAAGCACACGGTGGGGATGTGATTTACTCATGGTAACCAGCAGAGCAGGCCAATGGTAAAGACAAGAAGAGAATGTGGGTCATTTGGTTCCCAAATAAGTATTATAGATATTGAATGGAATCATAACTCATGGCAGAGGTGATATCTTTTATTAGACCAACTAGATTTAAACAAAAAAAAATCTTTATTTGCAATCTGGATACCTAGGTATTTTATAACGTGGATACGTATTTAACCATGCTAAAGCCACGAGCATGCTTAAGACCCATCTGTCTGGGCCACTGAATCCAGGGTCCTGTGTTCACAACCAATTATTAACCAAAGGAATCCCCAAAACCACCACCTCAAACTCTCGCCCACAGCTACAAAGCACCATGCATAAAACACCAAGAGGACTCCAGGACATGCCATAGCTCAAAGCAAGGGAGACAAGGGGAATGGCAATGCCCTGCCACTGCAATCACGGGGAAGAAGTTGGTTAACAGATGCCCACAAGACTGCAAGAGAAGAATCATTGACGGCGCGTAGGGGGTGCACACGGATGTGCGTGCACCCCTGAGATCAGACACGCACCCCCTGGAGGCACCAGTGGCGAAACCAGAAGTGCACGTCCAGTTTCACAGCTGGCTTGGCGATCGGCCACTGGGGGACCCCCTAGTCAGTGACCAGCTGCTGCAAGACTCCCCACCCCCATTGGCGATCTGGTGCCACCCCACACTTGGGAGGCACCAGTCGCCCATGAGAAGAATCATGCCCCATACTACAACCAAAAAACCTACTCCATATTAGCAAACTAAGAACAAAAAAAACCTTCTTGACCCCAAATATGACATACCCCAGAGTGGAAGACAGGATCCCTTGGTCAGGAACCTCTGAGTGTCTTAAGTACCACAACAAAGAAGGTTATTTGGGTAAGTCTGGTATCTTTTATTAGACCAACTCACATAATTGGAAAAATTCTTCTTTGCAAACACCCTTAGTACCAAGAAGAGCATCAGGTCACCTCAGTCAATCCCCCGTCCCCACCCTTAACCTGTGGCTATTGTCCTAGTGCTTCAGATCAAGGCAAACACTCCTCTACCCCTACTGCCTTCCAAGCCAGAAGCATTTATGAGTGAGAAAAATAAATCCCCCCTTGCCCCCAAATGAAAAAAAATGCTTTCATACGTGTGGTGCCTCCCTACCAATCTTCCTCCAAGATCCCTAAATCTGCAAACCTAGGAACACAGGCTACATGCAAAACAACCTTTTCTGTTGCTTTAATTTTCATGTTTTTTCACCAAACAGGCCGAACAAGAAACCCAAGACCTTTTTGCAGGTTGGGCATAAGGAGTGTTGAGTTCATGTATGTATGAGAGGAGGAGTGAGAGCCTTCTCCTCACACCATATGGAGTATCTCTTCGGAGGGAGGCATCCTTCCTTGTTAAGCCAGCCGTGGGACTGATGGCACATCAAAGTGGGGCCGAGCATTTCTGAGTATCTGCTGCAGTTGAGTCATTCCTTAAATTAACCATTATTTTAAATGTGAACATTTACTCTATCCAGCAGACTGCATCTTGCAGTTAGCCCAATAACATAGCTCTTTCCAAAGCTGTATCTGAGATGCTATTTATTAGATCAGCTGTCTCAAATACCCTATTTGAGATGGAAGTGGGTCTGGGGTGGGACGACACATTTTATTTAAGGCTATAATTTGAACCTTAGCAGCCTTAGAAAGTTGATTGAAAGCAAGCCCAAGATGAACCACATTGGGAGTTTGGCTTTGGGAGTTTTTTGCCCCCACCCCCATTTTTCCCTATCTTTGTCCTTGACATACCAGCAGAGCAGAACTTTCCACTGAAAATAAAGGAGGAGCTGCTGATAGGATGGGATTTCAAAAGGAAATACAATCAGAAAATTGCTCTTCACTTTAAAGAAAATATGTCAAGAGGAAGGCTCTGATGTCTGAATGTAGGGAACCAAGAGTGGTTTGTGATGGGAAGGTACAATACACGCAATTGAGGGTCTTGGTAATTAAAGTCATTATGAGGGCGCAGCCAGGAAAATGATTGCTTTTTGATGGGTGGAAAAAAAAACTGTTGACTTCTTAGAAACCAGCTCCTTTCTAAGAGTAGGGGAAACCACTAGCTGATGCTGTAGATTTGTGGCCAAGGGGGTGGTAGAGTGGGTAGGTTGGGATTTTTATCGAGGGTGATCCCAAAAGACCCTGCTAAGGAATTCCTCATCCATCTTCTGTGGCCCTACCTCCTGCCTGGGCTCCTCATCCCAGTCCCTGGGTGATCCTTCAGGCTGTGGATGAGCACGTGAGGTGGGGCATACCAGGTTGTCATGCCAGGAGGCAGCAGAGCAAGAGGAGCATGACATCCTGAATGGCCTGTCAGGTTGGGAACCTGCCATGGCAGCAACATTAGGTATGTGAGGTACCTCTGCAATGCAAGAGATCAATTGGCGGTCACAAGAGGATGCGTGTGGCTGAGGTGACCAACTTCCATGGAGCAAAATCTGGGATATGGTCCAAGACACTCAGCACAGAGGACTGCTAGTAGCTATGATGGTGGCTGGGCAGTTTTGGGACCCCATGTGATTGCACATTTTGCAAATCCCCGCCCCTATCCAGACATTGCCTGGTGTTGATCTGGGACCACTATTTCAAAACTGGGGGGAACATCTCCTTTTATGGAGCCCTTCAAGATACCTGGATGCAAGTCCCAAATTTGGGAACATCCCAGAAGATCCAATTCAATGGGATGGAGGAACCATATTTTGCTAGTTTCCTGAACCTAACAGATGAGAACAAATACATTAATTCATAATGGATTATGACTGCAGAGGGGGCATGCAGGATTTTTGTGCAATGCCTTTTTTTTAAGAGGATAGTGACCAAATATCCTCTGTTGCCACAGGGGACAGGATAAGAAGCAAGTGTCTCAAACAGCAACAATGGAAATTTCAGTTGGATATTAGAAAGGCGTTTCAGACAAAAGAGTGGTTAAGCACTGGAACATGTTACCTAGATTACATCACTGGAAATTTGTAAGAGCAGATTAGGCAAACACTCAGATGAGACAATTTAGACAGGGATGAGCCTCCTTTGAGCAGGGGGTTAGACTAAAGAACTGAGGTTCCTCCCCACCCTATTTTTCTATGAGTCTGTGCTAACTGATATTTTGCCAAGCAACTGTAACTGGAAGGGATAATATACTCACAACTATAACTAGGCAAAAATTGTCTACCAGCTTCTCCCCCTTTGCCCCCTCCACAAACCCCACGACACTTTTTCCCCACGTGAAAGTGATTTACAAAAATTTGCTCTACTTGAAATTTTCTGGCTTTCATCACTAAATATTTCAGGAATCTTAAGCAGAACAAAATCACACACACACACACACATCTATACACAGACATATATATGTATATATGTACATATATGTCTGTATATATATATATACGTGTGTGTGTGTATACATGTGTATATGTTTGTGTGTATGTATGCATATACACATACATATATATACATGCACACATATATTACACACATATATGTATACACATCTCTATACGCAGACATACATGTGCATGTGTGTGTGTGTATACACATGTAAACATATCAATCATATACACACATGTATGCACACACACAGAGGACGAGAAATAAAAATAGACTTCATGCTCCATCACTTATATACGTGTGAAGTGCAATGAAGATAGATTTTATCAGTCCCATCACTGCCTTGTGGTTTAGAAGGGAAGGCAACCTCATACAAGTTTCCCTTTAAGAAAAAATCTTTCTGCTGTGTTGTCAGACTTCAGCGCTTTGTCCCTGGCAGGCAAGCACAGAATATAACACCTTGTATGTGGAACAACTGACCTTGCTGTGTAAGTGTGTGGGTATGACTGAGAAAACTAAAGGTCATCTACCATTTTGGAGATTGGCATCTGAACTGAGGGATGTGCAAGTGTCGGTCAAGAGCTGGGTGTGGTTGCTTCTGTACTATGGATACCTTGTGCTTGAAATACAAATAACGCAGTCACCAGAAAGAAGAGCTCTGCATCTGCAGAACAAGATGCCTGCCCCTGGGTCAAAACATCTAAGAAGACCGAGTCCGTGATCGGAGAAACTGGCTGGCTTCAGAAGTGATCCAATGCTACCTGTGACATCTGTCTTACTGCAATGGCAGGAATGGCAGCATTTTCTGTGACTGGGGATACCTAACATGATCATGATGCTTACTGTGGCATATATCTTTTTCCCCCATATTGTTTCTATTCCAATTGCTTCAGCAGAGCACTGGCCTTCGAGCAGCGGCGCGTGACAGGGACAGTGAGGAAGCGCATGGCCAGGAAAATGAGGATCTCTCATGTCCAGTCCTCATTGCTCTCCTGCCCCTGCTGCAGCAGATTGTTCAGGGCAAAGATTGGGCTTATTAATCACCTGCGGACCCATGCGACCTAGCTTCCATCCCCTTTCCTCTCTCTTTCCTGTCTCTCTTTCTCCCTTTCTCTTTTCTCCCTCCCTTTCTCTTTCCCGCTTCCTTTCTCCCTTCTCCCCCCCATGTCCCGCTGGATGCAGTCATCTTTGCTTGCAAAGGACACACAACATTCCAGTTGCAAGCCTTGGGAGCCAGGAAACCTTTGTAGTTGTATAGTGCAATGGCTTGTTTGGTCCTTATACAATACTGTAAGAAATATGGTTATTATGAATAATAGTGGAGGGGCAATAATAATAATAGAGAAGAGTAGAGACTACAGAGATGTTTTTAAAGGAGGATTCACTTAGGTGTTAACTTATTTCAGTTGAGCATCTAAAGCCCTGATTCTCAACAAGGTGTCAAAGCACTTGGGGGCCCCTGAGATCCTTTCAGGAGAGTCGTGGTGTATGATATTCTGTTAGCGCTGTAACGTTTGACAAGATTCACAAGATAAACCCAGAGATTTAAGATAGAAATCCAAAGTGTCAAAAGCACTCAGAGGTGCTTTGGTCTTTCTGCTAGGGGTATGAGAAGCGGACCCTATTCAATTCGGATTCAGCCCGAATCAGGGACAGTGATTTGATTCGTTGATTCAGATCACTGTCCCTGATTCAATTCAGCCGAATCCAAATCTGAAGATTCGGACATAGACACAGCTTTAAAAGTTTTTTCTGCAGACCTCGAGGTACTAGCGCGGCTCATGATCGCTATACTTCCGGTTCACTTCCAGGTCTGCCGGGGAGCATGCAGGGGGACCCCCCCCAACACCCTCCAGCTCAGTGATTGGCCACAGGGGGACCCTGGGTGCCCCCCCCAGACCCAGGAGGCACCAATCGCCAAGCTGGGGGAATGCAGGGCCCCCCCCGCACGCTCTCCAGCAGACCCAGAAGTGGACCAGAAGTGCTTCTGGTCCACTTCTGGGTCTGCTGTCGAGTGCACACCCCCCCCCCCCCCATACTTCTGTGGGACACTCCATGAGCCCCAGCATCTTGATGCTCATGAGCCTCTGCTACCTAGAGGTATGTAGAAAAAACATTTAAAGCTGTATCTACGTCTGAATTGCCGAATCCTTCCGAATCTCTCGGAATTGATTTGGAGGGTTCTGATTCAATTGAAAGAGATTAAAGGGTCCTCTGATTCGATTTGGATTCAGAGATGTGGCCACCGAAGTGGACCAAATCTCTGCCAAATTAAATCAGGGACTGAAGCTTCGCACAGTCCAACTTCCTGAGTTCTTCAAAACAGAAAAGAAATAGCTCTATTAATTTTCTATAGTCAAAAAGCGTGAAAACTAAGAGCTGACATTTTCCAAGGGGCACCTTGAGTCTAAGGATGGGGTGTCTTGAGCCTAAAAAAGGTGGAAAGCCACTGATGAAAAGATCATTGCCTGTTTTAAGGTATTGTCAGGAGCTGGAAACACGGTAGCAGAGAAGTTCATTGTCTAAATAGATATGACATCAAGAGTGCCAAGAAAGGATCGTTAGCGTCGTTCCCATTTTACAGACTGGGAACTGAGGGGCCAAATACTGAATGGCACTTCCCAGTTACACGGCACACCAATAGCAGAGCCAGCACATTGCTTCTTAACTCTTCAAAGCTCATCCTCCATGTTAAGCCTAGGATCAGCCGACCTTTTTGGAAGCAGCTTTTATTCTTCCATGCCTGTTGATGTACATGGGTACCTTTCCAGCATGAATCCATACTGACATGCTGCATCACTGGGAATTGTGGGTTGTCCCAATCGGTGCTTCTCCTTTCCACTGGAGTTTTCACCTCTGCCCCCTTTCTCGTTTAAAGAGGGATTCTCCCCCAAAGTATGGGTGTGGGGGAAGCCATTTTGCTTGTGTGCCCTTTAAGAAAACATGAAAAATTTGCATTACAGATGGTCACGTACAGTGGTATGACTAATACAGCCTACTCTAAGAAATCACACCACTCCTCCCTGGCACACATGGAAAATGAGTTGAAATGAGGCCTTTGAGCTTCACCAGCTTGCTGAGTGTTGGTGGACAATATTTTGATGGGCTAAATATGCTGATTTGCTGCAAGTGACTGCAAAGCAGCAGATAAGGGGAAATGCCTCTTTGATATACAAGATGTGTAGGTACATTTGCAACCAGTGGATGGAGGAATTAGCCACATGAGACCTACTTATCCATGTGGCAGACTTAACATTCATGCTAGTTTCATTTCCACGATTCCTCATCACAGTGCCATAAAGAAGACGAAAAACTGGTGTTGGCTTCCAAACTGGTCTAGGTAATGACTGTAACTTCTGAAGCCAGTCATGGGTAAGCCTGGTAATATCTAGGGAGATGCACATATTTCATCTCTTACGAGATGGACAATGTTAAGCCCCGTTCAGAACAACTACCCACAAATTCAATAGTTTATAAAAAGTTCTGAGCAGTTTACAAAGGACTGGGCTGCCTTTTGTGATTGCCATTACATTGGGTCTGTCTGCATTAAAATGATCCCTTTCCACTGACTGTCCTGCTTCATTCCAGGACTTGTTCATATTAAACCATGGCAGCCCAGGGGCACGCTATTTTTTTTACGAGGTCAAAGCACAGTTTGATCCTCAGAAACGAGCCAGATCCAAATCAATTTAAGTTATAAATATAAGTGATGGCTTTGATATTTATTATCCTCATGAGTTTATCTGATTGCCATTTGTATTTTTACCTCTTTCAATCACGCGGATGTTCTACCTGCCAGGAATCTGGACTTTGGGGTAATGCATCTCTGTGCTCTCACAAAGGCCAAGTGTCTTTCTTCATTTCTTCATTTTGCATCAGAAAGCAAAAATGCTGAAATATAGGGAAAGTAGCCTGGTTCCTCTATGGTTTTATTACCCCTGTTCATCACTATGTATATTCTAGTACACATGCTTTAATGTTAAATGACTGTCATTCATATTCGAGGATGTCTACTACTGATCCTGGAAATCAGTTTCCACGTGTAGGGTTCAGCAGACATGCCAGGGGAAATTGGTATCTGCGTTCCCTCGTACTGTCAGCTAAGGTGGCGCAATGATATTCTATTGCTCATTCGGCTTCCTTCATAGCAGAGTGCCAGGCTCGCCTCTTGTGGGCCATAGCCACCCAGGATGTTAAATCCAGTCCATCAAATTGTATATGCCGCTTAATGTAGTCCTTGCAGCTGAGTTTTTTACATGCAAAGAGCATGTAAAATGCTACCCGACCAGAATAGCAGGACTTTCAATAATCTAAGCCACATATGGTGGGCTCATTTAATAATCATAAAATTTAGTGTCCACTTCAGCTATCTGGCTCATCTTGAGTGTTGTCAGGGCTGCGATATTAGTAGCCATGAAATTAACCAGGCCTTGTCAGTTTCAAGGCTGCCCTGAGAGGGTAATAACAAAATAAGGGACCTTAATGAGGTGTGAACAGTTGAGCAGAGGCTGCTCAGTAGTGTAAGGAACATTAATGAGGTGCTGAAAAGCGAGAGCAGGCTTGCCCTGCACAAATTAGTAGGCCTGTCATTGGCTGAAGAGACACCTTAAATACTGAAACTGGTGAGATTTGGCAAAGCCTGGTGTTATTTCCATGATTTAAAGAGTTGCTCACCTTATGGACAGGAGTCTTCAGCAGTGTATGCTGTGCTTCCCTTGCAATTCTTTGCATAAATGTAAATGACCCATTTACGGGACTGGTCAGAGAAGAATTGGGTTTATATCCTTTCCATCCAAATGACAAGGTATCATTGGAAAGCAGGTTTCTTCGAGATTGTCATCCCAAGTACTACAGGCCTAAGATGCAGAATGAAAGTGATGCAAGGTCATCTGAGCTAAGTATAACCTACACTCATATGTGACTCTGAATGAGTACTGTCTCTAAAGTGTCCAGCCTTCTGCCTCACTTCAGGCTAGCTACCTCTCTGCATACTCATATGGTATGGCTTCTTATGGCCTGGTTATGGATAGAGGTCATATATAAGAGTTTTTGATTATGCCACTGCTCTAAAGCTTAAAGCTGTTTTTATTTTCAGTTCAATGAATGCAGCCTTGAGTTCTTTCCAGAACCAGGTGGCCTGGGTTCAGTTCACTGAACTCATCCCTGCATGTGATTAATCACCCAAATTTCTCATTTCTGATCTGAACTGAAATGCTAAGCCTAGTCAGAGTTTTGCACTCCTATGCAGAGCAGTGGCCAAGGCCCAAGCCTAGAATCTAGCTTCAAGATTTTGCTTAGCCAATGATTTTACGTGACTACTGACAAGTTGCTAAGGTTTAATCTACCCTACTAAGGTAGACCTAATGGCCACCTTCAAGCCCAAGTCTGTTGAACTTCTACACTGGAGATCCTTAAAATCAGCCTTAGAGGCAGTCCAACCTAAGCCCAGAAACTCTGCTGACCTACAGGGCCGGAGGTCAAACTTCCTCCTAGCTACCTCTCTCTGCAGTGTGTTTTGGGGCTTACCTACTATTTTAGGCTGAACATACAGGAGTCCCACCATGCCCTATTCCTGACTTCTTGCCCTTCTGCACCCCACTCCCTGTCCCTTCTGCCCATAATTAGAGCCAAATACAGCAAGCAACATAAATGGAGCCAGATTCTATTTTACCTATTAGGCATCTAAGTAGACTTGGGTACCTAAGTGCGATTCTCTTCCGCCCTGTTCAAGTCCCTCATAACTATGAACATGTCTATTTTAGTAACACATTATCATGTGGCCCTTAAGACCGAATTATAATAAAGCAGCGGGCAGGAGAAGGACCTGCCCACCTTTTGAATGAGTTGTTTTGCGGTACTTGAGCAGGGTGCATGTTAGCACTTAAGGCCACTTACGTCTAATACGTGGAAGAGAACCTAGCTCATGGCCCTTGCACAGACTTTTATAGATGCTGTACTCAAAGAACAGAAAGCATATTGTGGTCTGGGCTGCAAAGATACAGCTAGAAGGGGCAACACTGGGCAACGCTGTGTATCAACACTAAATATCAAACTAGGCAAACCCTTAGGTTTTTTGTGTCTCAGCTCCAAATGCACTGATCCTCATTGCACCCTTATGAGGTGCAGTAGTGCTATTATTCATAGTTTTGAGATGAGAAATGCCCAAATAACGTGGTGAGATAGATCACATAAATACCTTAACAGGGTCACGGTTGCATGTTGAAGCAAGCCAAGAGGAAATTTCTTCCCTAATGCACCTCACTTCGATACTCTCATTTTTCTGTTTCCTCCCTAACCTTAAAGGAGCCAAACCCTTCCCCCCACCATCACAGAAATGCTTTTGTGATGGATATAAGGCCTTCTATGTTCCCGTAAGGCTTTCCTCCACCTCTGCCCAGCAGAAGACTCAAGTGATTTATTAATGACTTCCAGCTGGTAAGTCATTCCAAGATTTCTTCCAGACCTGGCAGCATCCAACACTGGATTCCAGCCTGGGACTGTCTGCACGATGTTGAAGTCCAGCGGACTTTCCTTCGAAGTCTTATGGAGCCCTTGTGGTTGATCAGCCCTTTTGAGTCGCTGTGATATATAGACATCTCACTAAAATGTCCCCAGCTGGGGCATTCAACAGGAGGCCTGAGTGTTTTGGCTATTACAGTCTAAACCCAAAATATCGTTCATTTTAGTTGTTTAATGGAGTTGCGTAGAACAAGCAGGGGAAAGTGTTAGGAAATGGTCTGGAGTTCTCAGTGCACATTGCCTCATAACCGGCCCACGCTCGGATGAACTGGATGCCACGTGGAAACTCAGAGGCAAGGCTCTGCTACGTGTGAAACCTCGGAAGAACAGTGTTCACCCCAACAGCTAGCACTGCTCTCTTATTCAGCAAGGATGCAGGAGGGCCCTTCTAGCAGCCCTTTTCTCCTCACACCCTTGTTAAACATACAAACATACCTCCCCTGCCGACGATTGAATACGTCACCACAGTGCTGTGCCCTGCTTTTCCTGCCCGACTGCAAACCTTGGCAGTAAGACAGGCTAAACACCATGCTATTGGGTTGCTAGACAGATGTCTTTTGGCCTGAGCTCTCTTCAGGAGGGCATGTGAGGCTGTTCCTGTGGAGGGCAAGTGGAATGAAATAGTCAGGGGGGCATGCACTCAGATTTCCAACATGCAAAGCAAGGCTTCGTTTCCAAGGGTGTGAACACACCACACATTTGCATCAATGTCATCTACCCTTATCCTTGTATAGACGTTGAGCAGACACATGTAGCTCAGCACGACATCAGTGTGAGTCATTCTACTCCAGGGTAAAATTTGTGTGTGTGGATTCATGAGGTGTCTCCATTTTTGCCACCCTCCTCCCCCAGAGATTCTTGGACCCCAAGGCTGAGGCTTCTGAGCATAGTTTCACAGTTTCATAGTTGGTCAGGTGGGAAGGGACCTGAGCAGATCATCAAGTCTGACCCCCAGCCGTGGGCAGGAAAGAGTGCTGGGGTCAAGTGGTCCCGGCTAGGTGATTATCTAGCCTCCTTTTGAAGACCCCCAAGGTAGGAACCAGCACCACTTCACTTGGAAGTTGGTTCCAGATCCTAGCCGCCCTGACAGTGAAGTAGCGCCTCCTGATGTCTAGTCTAAATCTACTCTCAGCCAACTTATGGCTGTTGTTCCTTGTTACCCCTGATAGTGCTTGGGGGAACAAGGACTCTCCCAATGCCTGCTGGTCCCCCTTGGAAAGTTTATGGGCAGCCACCAGATCCCCCCTCAGCCTTCTCTTGTGGAGGCTGAATAGGTTCAGGTCCCGTCACCTCTCCGCATAGGGCCTGCCCTGCTGCCCCCTGACCACGCGAGTGGCCTCCTCTGGACCCTCTCCATGCTGTCCACATCCCTCCTGAAGTGCGGCGCCCAGACCTGGATGCAGTACTCCAGCTGCGGCCTGACCAGTGCCGCATAGAGGGGGAGGATCACCTCCTTGGGCCTGCTTGAGATGCATCTGTGGATGCATGCCAAGGTGCGGTTGGCCTTCCTTACTGCGTCTCCACACTGCCGGCCCATGTTCATCTTGGCATCAATGATGACTCCAAGATGCTTTTCTGCCTCTGTGCTGACAAGAAGGGAGTTCCCCAGCCTGTAGGTCTGGTGCCGGTTCATCCTCCCCAGGTGCAGCACCTTGCACTTGTCAGTATTGAAACCCATCCTATTCTCATCCGCCCACCCCTGTAACCTGTCCAGATCTAGTTGCAGCCTGTCCCTCTCTTCTAGCATGTTCACTTCTACCCACATCCTAGTGTCATCTATGAACTTGAACAGGGTGCTTTTTATCCCCTCATCCAAGTCACTGATGAAGATGTTGAACAGTGCGGGCCCGAGGACCGAGCCCTGGGGGACCCCACTGCCCACATCCCTCCAGGTTGAAAATGACCTGTCCACCCCCGCTCTCTGGGTGCGGCCTTCCAGCCAGTTGGCGACACACCTGACTGTGTAGGCATTGACACCACAGTCACCTAATTTTTTAATGAGGATTGGGTGAGAGACAGCGTCAAAGACCTTCCTAAAGTCCAAAAAGACTACATCCACCACAACACCTGCATCTAAGGATTTTGTGACCTGGTCGTAGAAGGCCACCAGGTTGGTCTGACAGGACTCGCTTCCAATGAACCCGTGTTGGTTGCCCCTGAGCATACACTCCCCTGCTGGCCCCTCGCAGATGATAATTTTCTCAAGGACCTTCCCCAGGACCAAGGTAAGACTAAGTGGTCTATAGTTTCCTGCGTCCTCTTTCACCCCTTTTTTGAAAATGGGAACCACATTGGCCCTTTTCCAGTCCTCAGAAGTGATTCTGATCACAGCTACATCCATTATAAGCAATGGTGAAATCCAGCTCAAAGTAGAGAATCCAGATTGAGGTAAACTACTGGTGAGTAAAATCTCCCAGGCACATTTCTATGTTTGCAGGGCCGCAGGAGCAAATTTGCTGTTCCTAGCAGCAGACTGCTCCCGCTCCCTGCAGCCCTGCAATGGGCCCCTGAAGCAGCCCCCCAAACCCTGGTGTCCTAAGGGCTCCACAGACCATACCTGATACCTGACTGACAATAGCAGCATCCACTTCAATCCCAAACAAAGGCCACATAGTAATTTTTGCTCTGAAGAAATGGCTGGTAGTGAAGGTGTGGCTTGCATTTCTACCATAGTCTAGTTTTTAGAACATTTCCCCAGAAAGTGGGAGAGACCTAGGTTTTAGTCCATCTCATCCTGAGGTCACCTATCTTCCACGGAAGTGCTCTAACCAAGAGGCTATTATAACAGGCTGAGGGCAGAGATCCTCCACCCGTCCTCTAGAAGATGGGTTACTGGGACAATACAAGTACAACAGCCATGTAGAGAAAAGGAAGAAAGTAAAAGGGAACGTGACTTTTTAGCCCAGTGGCCACATCTACAAGAGACGCTGACTGTGCAGGTGTTACTGCACAGCTATTTAGTAATTGCATACCCAAGTACTGAATGATGAGCAGTAACCAGTGCTGCTGAGCAGTAGCATCCCCACATGGCTTTCTGGGATGCTGTCCATGCAGTAGCTCATTATACTATGCAGTGGCTTGTTCCTACTGTGCAGTAGCGTCGCATCATGGTTCATGCCCCATGACGGTACTGTGCAGTAAAGAGCTACTGCACAATACTAATGAGCTACTTCACAGTAAGCATCTCATGTAGACGTGGCCAGTGAGAAGGTTTTCCTCCATCCTGTTCCTTGATGCCAGCTTTATTGTTCTGTTTTAACCAGTAACTGTCTAATGGAAAAGGCATAGAAAGTCCTGGGAGTGCATAATTGAACAGTCCAGCTGTAAATGCCAAATGCCCACTGGAACTCACAGGAACCAGTGGGTAAAACATTAGCAAAGGACACAGACCACTGGGGCTCCATATGTTGCTCTGGCCTGCAAGACAATAAGTCTTGCCCTTCATTCAGCTTGTATCATGCTCCTCACCCATCATCTGCCCTGTCCATCTGGATCCAGAGGGCTTAATGAGCGGGGTGTATCCTCCTCCTCCACCTCGTCTCTCCCATCCACTTGGATATGGAGAGCTTAATGAGTGGGATTCTTTCTACCTATTCCCATGTACTGCACCAGACTCAGTGGAGCCCTCTCCTTCCCCAGGCCCCTCAAAATAAAGTGGAAAAAGCAGTTGCAAAGGAAGAACATGTTGTGCTTGAGACAAAGCAGGGAAAAGAAACCAAGGGAAAGAACATCTTCATTTCCCCACCGGCACACGGAAAAGGTGGGACACTCATTGGCTTGCTCTTAGCAGCCAGATTGACAGCTCGCTCATTCGCTGCACGGATCCCTCTCGGTGCAGGGATAAATTTAATGGCATAATCCAAATTTTTGCAACACTCTCTGCCTTTTTCTCTGACCTTCACCCCTCAGCTATCCTCTCTTACTTCCTTTGGCTGGAACAGGATGACTCGAGGAAATCTATGGATCAAGGAAGCACGCGTGTGTGTGTTTGTGTGCATGCTTCAAGCGAGCAAGAGAGCAGGTGGGGTATGGGGGGGGGAATTTGTTGCCACTGCTAAAAGAGGCCTTAAACGAATGGAGTGAACTCTGTGCTCCGGCATACAGCTGTGTAAACTAAACCTGCAGGCCTGCTCTCGTGTGGCCAGTTACTTATGGAAAATGAGTGAGGTAGAGCTGTGTACCGAGGGACTTGTCCATCAAACTGGTTCACACCGTTGGCCAAACAGGGCTCTTTGACTGTAAGTGGGGTGGGGGTGGAGGTGGGGGCAAAATATTCCTCAAATCCAAGGTCTAATAAATTGAAGCTCTGCATTTTTCTCAGCCTTGGAATGATTACATTAATTTTTTGCTACATAATCATCATTAAATCAAGCATGGCCCAACAGAACAATAGAAGCCTCGGAGGCTTCTTGTTAAATGTGCTTTTGATAAGAGTCAGAGATTTTTTTATTTTTTTTCTGGGGTTGTAACGTTTTTCTTTCCTCTGTTTGTTTTTTCTAAGGGTCAAATAATGCTGTTAAAAGAGCACTTAATATATAGATCTATTTTTCCATATTCCTGTCACGGTGTTTGACTTTGGGAGATTTATGGAGTATCTTTCCTCAGTTCAACAATAGCATGTTCTGTTGTACTGAAGTGGTATTTTTAAGAGAGTGGAGACTCTTAATAACTTTACTGCTGTCTCCTTTCCAACACAGGCCTTAGCCAAGACAGAATAGTGAAAAATGTTTTATATATACACACATATACGTATGTATGTGTGTGTGCATATATGTATAGTATGTATGTGTGTGTGTGCATATATGTATATATGTATAGTATGTATGCATATATAATATATATTATAGATAGATAGATAGATAGATAGATAGATATGCCAAGAATTATATGTATAATGTGCATCTGGTGTCAGCTGCCTATTTTAATCTGATGAACACTGAAAAGCTAAAGGCTTGGTATGTTCTGGCTAGAAGCCATCGTTCACCTTTTCTCATGACCCACAACACACAGGCACACAAAACACCCCAGTGTGATAGGCTGATATAAGCCAACATAGCTCTCTCGTCTTTGGTGGAGCAGGGCCCGTTTATGTCAGTTGATGAGCTGACCTGATGCATCCAACTCTTTACAAATGTTATATCCCAGGACTGAAGGCCAAGTCAGGCTCGCAAAGAACCGCCCTTTCCAAAAAGAAAAATCCCTACCATTTCCCTGAAATAAAGCTGTTAGTCTTGATTTGGAAGGAGTTGCATAAGCCACTTAACCCCCATTGATCATAATGGGAGTCAGGTCCCCCCTATAAATACTGTGTTATTTAGTGTGATATGGCAATCCAGCTCTTAAGGAGTTTAACTGGATCCAACTCTCTGACTTCTGTTGGCTTTGGTCTGAGCAGCACAGCTCTTGAACTGCCTGGAAATGCAGGGGTTTATACCTAGAACCATCTCAGGGGTTTAATGACATACAGCCAGTTGCTGGGGATGTCATTCATTTCCCTCCAACCTCAGCTCCCCATCAATGGTGGGCTGGCCTGCACCTTTCTGAGATGCTTGCTGGCTTTGCGGTCAGCCAGAAGGGACCGCTGCAGACCAGTGCAAGCCGTCCTATCTCTCCTAAACTTCCTAGAAACATTAAGCTACCTACAGAGCTATCCTAGTCTTTCATGGTGGGAGAGAGAGACAAGTCTGGGAATCTATCATAAATCTCTGGTGTAAAGTTCACCAACCACACATCTGTCACAAGCCCAGGGGCTGGCTTTGCTATTTTTAAGTACTTAGCTTTGGATGAGATTCACAGTTGTTACTCAGTGAGGTCAAACTCTAGTTTTTTGGGGTCCAAAAGAAGCAATGAGCATGCCTAGCTGAATAGAGCAAAATCTGCTTGCAGAGAAAGTTCCCAGGTTTTACAGCTTGATGTACAATTCACCCCATTGCTGCCTGCCCTTTCCCATGCTTTTATTTTCTTTTGTGGCTCCACTTCCATCAGGATCCATCCATTTTGTGGAAGACTTTGAAGGGGAGTTTCATGCATTGTGCATCATAAGCAGGCTGTCGCTCACCCCCAGGTCTCCACACAGATATACAATCTGCAGAGACCCTCGTGGTTTAGTACCAATGTCCCCGGCTTCTGGCCCCAGCCATTAGTATCTGAATAACTTACATCCTAATCATCCCATCCTGCCTGTAAGACTGAAGACAATCTCCACCCCAGGAAGCAAGGACCTGCCACCTCTGCTGCAACAGTCACGCCATGCTGGAGTCTAGAGAAGTCCCCTTGCAATCACTACACAAAGCTGGTGCTTCCTGGAGAAAGCAGGAGCCCAGTGCTTTTCTAGTCCATTGCTCCTGCCAGCTCTCTGGATTTCCAGATGGATATTTCACAGCAAGGAAGTGCAGCTTCAACTTGGCATTCATGGGACGTGGGGGTGAAATCCCACCCACTTAGGGATCAGTGGCAAAGCTCCCGAGGACTTTGGAGGGGCTGGGATCTCAACCTAGGAGTTTACTTCCAGGAGATGATCTCAACAGCAGAAGAAAAGTTACCTCCAAGGGAGACTGAGCACCCCAAACCAGGATTTCCATAGGAAAAATCCAAAATATTACAATGCTTTGATTTTCAGCCTGGGGTGCAGAAAGGCAAGGGAACTGCAGCTCGACGCTTGGAACTGGACACAGAATATCTGCATGAGAAGGGGTCTAGACTGATGGACCACCAGGAGAGAGCCCAGACCTCCCACACACAAAGTCTTAAGGTCAGTGTGTGGCTGCCTTCTCGACACACTTAATAAAGATCTCATTTCTACAACTCCGCTTGAAGCAATAGCCAGTGCAACATGCAGAGCACAGGTGTCACGCTCCTCACGGACGACATCTCCAAGTAGATGTTCAGATGGAAGCTGTTACAACATGACCACCTTGCAGCCAGCCTAATTGGAGGGAGTTTGGGAGAGTTAATTTTGAATAGGATCCAAAATGCAAAGTACTTTATGGGTCCCTTTACTGCAGGGCCTTTTCTTGGTTCTTGAGGAATTCCTTTCTCCATGTTTGCAGTCTCAGGTTTCCCTCTGCTCTCTGAAGCAAGCTGTCAAGTGTGGCAGGAATTATGAGGTTCCAGAAACAATGGCTTTGTGGTTAATATACTGGCCTGGGATTCTTAAGGTTCAATTTCAATTTCCCCTTCTACTGCAGACTTCCTATATGACCCTGAGTAACCCATTTAGTAAGTGATTTGGCATTTATGTTTCCGACTATAAAATGCTAATGCTTTCACTCCCATAATAGATAAATGTGCAGCGCCCAGCAAGATAAGACTTCATTTTAGTTGCAGACTCTAGACTCAGCTGCAATACAAATGTATATATGATAATGTACATATCACATGATTATATATTATATATATTATATGATATGTTTATATCATATATTTTATCATATATGATAATGTACATATGGCATATGATTATATATTATAAATCATCTATTATATGATATATTTATATCATATATACATTTGTATTGCAGCTGTATACACACATGATACATATATAATATCTATCTATCATGTATGTATGGCGTGTGTATATATAGATATATATAAAGCTTGCAAAGACGAATGTTTTCCAACTATTTGGGATGATCTAATAAAAGATATCAGATTTACCCAAAGAACCTTGTCTGCATACACAGACACATGCGTGCGCGCGCGCACACACACACACACAAAATGCATATAATATATATAAATATAAATTGCAGACCCATAAACACACATACATATACATATACATATACATATACATATGCACACGGTTGAGTCTAGAGTCTGCAACTAAAATGGAAGTCTTATTGTGCTGGGTGCTGCACATTTATCTATTATGGGAGTAAAAACATTAGCATTTTATAGCTGGAAACATAAATGCCAAGAGAAACTCTATATGAGTGTGTGTGTGTCTTCCAGTTCCCATTGTCACACGTCTTGTGGAGATTCAGAGCTGCTAGTAGATGCGCATTGCTGATATTGGCTTTTTGGTTCTAATATTGTTGGTTTTTTTAGTTATTCAAACTTGTTTCCAGTTTCCAGTAAAGGTTCAGTTCAGGTTCAGGTATAGTTCAAACGTAGAAAGCAAGAAGGTCTTATTTTTCCTGAGCTGGTTTTCACATCCCTTATCCAAATTCCTCTGAATTTGTCAGCAGGAAGCTGGAGAAAGAGAAGAAGGAATGACGGTGTCTGAGTTGAATCAGAACTTCAGCATCTCTCGCTGTCTATCTGGCAAACATTATGCCTTTTCCAGCCCAGTCTGAAATTCCCTGAAGCTGTCCATTTCACACGGCAACACCTCCAACATCATTGCTTTTAGCATTCACTGCAAAAAACAAGATCACCAGAGCCAAGAATGGTTTCTCCTTTTACATACACGCTCCCTGTAGATATTAATTGACATGTGGCCCAACCTAGGGGACCCAAATAATTATGTCAGCTGATGCCTGCTAGGATTTACCAGTAAATGACATTCTGGTAGCAAGCAACAAAAAAAAATAAAAAAAATCCATGTTAACATCTGCACCTCTTCGTTCATCCAAACTTCTCCTTTTACAAGAAGAAGGGTCTGGCTCTCCCATGCATTACAGTACTGACATTAATGCAGGCAGGACCGAGCTGGTGGCTTCCTCAGGGAGTTTCATGTATATTTATGTAGCATGTAGTCCATCAGTGGGGAATCACTTTATGGAACATCTCACTTCATCATTTCCATTGGACCTTCAGCGTAGGGTCCTGATGCTATGGAGTTTAGTAGCGGGGGAAAAAAACACAGTAAAAGCATCTTGTTTCACATCTCCACCATTTCAGTTTGAGGATAAATTGGCTTTCTGTGAAGCATGACTTCTAATAATTCTGCAAAATAAAAGTTCGGTGATCATCAAATGACTGGATTAAAGCTAACATAGCTGTTGAAATCATGGCGATTTAGAATACAAGTGTCTTTATCTGGGAGGCTGGGATGAAATGAGCAGGATGATGGCAACCAGAAGAAAGTAAAAAGTCGGGAATTGAATTGGCTCACAAGAGGGCAGGTCAACACTAACTATTGGCATAGACGTTTCTTAAGTCATCACAGCTGTAGCAGCCTTTGTGAAAGGGGTGTTTTTGGTTTCCAGTGTCTGCATGTCCATCTTAGCAATAGTACTCACTGGGTCCACGTACATGTAGCAATTTAAGGTGCATTAGCCACTTTTAAGGTATATTGAGGGTGTGGGTCCACATATACCCACCCTTAATGCACCTTAAAATGGCAATTTTAAGCTATTTGTGCCTAAATTTGATACCCACAAAAGCAGGTATCAAATTTAGGTACTAATAGCCAAAGCACCTTAATGCACATGTAAACACACTAAGGCACATTGACTTTAGTTCCAAGTTGGTCCACACACTGCATTAATGTGCCTTAGCATATGCATGTGTAAAAGCATGCCTAAATCACCTTAATGTGATTTAGGCAAATGTGCATTAAGCTTAGATGCACAAAAAAGCATGTGTAGACATGTTCCCTGTTCCCCTTGCTGGCCATCTCAGCAGAGAGGCACACTTCTCAAGGCAGAACTTTCAAAACCGCTGTGTCTGTACATCCTCAGCACTGGAAGTTACCCAGACCCCCATCGTTTTCAAAGTGGTCAAGCTGAAAAAATTATTTTGAGTCAACATCCCTCCCATTTTTTTTCCCTCCAGGTTTCCTCAATGAAACACCCCAGTCCCAAAAAGGTTGAGGCAAACAAAATATTTTTATCTATTCAAAATGTTTTGCTGTTGACGCTTACATTTCTAGTCTTTAAATTTGTTTTTACATTTAAGTTAGGAAAAAATTAACTTCAAAATATTTCTGAAACAACCCCAAATTTTGTTTTACAAAATGTTCGAACCAAAGCATTGAGTTCTTTGAATACTTTCCCCCAATATTTTTTGTTATGCTAAATTCAGCACAAATTCACAAGTAATTTGGGTTTCATAGAATCATAGAAAATGAGGGTTAGAAGAGACCTCAGGAGGTCATTTAATCCTGCTTGCAGGACCAGCCCCAAATAGATCATAGGGAGGCTTATTTAGAGACATTTATTTTTTTAATATAATTACTTCCCTATTTTTGTCTTTTTTTCCCTTCCCAAATTGGTTTTCCTCTCCCTTCAGAGACTTCAAGGAAACACTTGAGACGGTCCAACAAGACAGCTATCGTATTACATGCATACTAAAGTCATAAGAGGCACTCCAAAGAGCAACTTCCATGAGAAAGAAGGGATGATCTAGCAAGTAATACACTAAGCTGGTGCACTAGAAACCCATTGGGTTCAATCTGTTGCTTCTAGAGGTCTTCCTGTCAAACTTCATACATGCCACTTAGTCAGCATTAGTTTTGCGTCTGTACTACACCTAGATACTGTGAAGACACTTGTGTTAAAGCTGGTGAGGTCCTCAAATATTAATAACACAGGCTGAGTAACAAGTAATTTGCAGGGAATACATTAGCTGTTCCTCATGGAAAATCTGCAAAAAGATTACAGTTTATCCAAGCATGTCCATTATTTGAATTTGAAACTACACCTTCTTAAGCTGAGTGCTCATGTTATGTTCACAATCAGAATCAGACTACAACAAACAGCTCACTGTTTCCCACGGTGACACACTCGTGGATGCGAGCAGCACGAATATACCATGTAACCTCCAGCTCCAGTGACAACTAATCCATGCATCTCAACTACCAAATATCAAACAACCACAACTGGAGCGGGTTGGAAGCTTTTCATGAAAAGAAAAAGGAGAAAAAAAAAGCAGAATTTTTCCTAATTTCTCCTCCTCTTCTCTTACCAGTTCTAATCCTGGTAAAACTGCCTATCAAGAACATCTAGTATACGGAGTTGTTTGTAGAAACTTTTTGGCAATAATTTCAAATTGTAAATGAATGCAATTAAATCATAAATTTGCAAGTAAAAAAAAAATACAAACTATCAGATAGTCTACTGACAAATCTGAGCCCTTCATGTCCATGCATGTCTTACCGTTTCAGACTTTTATCTGATGAGTAGCCTCTCTGTGGACTTCAAGTGACTTCATTAAGATAGATTCACGTCAAATTCAGACCTGGCCCTGCATTCATCAAGTCTATGTCTACATGCAAATTAGTATTAAGTGTGTGTGTGCATGTGTGTGTGTGTGTGAAAGAGAGAGAGAAGGAGTGGTGCCATCGTGTGTGCTCACTCTTATTTTGGCTTAAGAGCAACATTTTGGTGCCTCTCCAACCAATTTCTAACTGACTTACCCAAACAGGTCCTGATTCAATTGGAATGAGAGCATCCACACCACCATTTCCCACTGCTTTAACTAACTCAATTTCAAATCGCACTTTAAGTTAAACCAGCGCAACTTTGTGTTTAGACAAGCCCATAAATTACCCAAGTAATTGGACTTCCGCCACTTCCTTTGGGAGGCCGGTCCGCAGTCTAATAGATCTCATTACTTGAAAAATTTTCCAGATGTTAAGCAACTCACCAGGCTCATTCATTGTTCTTTCATTTTGAAATGCAAACTAGGTAGATTGTAAGCTCTTTGAGGCAGGGAACGTGTATGTGGTTATATGTCTGTACGGCACCGACCTCCATGGAGCCTTGAACCCTAACTGGATTAGGGGATTCCTTATTCATCCTGTACCTTCATCAATAATAACCAAGTGCAGGTCACAATAACTCACTTGGACACTTTGTCTCCCTCCATTAGCCGGACCGTGTACAGACGGTTCAAAGCCCACGGCTGTCTTCAAGATAGCTAACCTTGTGTGTTAGCTCAAGCAGAGTCTTGTGTCTTTAGATCCATGTGGCTTTAGGATACATTTTGTCATGAATCCCATTCAGTGGCATTATTCCAAACAAATGTCATCTTAAGACCTTAAATATTTCTAGAAACGCCTTACGTTCAAAGAAGATCTTTGTTGAAAAACAGGAAGGAGCAACAAGCGGCTTCAGCTTTGCCTTTCGCTTGGGTTAAAAGGCCATCCAAGATGTTTTTGGTGCACCTTTTCTCCTCTGGCGTTGATCATGGATGGGACTGGGCCAGTTTCAACTGACATCAGCTGTCACAGAGAAAATGACATGTTGACAAAATATCCCTGAAAAGCTGGAAGTTGAGATGTCCCATAAGGAGGCATTGCTCATACCTATATATTTTTTCTTCCTCCCCGCCCCCCCAGTAAGAGTTTCAACACTTTCAGGCTTCACTCTGAAAAATATCTGCTGGCGGAAGAGAACGAAGGGAGTGTTTGAATTATGTCCCCTACATTAATAAAAGAGTGAATCCATGTTTCCACAACATAGTGGGTGAGCAGGCCAATTTGAATTTGGGTTTGACTTGCCTGGTGATGTATCATTTCCCCAAAGCTGATGTGAATCCAATATTTCCAACTTAAATAACTTGTTTTCGGGATTATTATTTACTATGTTAATGTCATTTGAGATGCTGCATTTCACTTTATGACTTACAGCCTGGAAGAAATATGTGTGTGTAGAATAAATATATACTGTAGATGGGTATTAAAGAGGGTGTAACATAATGAACCACAACCATAATACTGTCAAGCAAATAAGATGAATGAACAAGTGTTTCCATGTACCAGGAGATGGGCTGACATGGGGAATTGTCTCCATGTCGATGCAATCCTGGCAGAAGCAGCCAGGGCGACCATCCACTGTAGACTGCAAGGCTGAAGAGCAACTGTGGTCGGGATTCAATTTCCTGGCTTTTCCCCAAAATTGAACAGCCAGAGGAGCCCTGTTGAAGCTTTATTGGAATCTCATTTGTGCTCATGGAGTTTGGGAAATGAATTAAGGCTAGATTCTGCCCTGAGAAGAGTGTGCATAGCTTTTGCTCAAATCAACAACACCCATGCTGAAAAAATTTTTAAAAATTAAAAAAAAACTATATAACCTGAACATTACATTTGAAATACTGCATTTCGATTGAGTTGATCAACCCCTTTATGGGTATATACGTTCCTGGAAGTGAGTCCTCAGTTTTTAAGCTCCCACCCAGAAAGCGAAACACGGCTGAATCTGAGAGCCAAAGACAGTCGTTATCAGCATCCAGACCTCTGGACATATATCCCAAGTGAACCTTTTGCGATTCACCAGATTCTAGCTAATACCTGAGTGCAGGATACTGGGTATTTCCTTAAGGGTAGATGCCCTTCTAGCATGTAAAGCAGAGTGAAAAACTGTATTTCTAATAGCTTTGGGGATGTAGAAATCAAGTCACCCATTGTGAACTGGAGGAAACATGAGTTTTGTGGACCTCAGTTTTGTTCTTGGTCATAAATGGAGGAGGCTCTCCAGGAAGCATCCTTGATTTCTCATGGGCAGGAGGCACATGGAAGTATAAGGCCTGTAGTTGTGGCAATAAAACAAAAGGCACTGTGTCTCAAAAGGCACGATGCCAAGACCTCCTGCCATTAGACGAGCCTGGAATAGCTAAGGGCTGCCTGAGAAATCCAGTGACACCTGCCCATCATAGCCTCTGAGAGTACCCTACAGGGAATGGAGTCACCATGAGGTTTTTTTCTGCTTGTGTATAGGTGATCAAGTCATCCAGGAGAACACGTATGTGGTCCTCCTCACCCCCTGAAGTCATTCCAACAAGTAAAGTGGCATTATGGAAATCAACCAAAGAAGGATGGTGATGATTGATTTAGCTCTCTCCAGTGTCACCATGGCATTACTCAAGAACAACATCAGCTGCACCTATAAAAAGAACCCGTGCTCGACAGTGATCCAACACACGTAAATCGTGGGTCATACACCAAGAATCACGGAGAGTTTCCAAGGATCCACTCAAATTTCAAGGCTAGAGTAAAGGTCTGGGTAAACCAAGTTTCTTGGCCAACTTCAGCTCCCAGCTAAAACACTTCTGATACTGGAATAAGGACTCTGTTTAGTCCAGATTCCCAGACCAGGCTGGCTTTCTTTCAAAACAGAGTCAAGATTTATAGCTCCCGAATCTCAGCTCCACTCAACTTTACCTAATCTGTGAACATTATCAGTGTCTTGCCATAGGAACCCCGCTTGTGTTAAAACCCAAATCTCCAACTGAGGATCTTCCCCTGGAGTTTCGACTTGACATTGTTCGAGCTACCATCATAAGTCCTATTCAGCACAAGGATACTCAAGGCATAGCAACAGAGTGCTCAATACTGAGTTTCGAATGCCACTTACTATAATAGTTTTGGTTTTATTTTTAACTATTTGCAAACCTTCATGATTGCACAAAAAGTCCAAATCAACACAGTTCACCTTTGACGTGAGAGCTTCCCTACTGTGCAAACAGGGGGTCAATTAAAAAAATTAAAAGAAACAGGAGGCATTGCCTCTTTAGCCATAGCAAGCAGAAGATCAGGAGAGCATCAAGGCATTGAGCACCTAGGCTGGGAGTTTGGGGCCACAGCTCTGAAGTGGAGCACAGCCTTTCATGCTCTGCTCAGTCCCAGCTGGAAAGCGATCCCCACAGGGAGGGAAGGAAGAAAACCCACCTTCCCTACATTGTTTTGCACCTTGGAAATCACAGTTTGTTTTTTAACCTAGCAACCATTTTGAACTTCAGTATTTCACAAGTATACATAAAAAGGCTGAATCATTCCACTGTGCCAATTCACCCTTAAATTTCCCCAATAGGAACAAAAATAAAAGCCCAACAGAAATATATTTGGCCTTTAAACACTTGCCTTTGCTGTTGTTTCACCAGAGATTTCACTGAGCTGCAGGAGCAGGAAGAACCCAGAGGAGGACAAACAGGATAATGTTCGAATCAAAGCCGTAGCGTATTTACAAGCCCCCCGCAGCTCTGCAAACGGGCAGAGAAGCCTTTCATCTCCGCGCTTTTATTTTTCTCTCTGGGATGAAACCCGTCTTTCACTTTTATGGGCCCATCTGAATGAAAAGTGTCAGGCCAACCTGACCTGACTGCAATTTGTTTTCTTTATTTTAGGACATGTGAAGGATCTGGTCTCAGGGAGGTTGTGTTAGCTTAATTTCGAGATATTATGGAGACTCCATCTCTATTTTTGCAGGCAGAGATATGACTGAAACGGTATCAGCATTAGTACAAAAGAAGGAGCAGTCATGTAACTGGTGCAAGAGCATCCTTATATCATGGTGAGTATTCGTATTCCTTTTAGTAAATAATTTCAAAGTTTGAGACCCACTGGGCTAGTTGCTATACCGATGCCCAAGGGGAAAAAAAAACACACAAAAAAAACACAAGCCAGGTCTCCTAGAAAATCCAATATAAATATAGAGTAAGAAACAGAAACAAATAGATCATTCCAATCAATACAATCAGAAATTCTGGTTGCAGAATAATTTTATTTTAAAAGTTTCTTTTTCGTCACCGTTTTTCCAGCATTTTTTCCCCAAGAGAATGTGTTTCCTTTCTTGGGATTTTTTAGACAGAAAAAAGAAAAAAAAAAAAACCCCACACACAGTGACTGAAATCACAGGTTCATAGCAGGTCAATCCTGCCTCATTAACCTTGTTTCTTTTTATGACCAGGTCACAAAATGCTTAAATCCAGGAGTCAAGGTAGATATCATATACTTGGACTTGGAGAAGGCCTTTGATATGGTGTCTCATCTTAGTCTCATAAACTAACTGCATGGCTGAGACAGAGATGATTATACAGTCAGGTGAGTGGTCAATTGGCTTAAGAATTGCACCCAGAGAGTGGTGGTGGATGGGTCAATATAGACCTGGAAAGATGTGGGCAGTGGGGTCGGTTGTGCTATTCAATGTCTTCATCACTGACTTGGGTGAGGGCATGGAGAGCACTCTGTCCATATTCGCAGATGATACGACATTATGGGATACAGTAAACACACTAGTGGGAAGGGATTGAATCCAGGAGGACCTGGACAGGTTGGAAAAGTGGGCAGAAAAGAATAGGATGCCGTTCCAGAAAGACAAGTGCAAAGTGCTGCGGCAAGGGAGAAGGAATCACCATCACACCTGTCGGCTGAGGGATGACCATCTCAGCAGCACATAGGCAGAAAGGGATTTTGGAGTCATAGTTGATTCCAAGACGAACACGAGCCATCAATGTGATGAAGTGACCAGTAAAGCTAACTGCACTTTATTATGCATTAGCAGGTGCATGACAAACAGGTCAGGGGAGGTGATACTTCCCCTCGATGCAGCACTGGTGAGGCCACAGCTGGAGTATCCGATTCTGGGTGCTGCACTTCAAGAGGGATGTGGAAAACTTTGAGAGGGTCCAGAGAGAGTCAATTGTATGCTTAGGGGCCTGAAGGCAAAGTCCTATGAGGAGAGACTGAGGGACCTGGATCTCTTCAGTCTTTGCAAGAGAAGGCTGAGAGATAATCTTGTGGTCATTAACAAATTCATCCGGGGTGGGAGGGGAGGCAGCAAGAAATAGGGGGTGCTCTATTTACTAGGGCACCCCTTAGAGTAACTCGGTTCAATGGCCACAAACTGATGGAGAGCAGATTTAGGTTGGACATCAGGAAGGACTTCTTCATGGTCAGAGTTGCCAGGATCGGGAATGGGCTCCAAGGGAGGTGGTGCTCTCCCCTACCTTGGGGGTCTTCAAGAGGAGACTGGACAGGCACCTGGACGGGGTCATCTGACCCCAGCACTCTTTCCTGCCCAGGGCTAGGGGTCAGACTCAATGATCTGTTGAGGTCCCTTCCGACCCGACCAACTATGAAACTATGAAAATGATTGTTCAGCTCCTATAGGAAGCTGTGGTCACAGCACATCAGTTGGTTAGCTCTTGTCCTGGATGCCAAAAGTACTGCAACTTTGACGGAGGGATCCAAAGGAGAATGGTTTTATTGCGGTGGGTTGAAAGCCGAACTGACAGCACAGGAAACAGCCATTTTTTCCATATCCAGAGCAGAGGGAAAACAGTGTAGCATGCCTTCAGAAGTACAATTGCTTTATACTTTACACATGTTGTAGTGATTGTTGGTTTTAGTCAACACAAGTATACAATAATGCAAGGAACTAAACATCAGACTTTAATTGGGGAGCAGTAAGCAACCTCTGCAGACCCTTTGTCTCTCTCTCTCTCTCTCTCTCTCTCCAATTATCCTCACTGAGGGATCAGCTTCTAATTCCCGACTTCTGTAATCTTCTATGTAAGGGGCTGTCTCTAAATTATAACTTCTATCAGTACACATTGAAAAAGGACAAGAAGCAGCTTTTGGGAGTAGGACTATTTCTATGCCTATAGTGTCCATGAGAAAACAAGCCATTCCCTAGAGATCTCTGCAGTGCTCTGCAGTGAGTTAAAACAGATTTATTTTTACCTTTTGACCATTCACAGTGTGAAGTGTTCGTGAAAGGTCTTTGGCTCGGCACATTCCTACAGCTCAGCTTGCCCTGTCTGCAAATAGTGGAGGAACAAATCGTAGATGCTGGGATTTAAGAGAGGACCTATTTGATCACCTTGACTGTCTCTCCGCTGAGGCAAGATTATTGCATAACATAGTTTCTACTGTGCTTTCATAAATTCAGAGTTTTCAAGGCCAGAAAGGATCACTGGGATCCTCTTGCCCGACCCTCTAGTGACTCGGGCCAATGCATCTAGTTCAGCCACTTGCAGCTGAACGCCACCCTAAGCTTTAGGAAGAAATCCAATCTCTGCTGAAAGTGAAGAATTAATCCGGCCCCTGGACAAATGCTTGCCAGTAGTTCACTATCCTCTTTGTCTTATTTCCACTTCAAATTTCCATAACTTCAGCTACCATCTCTCTGCTTTTCTTATAGCCTTGACTGATGGAAGGAAAAAGCCAGATAACGTGGGTGATGGTATACCTTCGAAGGTAACAGGGCCTCGGCTCTTGGAACGTGGACACCTTCTCTAATGTTCAGATTATTTTTTCCTTTGCTTAATTATAAATGAAGCATCCTGCTCCACACATCCCACTGACGTCGTCCATGAAGAGTAAAGTCTGGCTCCATTGTTTGGTGAGGTGAGGTGAGGGGGTGGGGTCGGGTGGGGTGTTGTATGACATGAGTAACGTTGAAAATGAAGGTCTCGTCCCCTCCCTGTAATACATGCCAGCAAATTTCCATGGCCAAACACAGCCTGTTCCATATGAAAACTAAACACTGTCTTCTCCCTTCTTTCAACTCTCCCTCCCAAGGGAATGACACTTGGTGGAGGTGCTCGGGGCAGCTTGTTTATAGAAAGCACATCTGCTTGTCCGTGTCGGTCTCACAAGTGTCGATTGTTCAAAAGCATCGTGTTCCCAGCTCCTTGTCTCATTTCCAGATCCTGAGTTAGTCAACCTGCCTGCTTTGCTGAAAGAAGAACGGTTGCCTTTCCCTTCGCCTCTTCCCAGATGTTCCCTCCCTTCCCTTTTCCAGGACTGCTTTGTCTAATAATAATAATTACTCCGTTCTATTGATTGGAGTGATTTAGCAGGAGGAACCAAGTGCATGTAGACAGATTTCAGCATAATCCTGCTGCAGATCCTGCAGAGGAAAGGGCGGTAGAAAGTTTCCTTCCTTTCCAACGTTTGTTTTTTTTTTCTGGGTACCTCTTGAAAATGAAGATGAACTGGTTTAGAAAGGCAAGGTTTTTCCAAGTGCATGGAACCTGGCTTATACCTTGCTATTTGAAATCCCCACGTGGCATGGTGGTGAGCTAGATGGCTAGTGCTGACTTCTCAAATGATCCCTTGGGAGCCTGGCTCACAGTCCAGAGTGAATAGGAGGTGAACCCAATAGCTAGGATGCTTTTCTTCCACTCGAGAGATCTGAGTTCCCTCCCTGCGTGAGAAAGCAGAGGAGACCGATTTACATGTGTCCTGGCTGCAGTTAGTGTAGCAAGACCTGTACCCACAGGGCAGCCACGCTAGCATGGAGCGCAGGGGACCAGCCTCCCTAGCATGAAACAGCTCTTTTGGTTGTGTTTGCTGGCTGGCATTGACCTCTGTGCTCTTCCAAAAATGCTGCTAGGCTGCTGCTGGCTGCCTCATTGAAACTAGGCCCTGTAGGTGTGCATGATCTGCTTCCAGGTGTCAACTATAGCACGTGTCAACATACCTTCACAATATGTCAATACAGCCCAGGAGAAGCTATATGCTGCATGAATACACAGGCATGCAAATTAAGCAGAGTATATGGCTCAGGCCTTGTGCCATGCTCAGGGTCTCCAGACAAGAGTCCAGGAGCAAATACTCATGTTCCCTCAGGTATATGCCTGAGCCTGAACCTACTTTGCTTAGATTATGGACCTTGCATGACTGAGTGGGGCTTAACTCACAACACCATCCCCAGGTTTGCTGTAGAAACTGTATAGGAAGACCTAGGACCCGTGTATATCAGTTTCTCACCTGTAAAATGGGTATAATGGCACTGCCCTCTTTTATAGGGGTGCAATGAAGGTAGAATAAACCTCAGATGTCAAAGCTAGCCTTGAAGTCCTGACCAGGGAACTGATGTTTTGAGGCTACAGCCTATTATGCTAAATCATATCACTTCCTTGAGTCTCTGTGTCTGCCAGTATCCATCTTCGACCGCTTATCTTGGACAAAAGGATTTTTCCACCAAAATCCTACTTTTTTTCTACGTGCGCGTGAGTCAGAGGTCCTGGTCCAGGCCTGGGGGTTGTAGGTGTTATAATGATATTAATAGCAGTAGTTCTTCTCAGTATCTCTCAGCAAGTTACATCTCCCTTTTTGAAGAGCTGTCTATAACACTGATGTGTGCAATGTGCCTCCCGCTTCGCTGTATTTCTTTTTTAAATAAACCCTAGTAACTTTTAAAGCATGCTGAAAAGCAGCAGAAAATCTTTTAATCAATGATGCGAGGAATGTGTAGAAGAAACAGATTTTTCTCCCCTGTTGGTTTTGGGGGAAAGGATGACTCGATGCCCACAGGACAGAGAGGGTAGCTTTTTAACTCCAGGCCATACAATGAGTCCGTATAAGAGCTCCAGACAAAACCCAGGCCTTCAGATTCCCAGTACTACTCTGCTCTGCCAACTGGTCAAACTTCCCTCATCATTAATTTGGGTCTTCTCCCTTTTTATGGCTGTTCTAGGCAGATGATCAAATCAGAGATACAGAAAAAACCAAATAGCCATGCCTGGTAAGCTAATCAGGATACAGAGATTTGCACATGCAGATTAGCCTCCAGATGGAGACAGCCTGGTGATATTGACTGGCATTGGGCTGGATTTCAGTTTTGCTCACTTCTGTAGATACCAATGCTTGAAGTCACCAGCCTGGAAGGAGTGGGGGTGGTTTTCTTCTGTGCAACAAAATGTGCGACTGCCGGAGCATCCTGTAAAATGAGATTGGCCGGGTCTACATGAGACATTTATTCAGGAGTAGCTTGTTACTACTGTGCAGTAGCCTTGCAGGGCACAAGCCATGGTGCAATGCTACTGCACAGTAGTAACGAGCAACTGCACAGTCAACTTCACCAGGAAGCCGTGCAAAGATGCTACTGCACAGTAGCTCCAGTTACTGGACGGTCATTTAGTACTTGGGTATGCAAGTACTAAATGACTGTGCGGTAACAACTGCACAGTCAGCATCTTGTATAACCGCAGGCACTGGGTACCTGTTTCTCCTGGCAGCCACCTTGCTAGCTGCACCAAGAACGTAAAAGCCACATGAACTAAATGTAAAGCCAGAAAGCACCATTCTTGCTTCCATTTGGAAGTTATTTATGGGTCGATCGAAGACTGCATTTCATATCTCAGCCTCCCCCAAATGGATCAAAGTGGCCTATTCTTGCAGTTGGAGAGAGACTCAAGACTTGTACCATGTTTTTCAGCCTCCAGTCCCTTTTGCAGCTACATTTTCCAGGACAGGACATTCAGGGAGTCCCTGTGTGCTTGCCACCAAGCAGCACACGCTGCGTGGAAGCTAGAAAGCCTGAAATAACCACAAGGTCTATCTATGCCAACAGCTACACCAACAATCATAGTATCCTAGACAATGAGGGTGGGAAAGGACCTCAGGAGGTCACATCTAGTCCAGCCCCCGGCTCCAAGCAGGACCAGCCCCAACCACATCATCCCAGCCAAGGCTTTGTCTATCTGGGTCTTCAAAACCTCCAAGGATGGAGACTGCACCGCCTCTCTGGGGAGCCTTTTCCAGTGGTTTAATACCCTCCTAATGAGAGTTTTTCCTAATACCCAGCCTCAACTTCCCTTGTTGCAGCTTGAGCCCATTGCTCCTCATCCTGCCATCTGCCCCCACTGAGACCAGTCCAGCTCCATCCTCTTTGCAGCCCCCCCGCAGGGAGGTAAAGGCTGCTATTAAACCCTCCTCAGTCTTCTCTTCTGTCCTTGTTCAGTCCCTAGAAAATGAGGGCATCTCTGAATTGAACTACCATATCCAATGAACAACTCCTTTCCCTTTGCAGGAGCTCTATATTTGACACTGAAACATGTCCGTTCTGCCCTTTCAAGCTCCATCACTCTTTTGCTTTTTCCCAGATTCACCCCCTGCAGGGACTTACCTTGTGGAAGTAAGACCACCCTGGATCCAACCACCACCCAAGAAGAACATAAGACGGCCAGGATACCGGAGCGGGGTTGAAAGCTAAGGACCTCATAGGAACCCCCCAGGTTTCCCCCACCCATTCTTGACTTGCCAAGCCGGGATTATTTCAGCCTAACCTATTCCAGTCCATTTGCCAGCCTGTGTCGCTATCCCTGTCACTGTGTGACGGCACGCTAGACACTGAAATACAGTAGTACAAAAGCGGCTACTGTTCTCTGGATGAGCGGGAGCTGCACATTTTCCTTGGCAAGTTCTGAGACAATATTTGGAGGTTGTTGTTGATTCAGAACGGTTAACTGTATTAATCATGTAACAAACATGCACGGGCTCTGCCAGGCCTCATAAATCTTTCTCGCATGCAACCTCCCATCATAAACACATTCAGAAACACTTAAGCAATCCCCACGCCTGGAAGGTGAGCACTAGTTTCCCATCACACGCTTAGAGGTTGGTGAATCATTCCATAGCAAGGAAAGATGGGCAAGAACCGAAATACCTGATCCACTTTCGAGGCCGTGGGGAAAAGGAGGAGAAATATCCCCAGGGAACTGGCTGATGCAAGTGCCTTTCTTGGAAGGAAGCAGGGCCAGATTATATTGTTTGTTTGCTGATTGTTTGATTCAAGCCGTTCCTAGGTATCCTAACCAGATCCAGGTTTCAGTGGGCTGGACAAAAATGCAATGCGAGGCCTCTCCTACCCCATAGCACTGATGCTTTCAATAGACACCCAAGATATAATCAGAGCAAGCAGAACAGCATCCACACAGAGGAAAGAAGCCCTAACACATCTCCAGGTTAACTGGCAAGATTCTCGGGAGATCATGTCGTCCAGCTGCCTGCCCAGAGCAGGATCATCCCTGCCTAAATTGTCCCAGGCAAATATCTGTGACTAGCCTAAACATCTCGGTCCTCAATGTGGATGGACAAGAGGGGTCAGAACGGACAGTTTTGGGGACGCTTGTAGACAAATGGTCCAAAGATGCTTTGTGTCTGAACAGAAGTGGTCCTGGAAGTGTCTAAGACTGTGAGGGAATTTTATTCTCCCTAGATCCGTCCAGGCATCAGGCTCTTTGCCGGCAGTGCCAGTGCCAGCCACCATTACGATGGCACTGACTGTGATTCTGCAGGATTTTCCCCTACTAGAATAAATAACTATTTGCTCCATTTTATAAAGAATATCCAGTTTCTCATCCCCAAAAAAGCAATCATCACCATTCATCGCCTACACTACTGGCCCTGCAGTCAGATTAACATACCTAGAAGACGGCTCTTTCCTACAACTCCAAGCTCTCCAAGTCTTACGTGACCCTGAGAACATCCCCTAGCCCCCTTTCATTCGTCATCTCTAAGTGTCTATGTGCTACTCATTAAAGGGGTTCAGCAGTTTGATTAGCATCCATGGCAGTGATCTTCCCTTAGCCACCTACCCTTTCCTTCGTTCAGACCAAGGGTGCTGGGGTAACAGCCTCCCAATATATGAAGAGAAATTATAAAAGAAATGGTGATAGAGTATTCTCTGCAGATGCAGAGGATAGGACAAGCCATAACAATCTTAATATCCAACTTAAAACAACCTTGGTGCAATTTATAAATATTTTTCTCACTATGAGCGTGGTTCAGCATTAGAACGGGCTAACCAGAGATGTTTTGGAGCCTCCATCATTGGTCATTTTTAAGTGCAGGGTTAGACAAGGTCTTGGCTGTAATAATTTAGTCATGGATAATCCTGCTTTGATCAAGGGTTGGACTAGTTGACCCCCTGTCCATTACTCTACTACTTGAACATCCCGTCCTCACAAACCATATCTCCCCATTGGCTCTATAGACCTCCTTTTAAAACTGTTCAATGACGGTCAGCGCAGAAGAGCAAAAACCAGCCAGATTTGTCTTCCTATATCTCAGAAGACATCTTAGATGGACAGAGAGGCTTGCCTAGTTGTTGGGACCTCACCTGTCTAATTCACGGGGGATGAAATATTAAAGGTTAATTAAGATTATTGGGGGGGGGGGAGGGGAGACTGTGGTATGTGTGTGGGCATGTGTCGGTGAATGAATGAGCATGTTTTCTTCTTCTTCCCCAGAAGTTTATCAAAACCCTAGCACTTTATCACTTTATTCTTTCCAACGTCCTTCCAACAAAGCTGTCCACTTCAGTTGTGGCACCCCCCGACCATCCTCCGTGGTCCATTTGGTCCATTTCCCATAAGCAAAGAGCACGCATTGTGTTTTTCTTCATTCGGGTTTTTCTGATGTAAACCAATCCATCACCCCAGCTAATTCCAGTCACCTCTCGGCTAAGCCTGGGATTGCTTTTGAGTCGCACGTCAAGCTGAGACGCGCCAAAGCAGAGCGGGGAGGCTGGGGCGGGCATGTGAAGAGTGAGACAAGGCATGGGAGTGCAACTCGAGGGAAAGATGGAGCGAGATAGATTAATTTTTCAGAGCAGGCTGAGGTACAAAGTCAGCAGCCCTTCGAAGGAAATGAACCATAATTCAGTAGAAGTAAAAACAAGCAGCTACTCTTCTCAAATCTCTCTCGTTCGCTCGCTCACTCTGTTTTTTCCTCCTTTTCTAAAATTTCGTTGTAGTCAGAGGAATCACATTAGACAAACGTGGCTTTTAAATCCATCAGGTTCATTTCATCAAAATTTCAGGAACAAAACGCTCCCTACTTTAGGAAAGGGGTGGGAGGCCTCTTACCCTCGCTTAAAAGACTCACTGTGCTGCTGGCTCCGAACCGTAGGAGCCAGAGTATCAGGTTCATGGCTGTCCTTTAAGGCTGCCAACAGATCCAGCCAGCAGGGAAGAGCATGGTGAAAGGAGATGGCTTATGTGGCAACCAGCCACCCTGCATCTTCATGCCACACACCTTGGCTGTTGCGTCTTCGGTTTCTACACCACGTTACGAAACCACTCGCGTGGAGGTGAGTACCAATGCAATCATGTTTGTGGCTAGCTTTTAACATAGAAGGTACCAGGTGCCACTGGTCACGTCAGCATGTGGAGGAAACCCCACTGGAAAATTGCTAACCCGTTTAACGGGACAACATGCATCTGCATCCTGCGTGGGTGTGGCAGGATATGGATAGCTGGGGGAAAAATACACACAAGGAGGACACAGCTTTTCTCTCCACTTCCTGCACTGAATCCCTGGCATCCCTCATTCCTTTGAGAAGCATCCCTTGCTCCTTTAACATACAAAAGCTGGAAATGGGCCATGAATATACCCCCAGAAATGACCCAAGGTGGGTTTTCCTGGTAGATACTCTAATCCAGTTATGAATAGGTCTTTGCCTTCCCACTTCCAGTCTTGTCAATAGACTTCATTTCCTACGGGCTAGCCCCTGCTTGCCTCTTTTGGTTCCACCGGTATGGACAGGAGTGTGGGCATGCAGGATTTGACCTGACAGGGTTAATTAAAGTGTAAGCTTTTTATCAGTGTGCTCAAAACAGTTAAAACTGTGGCAGCACAAGTCACCTTAATATGACTTTTCTCAGATCCTGCTCAGGCAAGCTATAAAAATCAGCAGTCATAAGGCCTTGTTCATACCAGGGATTCAGAGGGTATATTTATACTCCATCTGCATCACTGCCAAGGGTGTCCTCTTCTGAATATGCTCTTACCTGTCTTTAAGGCTCTTGGAGCATCTACAGGAGAAGATGCCCTCTGAGTGGCTTGACCACTGGATATCCAAGTTTTGCACGTGTGAACAGAAGTGGGTGGGTGGGTGAGGCATCAGAAGTGGATGCTTCTGGCAGCGCCAGCCAAGTCTCAGTGTAACCTGCTCTTGAAAACTTCCAGGAGTGGAGACTCCACAACTTCTCTAGGTAGGCTGTTCCAGTGCTTCATAATTTCATAGTTTCCAGGGTCAGAAGGGACCTGAGCAGATCATCAAGTCTGACCCCCTGCCATGGCAAGAAAGAGTACTTGGGTCAAACGACCCCAGCAAGATGATTGTCAAGCCTTGTCTTAAAGCCCCCCAGGGCAGGAGCCAGCACCACTTCTCTTGGAAGTTGGTTCCAGACCCTAGCTGCCCTGACCATGAAGTCACGCCTCCTGATGTCTAGTCTGAATCTCCCCTCTGCCAGCTTGTGACCGTTATTCCTGGTCACTCCTGGCCGTGCTTGGGGGAACAGGGACTCCCCCA
>NW_017728886.1:4805140-4829921 GCF_001723895.1 Crocodylus porosus | reverse complement strand
AGTGCTTGTACAGCCGTGCTGGGGTCCCGCAATGACCTCAGCTAATTCCCGCAGCACTCAGGGGTGAGATCGTCCGGACCAGCCAATTTAAATACGTCCAGTCCCTCCAGACGTTCCCTCAAAGCTTCACCACCCTCAAAGTCAGAAAGTTCCCCCTAATCTCCAATCTACATATCCTGTGCCACAGTTTGAAGCCATTGCTCTTAGTCCAGTCCTCTATGGCCAGGGAGAAAAGCCTACCTCCATTCTCTCTATCAATCAGCCTTCAGTTATTTGAAGATTATTATGAAATCCCCCTTTAGTCTTCTCTTTTCCAGACCAAATAACCTTTTAGTCTTTTCTTGCAAGTCTTGCTTCTCAGGTCCCTAATTATTTTCCTTGCTCTGTGCTGGGCTGTCTCCAATTTGTCCACACCCTTCTTGATGTGTGGGGCCCAAAATTGGACACAGTACTCAAGGTAATGTTTCACCAGTATAGAATAGACTAGATGAATTGTTTCCTTTGATTTGCAAGCGACACTCCTATCAATGCAACCCAAGATGCTTGTTGGCTTTCTTTGCAACAAGAGCACACTGTTGGCTGATATTCAACTTCTGGGCCACTGCAAATCCCAGGTTATTGTCTACAGTACTGCAGCCCAGTCAGTCATTTCCTAGTCTGCATTTGTGCATGTAGTTATTCTGACCCAAATGCAGGACTTTGCACATGTCCTTGTTGAGTTTAACTTGATTGACTTCAGACCTTTTCTCCCATCTATCCAGGTCATTCTGGACCCTACCCCTTGCCATCCAGAGTATCTGCAACTGCACCCAATTTGCTGTTATCTGCTAATTTACTTGGCATGCACTCAGCCCCATCATCTAAATCATTAATGACTATATTGAACAATACTGGACCCAGAACAGATCTCTGGTGAACCCCACTTGATATCTCCACCCAGTTAGACAATGAGCCACAGATACGTACTTGTTGAGCATGAAAACCCATCTAGTTATGAATCCACCTTTTATAGTACCTTCATCTGGTCTATATTTCCTTATATCATCTGTTAGGTAAGATATAATATTTTAACAGACAAGTCAAAATAAAATAGAATCAATCAATATTATCAATGAGTATGCCCACAGGGCCACTTCAAAGTAACATAAAGAAAGAGGGCACAGAGACAGAAGCTAGTAGTCAAATCTTGCCCTTAATAACATGTTTGGATCTGAACAAATTTACCTAGTTATTAGACTTTATTAAGATTTATCACTAGACCTAGCTGACAAAAAATATGCTGGAATAGTTTCCGTCAGAAATTGTAGTTCCCTAGAAATCAAAATGTTTGGCTGAAACATGTAGATTCTGACAGTTTTTTAAGGGAGGAAATTGCAAATATTGTTTGGAGGCTTTCGTTTCATTTCCAAAAGGCCAAAACATTACCTTTTGACTTTCTTGTTTTGACTCCTATTTAAAATTCCACAATAATATTAAATGTGAATGTTAATAGTTTAAATTGTGGCCACAATCTCATATCCTGGGTCAGATATACTATTCTAATAAAGAAGTCAAAACAAAAGAAAATCAATCAATATTATCAAAGGATATGTTTTTACCTTATCAAAACAAAACATTGTTTCATTCATTTTGGCATTAGTGAAAAGGAACAGCTCAGTGGTATTACAAGGGACAGTTTAATGGCTACCAATAAAATAAGTGTGGAATTTCTGCTCTGATAGGAATTTAACATGTTGGCTATTTATCCCATTTCAGGAGGAAAAAAACCCCTTCTGTTGCCATGCAATAGACATTCTGATTTCAACCAGGTTTGATTTATACCAGTGCAGTTAAGGGCAAGATGTGACCCCTAATGGCCTTATTTAGTTGTAACTCATAGGGTTTGTTCTGTTCTGTACTATACTATATAGTCCTTATACTACTCTCACTACCCACATGCCTGGGTACCTATCAAATCCAACCTGCCATTGTTCTACCCCTAGGACATTTCCAGTGACTGTGCCACCTACTCTCTTTTGGAATATACTATGTGCTCTTGCACACAGCACCCCCCCCCCCCCAAATATAATACACACCTTGTTTT
The DNA here is from genome assembly GCF_001723895.1 of Crocodylus porosus. Classification (NCBI taxonomy): domain Eukaryota; kingdom Metazoa; phylum Chordata; order Crocodylia; family Crocodylidae; genus Crocodylus; species Crocodylus porosus. Next base: position 4,827,838 of record NW_017728886.1, on the reverse strand, counting down.
TGAAAAGTAGAATGAAGATTGTTTTCCCCTGGCATTATGGATCCATAGAGCAGGGACAGAATCAAATCCGCAGCTGAGTGCCTCTCCCTTTCTTGCATAACTAAAGCTGAATCCCTAGCTGCTGCTGAACAGTGGTCTCCATGGGTGAATCTATGATTATTAAAAGAGCTAGAGTCTGTGCTAAACAGATCAAGAGCTTGAGCTAAAAAAGGTATGAAATAGAGAAAACAGGAGCAGTTAGCAGACTACAACATTGCCCTAACTTCCTCAATGGTTATACTAGAGCTGCTGCAATATAGTGCAGGAATTAAAGCAGGGTGCTTCCAACCCTGGGAACAAAAAAGCATCTTCCCTGCTTACTACACACATGCAAATTTGGGTGGAGAGGGAGGGGAACGACTGGTTTTTTTGGTAAAAAATGCATATTGAATGCCAAAAAGTGCAGTATGGCTGTTTTTGGTATCTCCGTGACCTCTCCTGGTTGCCATTGTGGTGGACCAGGAGGGGAACTGGGGTGAGGAAAGTCAGTTCCTGGTTCTGTCATTGACTTGCTGACATTACGTCATGTATTTCCACTTCTTTACCTGTAACATGGGCCTAATTAGACTTGCTTACCTAAATTTAATTAAGGAGACATTACCAATTTGAAAATTGTACACTGTCTGATTTGGGTTGTTTTGGCCTACCATGCTTTTTGCATTTGACAGAGCATTGAGAGCCCCATAATTGGTCTCCCCCTCATTGAAACACCCATTCTATAAAATCAAACAGAGGAGCAAATGAACAAGAGATGCTTCTTTTTCTTCAGACTACAGTAATAATTCAAGGCAAACTGATTATATTATAAACAGATTATTTAAAAAAAATACTTGAAGTTGGCAGAGTCCCTAGAATTAATACTTGTAAAGTGCTTTGATATCCTTAAAGGAATGGTCCTATAGTCATGCCTAGCTAGACTAAACTAGGCAGATATGGACATAAAAGTATACGCTTCTCCTGTGGTCTCTCCCCTTCCCCTTCCCTGGTATCTAAGTTAGACACAACCACTGGTAGTTAAAATCACCTTCACTTTTTCACTCATTAAATCTTTAAGCATCCTCAAAATAGCTCTCTGCCCAGTCACCACCTCTTGAAAGAGAACTTTTAAGCTTGTACTCTTTGTTCAGTGACTTAATTTGTGCACTGAGTTCAATTGCTTCTTTAGAAGAGCCAGTGGGACAATAACCAAGGATGGGCTACAGAGTTAGGGAATATAATCACATGCATCTGCCACAGAACAATAATGTCCAATCAAAAGATGATAGATTTGGAGGATAGAAAACGCCAGAGAGAAAATGATGCCCATATTAGAACACATGGGAAAGGCTATGCGAAACACCATCATTTCGCTTCGACATCCATTTCACCATTTTGAAGGGACAGTGTTTTGTTTCATCATTTTATTTTGTTTTGAAGCACCGTCCCATTTCGTTTCAACAAAGCCGTTTCGCTGTTTCGACTCATTTCCACATTTCGCCCATAGGCTATAATGGGGAGTCATGAAAATGCCTAAAACATTGTCATTTGTTGCCTGATTCAAATGCAAATTGCAGGGGTGGTAGCCCCCTCTGAGGGTATGAAGCCTGCCAAGCATCAAGGAGATAGATGCAGAGGTTTCTCAGAAACTGCACCTTTATATTCTTGAAAGCAAAATTTGCCGGCAGTAGCAGCCTGCTGTCATCTGGGCACACGTCCGGAGGTCTGCACCCTTGGAAGGACTACAGGACTGTGCCAGACTCCTCCCAGGGGTGCAGGCCTCTGGACTGGCACTGGGCACAGCACGTGCCCAGCACTGGGCTCCGTGGACCTCTGCCTGGTGGTGGGTGGCGGAGAGCAGCCCCAGCTCTGCCTGCCTCCTGCCGCTGGGCTGCTCTCTGATTGGTTCCACCAACCCCATGGAGCTTGAAGATATTTCGATGGTTCTTGTTTCATTTTGATTTTGCTGTTTCAAGCTCGAAATGCATTGAAAAAGCTTTGAAACAAAACACTTGGTAAAATTTTGCATAGCCCTACTAGTGGGCACAGGGAGTTTCTAGCTGGCATTCAGTTTGCTAAAAGTGGCTTCAATTATGGGCTGCAGAGATACCAGCTTCCATGAGATGCTTATGAGTTTCTATAATAGAAAATAGGCAGAGTGTGTTTCAAACAAAATCTAGACGGAGGGTACTAAGGAATTTTTCCTAAATTTCAGGACCAGAATGGACCATTCTGCATACCTAGGAACTCATTAGTTTGAAACAATCAAGGAAAACAAAGTCCTGGCTATATTACCTAATCATAGAACAAGCTTAAGCCACTATTTTGATGCAACAAGGAAGGAGAAAACATGGTCCTAGGATGTATCTTCTCTACATCAGGTTGTGTTCCAGAAATGAGGTATCCATCCCCAATTTGCACATGGGAGTGATCATCATTTATTTATATTGTGATACTAGCTAGAAGCCATGTTTGAGGAGGCCCTGCTTCACTGTATATACCAACGGTAAAGATACAACTGGTGCCATAAATGAAAACAGAGAATAGGGTGATGGAACAAGTGCAACAAACAGATAGAAAAGCCTGCTATTACAGAGACACTTAGCACTTGTTAACGAGCCGCAATGTATGATCATTCGTGTTAAGTGCTTTCAATATGTTGCAATTATAATGTGTAATCTCACCTTAACTTCAAAACCCAAGACGGCCTCACCCAGTACATAATGAATATGGAAGTGTTGCAGCCTACATGAATCCAGATGTAGTGGCCATCGGCAATTAGTGCAGAAAGCATAGACTTATCCCCAATGCCAAGCCAGAATCATTGTGCTTACAACTCAGCCATGCTGATAAGTTCACAAGAATGCACTATCTTCTTCAAAGAAGAGCAATTATTTACTAATTAGTTACACCAAGTTATCCTGGGGCATCTGCTAGTCCCTACTAGTGTATATGAATGTACACTATGCTGATTTAGTTACTAGTACATGACTCAAACTCTGCCCATGTTGGTAAAGAGGTGGATAGCTATGTTAGTCTAGTTTCAAATGAAGGGGACATATAGTGTGCATCCAAGTACCACACCTGAAGGCTCAAGAACAGCTGTCTGAGAGGCAGGGGCTGGGGACCCCACACACGTGGTGGATGGCTGGTTGTTTCATTGTGGACTATGAGAAAGCACTTACTAAAATCCCTCAGCAGGCCAGATGCTTACGTTGTACGAGATGCCTACTTAACACACTTTTGACTGTTTTGCCTGTGTTTTAACTCCCTGCCTTACACAGTAGAACATTGCATTTTTCCAGGATTAGGTTACTTATCCCCTACGAAGATGAAGGTTTATTTACTAACTGGGGGTAAATACAACTGCAGCAGACTTCTGTGTGAGACCATGGGCAGCCAAGGAAATGCTACAAAGATATGCTTAAGGTTGACCTCAAACACAGAGGCATCGATACTAACGGCTTGGAGGAGCAAACTGCTGACCGTTCGGCATGGTGCCACCCGGTCCAGCAAGACACACACCACTTGGAGGCCCAACAACTAGATACAGAGGCAGAATGGTGGCGGCAGAGGAAGGAGAAGGAGACCAACTCGGGGCTCTGAATCCCACTTCCCCATGTAACAACATGCCCCCATTGCCAAAGAACGTGTGCATCCAGAATTGGGCTCCTCAGTCAACTGAGGACCCATCAAGCCTGATGGACATCATCCTTGACTTGGAGGGACCACCAACAATGATCCCAATATTTGCTGCAGCTTTTATTCATGGATGCCACTTCTTCATTCAGAGCTGCCGTTGAGCTCTAGCTGACCAGAGAAACAGTGCCCTTAGAAGCAACATCTGCAGCAAAGAGCTGAGTCTTCATTTTGGCAGCCTGATGTGAAACAAGCTGTGGACCACTGAGATACGAATGATTTGAGTTCTTCTGCACTTAGCATTTCAAATATTTCCCCGTTCTTATTGTACCACATTTGCTTTCGTTAACACCACCACTACTGCAGCCATTAACTCGTCATAGTTCTCCTCATTTTAATTGTTATTTATTGTATAAATCTCCCTAAAGCATCAGTCTCACAGTGTCTGGGCTCCCATTACATAATTCAGAGAAGACTATGCATTACAACAGGAAGAAAATTCAACAAGCTCTATCAGTAATAGCCTAATTCCAAATATCACAGGTGAAAAAACGTTGATTTTTTTTTAAATGGGAAGATATTGGTGAAGTATTCATGAAATGCCCCATTTTGGTCAAATACAGCTGACAGAAAGTGTCTGAGGTTTAAAAACTAAAATTAAAGAAAAAAAAATTGATGTTTCTATCTTAAACTCTAAACATCAGGTGCTTTCCAAGCATCATTACTTATAAGTGGAAAAGGTAAATGGGAAAGTGAACACATAGGGTTTTATCCTTAAAAGTGGAAAAAATTTATCTGAATTACAATCCTAACCCCAACAGGGATGCCAAATTAAAGTGTGCATATTACAAGATCCAGACCAGAATATCCTAGATATCAAAAACATGTAGGTTATGAGAGCATTTTGAGTACTGGAAGTGTGAGCCAGGGCAAAGTAAATTCATCTTTTAGCATGTTGCCATCAAAATGTGTTTTAACTAGGCCAAATCATTCCTTCATTTGATCTGGAATCCTTCTTTGTTCAAAATTACATAGCACAAACCTTGTGCATGGCTCATATGTGACAGCAAACACTCCATTAACCTTTCAAAAGCAGCCATCTACCACACAGATTTTTGCAAAGAAATGATTGCTGTCCAAGAAGTCAGACAGTAACTATTACTCTCGTTCACACAGCAAACTAAAAATACTTCACCTGAACCACTACAAAACAGCTATGCTTGCTCAAATACATAGGCGTGTTGTTTTATTATTTGTGCATCAGTACACCCAAAAGCTCCTACGTTTTTGAGACCTTTTCCAAGACCACTGACGTCAATGGAAAGACTCATGTTAATTGTAATAGGCTTTGGAAGACAGCCTAAGATGGTAAGCACTTTGGGGCAGGAAATTTTCTCTGTCTGTATATATACAGTGGGTGCCTCCGCTAGACAAAATTCAGTCTATTGGGATTCCAGTGGTACAACTCAAGGCAGAATTTCGCAAGCCAGATCAGGTTTCAAAATAGCATTTGGAAGGTGCTTCCTACAACTCTTTCTAATATATTTCACTGACTTTTTAACGTGAAAGGAAAAGACATAGGTATCTTTGTTTGCAGTGCACATGACAACTGAGTTGTCCCTAGAGAAAGAAGAAAGTTTTGCAAGCCACTGTACAAAAAGGCTCCTTTTACAAAAAGGCAAAAAAAAAAAAAATCACCATTCATGGACCTTGAAATTAAAAGCCCACCATTTGCATTCCTTATGGAGCAATACCATTAGAAAAAACTTTGCTTGCAAAGTCAAGGGGAATTGACTTTAACACAATGCCCAAGCAAGTTTCCCCCCCCCGCAAAGAGCTGGAAGGCACTGGAGGCCGCCATGAGAATAGGATGTCACTGTGAACAGATTTGCTGCAAATCAGATGATTAGTATTTTCTTTCATTACTATGGAGGGCAGAAGGAGCAGCGGAAAAAAGAGATCTAACACTGGAAGTATTAATTCAGAAATTCCCCTGCAGTGGCTCAAGGGATGGTAATTCCCTTGTGTTGTGTCATCATTTTGTTCTGTGGACTGGTCTTCTAAGCAGGTGCATTGCTGTTTTCTAGGGGGGTGTGAAGCAGGCTATTCAATTGGATTCGGATTCGGACCAAATCAAGGACATTGATTCAATTCGTTGATTTGGATCACTGTCCCTGATTCAATTTGGCCAAATCCGAAGATTCGATGCTGATTCAGAGAATCAGCAATTTGGACACAGACACAGCTTTAAAAGATTTTTTCCATACCTTGAGGTACCAGCATGGCTTGTGATCCCTGCGATGCTGGGACACATGGAGAACCTTGCAGGAGTGTGGGGGGTCCTCCACATGCTTGGTGGTGAACCCAGAAGAACCCAGATCCCACTTCTGGATCTGCCAGGGAGCGCACTGGGGGGCCCCCATACCCCACCTTGGCTCAGTGATTGTCCACAGGGGGACCCTGTGTGCCCCACCCCCAGACCCAGGAGGCACCAGTCACCAATCCAGGGGTGTGCTGGGGACACCCACCATGCTCCCCATTGGTCCCAGAAGTGTACCGGAAGTGTGCTGGGGAACCCCCTGCACTCCTGTGGGACACTCCATGCTCCCCATACTGCACCTAGTATCCCAGCACTCACGAGCCCCTGCTACCTAGAGGTATGTAGAAAAAATATTTAAAGCTGTCTCTATGTCTGAATCGATAACTCTCTCTGAATCTCTCCGAATCAATTCAGAGGATTCTGATTTGATTCAGAGACATCAAAGGGTCCTCTGATTAGATCTGGATTCAGAGATTCAGCCACCAAATCAGGCCAAATCTCCGCCAAATTAAATCAGGGACCAAAGCTTTGCACAGCCCTACTGTTTCCTTTCCTCAGTGCTGCATCAAGCTGGATGGTAGGGCTAGGATTAAGAATGACCTAGACAAATTGGAGTATTGGACCAAAAGAAATCTCATGAAGTTCAATAAGGACAAGTGTGAAGGCCAGCACTTAGGACAAAACAATCCCATGCACCAATACAGGTTTGGATACAACTGGATAAGCAGTAGCTCTGCAGAAAAGGACCTGTAATAACAGTAGACAGTAAGCTGAATAAAAGCCAGCAATGTGCCCATATTGCAAAGAAGAAGAATAACATCCTGGGCTGCATTGGTGGGATTGTTGCCAGTAGGTCAAGGGAAGATATAATCCTCCCCTATTCAGCACTGGTGAGACCACATCAGGAGTCCTGCGTCCATTTTTTGGCCCCCACTACAGAAAGGATGTGGACAAGTTGGAGACAGTCCAGCAGAGGGCAACCAAAATGGCTGGGGGCTGGGGAATGTGACTTACAAGGAGAGGCTGAGGGAACTGGGCTTATTTAGTCTGCAGAAGAGAAGACCGAGGGGGATTGAATAGCAGCCGTCACCTCCCTGCAGGGGGGCTGCAAAGAGGATGGCGCTGGGCTGGTCTCAGTGGGGGCAGATGACAGGACTAGGAGCAATGGGCTCAAGTTGCAGCAAGGGAAGTTGAGGTTGGATATTAGGAAAATCTTTCTCACTAGGAGGGTGGTGAAGCACTGGAACTGGCTACCCAGAGAGGTGGTAGAAGCTCCACCCTTGGAGGTTTTTAAGACCCAGCTAGACAAAGGCTTGGCTGGGATGATCTAGTTGGGGTGGTCCTGCTTTGAGCAGGGGGTTGGACTAGATGTGACCTCCTGAGGTCCCTTCCAGCCCTCATTTTCTATGATTCTGTGATCATCTGGACTGAATACCTGCATTCATTTACTGACTTTCATGGATACCACCCTTGTAATTAGATTCTCTGTGAAATAGTAACATCAACTTTCTAAACACCGTTATCTACATCCAGGCTGACAGCCTACCAGCTTCTATAAGCAAAAAACCCTCACATACCATCACACTTACATCCACAAAACTAGCAACCACTTCAGACACACCAAAATGATGGTGATCTATAGTCTTTTCTTCTATAGCAAGGCTCTCAGATACAACTCCATCTGCTCGGTGGATAATATTTGTGAAATCCATTTTGCCAACCTGAAAGCTGCCTTTATTTAGCAAGGACATTCCAGCACAGAAATACACTGTATCTTTGAAAGTGCCACCCAGATACCCTGCAGCTACCCAGTACAATACAAGACCTCCCCACTTCCCACCAACCCACTGACTGCACGCCCTCGGTTGTCATCTGTTATCCAACCTTGCACCACTAAAAAGGATAATTAAACATCTACAACCCATACTTAAAAAGGACCAGACATGGAGGAAAAAAATATTTCCAGCTGCCCCCCGCTCTTGGCCTTCAAACAGCTCCCTAACCTTGCCCAGTTCATCATCAGAAATACAAGTCCTGCTGACCAATAGGCACCTCACTGCCAGAATGTTTTTCATGAAATAATTTGAGACTTTTTCAGCATAAAAGATAGTTATGTAAAATGTATCAAACATCCTATCAGCTTTTCTAAACTGTACAAAATTGATAGTTTATTTATAGAAATTTGATGAAAAATGTCCACCAGCCCTCAGCCCTGACCAAAAAAAAAAACCTACACTAAAAGAAACCACTTCCCTTTTCATCATGTAATCTGTTCAAGAAGCTTTTTTTCAGTTATGCTTCTCAAAGCACAGATAGAAAAAACAAAAGCAAGGATAGGTAAACTCATGTCCCCAAGATCAAACAGTAGATAATTTTTAGATCTGAAAATAAATCCAAGCTCTTTTCATTTCCAGACTGGTGACCTAGCTACTGAAAGACATTGACTTCTAAAAAGTTTCAACCCATTGGAGACACCTTCTTAAAATAAAAGGTACTGATTTTGATTGCTATAAGCATTTGTAATTCTCTCCAAGTCAGTGTGAGAAACAAGAGTTAACAGATCCTAAGTAAGACATGTTTTCTTGGGAGATTCTAGCTGGGAGAGCCTAGAGAAGGAACAGCAAGGCAGATCATAAATAAGCTAGTGGGAAAAATGTGTCTTCTCTGCAGCAGAGAGAACTGGGCTGGGGGATTAATGCCCAGTGTTATCAATGATTTTCCCTTTTGGTTTTGTAACTGGTTGGCAGATAATAAGCAATCCCTGGTGAAAAGGCCTTAACACCTAGGGACAGAAGTTACACATGAATCGCTATAAGCAATCAGAAACCAGTGTAAATCCGTAACACAACAGAAATTCACTGCAAATAAACCTCCTTCAAAATCGCCGAAACTGGTTTAAGATAAACCTGGATGGATGTAGTATCAGACTTAACTGATTTAGGTTAAAACTGTTTATAGAACTTCTGTCCCAGATCCGCTCCAGATTCAAGTTGACTCACAATCCCCCAGCATCCCAGCCTGCTTTGCACCCTCCTCCCCTCCCCTTCAAACTCACCCTTGAAGGGTGGATAGACTAACCAGATCTGGTTTTTATATATATAACACAAGGTTATGTGGGCTGAAGCTCGCTTTATCAGATACAGTGAAATGATGTGCACTAAAATTTGAATACAAAGGGGGCAGGGGGAGGGAAAGGAAAGAAGAAAGTGAGTAGAGGTGAGGCAATGCTGTATAGGAAACCAAGTAAGCAATAAGCCCAGAGGAACAAAGGAGCTGCAAAACACTAATCTAGGTAATGGGATAAGAATTCACAGTCCCTCTTTAAAACATATGAAATGAAGCCGTAATAATTGAAACTTCACATCCACTTCCAGGTGACTTCTATGGGTTTGAAACAGGTGCTTGCTTGTCCTGGTGAATCAGCCTGAACCTGATCACACTGAAATCAGCTGCGAAGCAAAATACCAATTGCCTTCAGTGAAGATGGAATTTGACTTGTGACTCCTCAGTTTATCACCTGTGGCTCCTTTGCAGAAATGAATTGCTGTTCTGTGCTGTGATGCAAGCCTTGCATCTATGTTGCATGCACTAATGAATGATAAAACCAGGAGCAATGTGTAGGGGGTGCATTGAGAGCACCAGTGCACCCCCTGTCAGGCCACGCTCCCTGTGTAGCTGGCAGGCAAGAGGGCAGGTGGGAGCACCAGTGCCCCCACTGCGAGCAGCGGCCGGGGAGTGGGGCTGCCAGCAAAAGTGGCCACAGAGCTCCAGAAGCGGTGTGGTGAATTTTATGGTGAGTGAGATTGGTGCCCCCGCAGCTAGTGGAATTGGCTGCCAGGGAACCTGCCCCTCCTCCTCCAGTCACTGACTGGTGTCATGGGGGGCACATGCCCCCCCGACTCAAGAGGCACCAGACATCATGGATAAAATGCACGCATCTACATACTATAGTTTTCATTTGAATAGGTGTGCATTTGCCACACTTCACCTGAGCCCATATGTCTATCATTTGTAGCTCTTATTTATTCATTAGACTCATATCTCGCACTTCCCAACAAGGGCTCGGAGCAACTTACAGGAGGAGACAGACTGGCAGAGCAGCTGAGCTGGTTAGCTGCTGAGCCAATAAGGATTGAGTATCACTACTTTAGAGGCTTCAGTTATCCCCCCAAATCACATGTAGATACAACCCCTGTATTTCCAAAATTCATGTAGAAGGATAAGTTTAAGCACCAGTATCTATGGGTTGTACTGGCTGAGTGTCTGTGTTTGCACATGGAAATATTTGTGTTCTGAAGGCATTGCTAAGGTGCTGGTTTCTGAAATCCCTGGTCTCCAAGTCTCCTTTCCCATACTGCTGCAAATCAGCGGTTCTAAGCCTTTAGTAAGTGCTATTTACACAGAACTCTGTATCTCTGCAGTTTCAGACTCCAGCTGGCTGGATAAATTGGCAATGAGGTTATCAGCCCAGATGCATTTTATTATTATTACCATCTCCCTTTGTCCAAACATTTTTCTAACCTGTTAAGTTTTCTGTGATCGATCGTTTCAGATGATTTTTCTTTTGCCAAGTTCTGAGCTAAAAATGTCTTTGCTTAATCAAGAAAATATTCACATGGTTAGACTTTAATGTGGACCAGTACCTCTCAGTCTTTTGATGGGGGCAAAAATTGGTCAAATGCCAACAAATGATACTATGTTCTAAACTTACAGTATTTTACTACAAAAAATCACACTATGCAATGATACAGTACAGTCCTCCAGGATAATATGGGTCAAACTGTCTAAGCTGTATTCAATAAAACTGGCAGCATACATGCATTTTGCATAATGCACTACCTGCATAGAGCTTTGAAAAAAGACACTGAAGCTTCAGCAATAGGAAATTAAACCCTTTATGTCTAAGCACACTATAGCAAGAAGATGTGCTTATATATTAAGACAAGTGTCTAGCTACATGACCCTGTTCCTGATGGATTAGACTTTCTCAGTTGGAGGGAGTTACAGGCTGTTACCATAAGGCATGCTGGGAAGAAGGGAAGGATATATAAGCTTCCTGAATTCAGAGCAGGCAAGGCTTGGAAAGGGATCGGTGTAGGAGATGGAGATGATGATGATGATTGCTGCTACATAGGGCTTTGTTACTGAATATTGTGGAAAGAAGTGGAGGAAGAATTTGAGAAAGAAAATGTATTGCGAAACCCTCTGGATTATGTGGTTTTGCCAGAGGCCTTTGGTGGTCTGTTGCTGTAGAGACTGGAGAGATGGCATCCTGAGCAGGGGAAGTTGTTTTGTTCTCATGGGAAGGTGTGCCACACCAAAAGATGGTTATCTTTTCTCTAGAGAGCTAGATTGCAGGCAGCTACACATGTGCAAGAAACCTCTATTAAGAGTTGAGGAAAATGGTATGAGGATAAGGAAGAGAGAAGATGTTAGGCTCCAACTGGGCACTTCATTCCTTTTTGGCTTCAAGTGAAGACCCTATCTGTAGGAGGTTGGGAAGTGTCAAGGAGGTCATCTCAATCACAGCATGATTTTGCCCTCACATAGTTTGCCTTCATAGGATGATCTTGTGATTTATATCAATTGCCACGTCCATTAAATGCCCTTATAACTTAGACTGGAAAATAGTGAACCTTTTATGATGTCCTCAGTGGCTTTGTTTAAAAGATTGAATAACTGTGCATTCCCTAGCTCAGTGGTCTCCAAAGTGGGGTGCGCAAGACAATCCATTGGGGTGCAGGAAGAAAATATTAGAACTTCTATTTATACGTATATAAATATAAATATAGATATATTGGGGGGGGTGCTCAAAAAAATTTACTGATGGGGTGCATGAATATAAATATACATATATAAAAAAATGTTTACTGATCAACAACGTTTGGAGACCACTGCCCTAGCTGATTTCTGGACAGATTAAATCATAGAAAATGAGGGTTGAAGGGACTGCAGGACGTCACATCTAGTCCAAACCCTGCTCAGTGCAGGCCTATCCCCAATTAAATCATCCCAGCCAGGGCTTTGTCAAGCTGAGCTTTAAAAACCTCCAAGGATGGAGATCCCACCACCTCTCTGGGTAACGCATTCCAGTGCTTTACCACCATCCTAGTGAGAGGGTTTTTCCTAATATCCAATAAAACCACTCACATCGATCACAAATTTGTCTCTTATGCCATTGTACCCATGTGACAGGGGTTACTCTCAAAAGAACCTAAAGCAGTCCTGTGAAAATCCCACCCATAATTGCTAGTGTAACCCGCTTCCATTCAAGGCCAATCAAATGGAAAGTGGGGGGAAACAGGATAGTGACCCAAGTACAAAAAAATGAGCTCTAGAGTCTCTCCTGAAATAAGGGCACAAAGGGTTGGTGAGGGCCAATTTCAGCTCATGGAGAAAAGAAGGACTGATGGGTAGGACCAAGATATGGACTGGTCTCTTGGTTGGTGTAACGTTGACCTAGTTTACCAAAACCTCAGCTGTTGTAAACTGACTACAACAAAACTATGATGAATAATTGTGGGTAAATTCTGCTGACTCCATCTGTCCTAACTCCTGAGATTGTGTTTGCTTCCTGATTTCCTCCAGAGGAACTTTGTTTAGTGAAATCATCAGATGTATTCAAAGTTCCTGCAGTTTTGTAGACAAGTCTCAATAGCAGATTCAACTCCACAGTCTTTATACAGGCAAAGTTCCCAACTGGGCTCAATGGGTATTTTGTTTGCCTTAAAAAACTGAAGTGTTAGACCCAGAGATGGTAAACAGATTCACTACAGATGGATCTGGGTTTGGGTTTTTTTTGCAATTGTGAACATATTTTAAAAAATGACCCATGGAGTTAAGGGATTTTATTTCCCTTAAAATGAACTAAAAAATAAAATCCTAACAGCCAGAAAGAAGGAACTGAAATCCAAACTAAGTCAACACCAGTAAAAATGTTTTAGGCCATAATTAATCCTGTAGCACATGCAGATCAGTTAATTTGCCAGGGCTCTGTCACAGCATTTATACATGAACTGACCCAGTACAAATGAAGATCTAAAATTAAACTCAAAGCTCTGAGTTCATACTGATGACAAGAAGTATTACATCCGCTGAGACGCTACAGGGATGAGATTTATGCTCTTGGCTGTCTGTTTTCCAAGCCACTCCTTCCCCCCCCGTCTTCCATAGAGAATTTGTCACATTTCTTCTCATCAGGGGAATAATTTTCAATTGCACAACAGGTGATTAACTACATCAGGATAAGCAGCCAGAGCCAAACTAATGCTCGTAATGCATACCAACACTTACCCATCACCTATATCCCTCGTATGACCTCCAAAGCATAAGAAACATATGTCGCCATTTTCAGACAGCGTTTCTTTAGTGCTTTGGCAGCCTTTTAGGTCCTTCCGTGCTTCATTTGGTAACCCAGAGTGACCTCATAGTTGACTGCATGATGGTATTGCCATTGACTTGATGAATGGTGTTGCAATGAAAAGGTTCCAGTCTTCCTGCCAATGGGAGGAAGCCTAAAAACCATGGGTTAATTCTCCGGTCCATTTTCTGCACACAAACATGTCATGTTCCTGGGGTTTTGGATGCCAGTTTGTTTGTAGGAAGGGGCATGACAAACAGAAGCTTGGTAAAGCTGTAAACTTTAGCAACGTGGAAGGAGTCTTTTCATTACCGCCGTGAGCTTAGGAAGTGGTTTTCTCTTCCTAGACTGATCTCCTGGTGAAGACATGAATACTTTGAAATAGAAGGGAACTCAACAAGGTTTTTTTTTCTTCCTCTCTCTAAACTTTCCCCCTGTTCTTCATTGAAATATGAAATTTCCAAATGTCAAAACGTCATCAAAAGTTCAACAAGTTTGACTAGCTCAGTTGGTAAATGAGACATTTATTATGAGAGATTTATGGTGTTTTGGTTTTTATACCTGGGATTGGGAAAACAAAAAAATCTTCCTGACGGATAACATGCCGGCTATTTAACATTTCATTGTAGCAGGCTTGACGACTTTAAACGAGCTAGCTACAGCTTGAAAATATTGCCTCATTGCCTACCACTACAATGGAGCACTGAAAAGTTGGCTCAACTCGACAAAGGTCCAGTCCTTCTCGGTATCCATCATAACAAAAATGAAGATTGTTTGAAACTTTTATTTTTCGTTTACCAAACATGAACAATGTCATTAAAAAATTAATGTGTACTGAAAGGGCTTTTTTTTAAATGACAGATTTCCAAATTTAAGTGGCTTTTTCATTTGGAAATTAAAGAATTAACCCCCCCCACACACACTTTCTTTTACTTTTTAAAATTCCATTTCCCACCCTGTTCTCTCTCTCTCTCTCTTTTTTTTTTAGCTAGAAAAAGAAAAAGGGGGGAAGTGTGGGGAGGAATTCAGGCCCACAAAATATAAAAATAAATAAGCTAACTGCAAAATAGGCTAGGTTTTTGTCACTATTTTCTCAAATGAGCAAAAAGTGCTTTTTTGTTTTGAAAGGTTTTTAAACCAAATATATTTCTGTGATTTGTTATGCATGAGTAAGCAGTGCATAATACAGACTAGAGCAGAATTTCAGAGGGGGAAGACACTTCAATATCATTCAGCTCATTGTCTAGACACCAGTGGAGTATCTAGTTTATACTGATTTATCTATTATTTTGCCAGGTCTATGTTGTAGTTATGGACAAAGATCTTCAAAAGTAAAATGGTTTGGATCCAAAAGTAATTTTTTTCAATGCAAAATTTTGTTAAAAAGTTGTTCTTTTTCTGATACTTTAGAATGCAACAAATATAGTACGTATACTATTTCCAGGCAGCTACTGATATTTTTCATTGACTGGAAGTCCACATTTGGGTAAAGAAAAACCTTCAAGATTTATTTTTACTAAAACCTGTAATGACTTTTTTTTTCAATTAAAAAGCATGAAAAAAAATGGGCCCATTTTGAACGTTAAAGAAATGGAAACACTTTGGAAATTTCTTATGGTCTGCATAATTTTAAAAGCAAATTGACTAGCTGTACTGATTTATATGTCCTGAGTGATGATGACAGCTTGTCTTTGTGTAATTATTCCACAGATAATGCGGAAACATTTTTCCTGTTACATAAACCCAAAATTTCCTCTTTTTTTCTCCTTCTACCCATTGCTCATTATCCTCTTGTACCACCGGAAATATTTTTTCTCCCTCCTTGCATTTCGCCTAAAATTTTTTTGTAGACTGCTATTATGCCCCCTCCATAGTAATCTCTTGGCCAACTTAACACATTTTGTGGCTAACTGTTACAATTACGCCTTTCTCAGCGCTGCTAGGAAAAATATTTGGGAACTGTCTTTTCAGTTTAGTTTTACAACTGCGGTAATTCTACCCAGCTGGTTATCTGGATTTTATTATAAAATATCTTCTGATAGTTCTGCAGAGCACTAAGAATGTCCTAGTGTTTTTTGAAGCCAAATAGGGGTATATAAGAGTGGTGCTGAGGTCCCTTATTTGTTCTTCAGTGGCCACCATGTCACAAGCACACTCTACATGTGTGATGAGTTGAATTTTTTTCTTTAATTGCTGATATTACAATCCCCCGCCCCCGAGATCTGATCAAGTTGCATCGCACTCGCATAGATTGTACAGTCAGACCCCGGTGACTTTGCTGCTAATAAATGCAACTTATTCTTCAGAAGTTGAATGGGCTCAGTAGGACTGAAGGGTAGAGAGGCTGGAAGAGGCAATAGCAGCATATAAGAAAGTGCCAGTGCCCATATCATTGCCCATATATCCTCTCCTACTACCAAGAGGAAAGGAGGACTTGTGGGTGAAACACTAGACTAATGCTGACCCTCTTGGGGTTCAGTCTGGAAACCCAGAAAAGCTGCTGAATCTGCCTGGGCCAATTTAGGATGTGATGGTGCCACATCTCAGACTGAACTTTCCCTGCCCAGTTGCACACACAGATATGCTCCGGACCATTGGCGATGCGTAGAGGGTGCACATGGGTGCATGTGCACCCCCTGAGATTGGCCGTGCACCCCCTGAAAGCACCAGCTGAGAAACTGGCAGGGTCAGCGGAAGTCGGCGATCGGCCACTGGGGACCCCCCGCCATTGGGAGGCACCAGTCACCCATGCTCCAGACCCAGAAATAGGCTTATGAAAATGCTCCACGCATCCCTTTGTGGATGCTCTCAAGATTTTGGTCTCCTGTGGTGCTGGGGGTTACTCCAAAGCAGACAAGTGAACAATTTCCAAGCTTGAAGTGTGCTTGCTGGCCCAGGTGGATGAGCGAGTTAAATGCAAATCATTTGCTTTTATTTCCCACTGTTTTGTTTCTTCAGATTATTAATAGTTTGCCTCATGCCGTGGGAAGTCTCTCACCTCGTACACTAAAGCTTTCATCTCTGAACGTCTTCAGAAGACATCTGGATGTCTATCTTGCTGGGATCCTATGATCCCTGCTATCTTCCTACCCCTGGGGCAGGGGGCTGGACTCGAAGATCTTCTGAGGTCCCTTCCCGCCCTGCTGTCTATGAATCTATGAATCCCAGCTGGAGGCTTAAGATGGTCCCATTCTACAAAATATGCAAAATAAGTTCATACTTCTCCTCTTAGACATCCAAGTATGTGTCTAGACACTCTCCCATATTCCCGTTGACAGGGCCTGTCCCAGCCCTGTCTACCCACTCCAACCAATACCCCTTCTCAGGATCCATGTCATGAAATATCTCCCCGATCACTGCAAAGCTGAGCAGGCTATCTTGGCTACTTCTCTTCTCAGTGGGAGTTTTGCCTAAATGAGAATGCCAGGACCCGGTCCATGGAAAACAGACTGCATTGCGCCACCAAACTCCCTCTCCGTCATGCCAAAGCATAGGTATGATCCAAGCTGCATAACAGACGTTGGGAGTCTGTCCAGTGGTTGGACTGGTTTTTGGATCTAGCCCATAGTAAGGCAGCGTGGGGAAGGGAATAGGCAGACACTATTTTATTCATCTTCCCTGGCATCCTCCTTATTTTTGGTCATTTGTGATATGATCCTTTTGGGCAGCAATCTTTGTCTGAAGCGATAGCACGGAGCCAAATCTCAGATGCTTCGCGGGGTTTCTTTCAGCGCCGCGCAGGTCAGCGGGGCACCCTTTATCCTACTTAAATGTTAATAGCTGGTTGCAATCTGTGGTCTCGCTGTCAGATGTGAAGTCTGATACAGGGGCTGTGGGTGGAAGAATGTCATTTTTCATCACTTGAGTTGTTTAGCAAACATGTTGCAACATGAGGCTGAAATTTTCCACGTCCAAAGTCTGAAGCACACCCTTCCTCTAACCTTTCCTTTCTCCCTCTTGTCTCTGCAGACAGGAGGAGGCCGTGGTTTCCAAGGTCAGTATGTCCCCTTTATGGAGATATTCTTTGGAAAGATGCATTTTGGCGCTGTAGTTGGAGTTTAAAGGAACACGGTTAAGCATCTCCCCCAATGCACACACCCCTGAAGGCCTCATTTTTAACATACCTCAGGAGTGGCCAAATCTGATAGGAGCTATCATGCAGAATTCTTTCATGTAGCCCATTTCCTCATCTCTCTGCTCCATCACTGAAAGGTTAATAGGAAAAACGCCATGTTACTGCAATCAAGCACAAATCCCCCACTGTTTACACTGCTTTCATTTGGAGATGGCAGGCAGCAAGCCCCATGAATGAAAACATGCCTTTGCATTATAAGAGGTAGTGGGAAGCAGCTGTAAAGTGGCATAGCAGGATCACCTGGGTCCTGTTACCAGCTCTGGCATGCTTGATAGCTGTGGGCCAGTCCCTATTATCGCTAATATTTGCAAGACCGAGGCCGTGCCTGAGATCAGAGTTCCCTTGCTGTCATTGCACTGACTCATGGAAAAAGGCAGGCTTTGCTCCAGAGAGCCAGCAATCCAAGCAGACAAAAGAAAGAGTACTAGCTCTATTTTGCAGAGGGGAAAATGAGACACAGCTAGATAGAGAAAGCACTTGCCTGAAGGCAACCCAAGGAGCCTGGCAGTCACGGACCCAACTCAGTTCCTCCAGGCTGTAACGCAGCACCTAGCCGTGAGACCGTCCATCCATCTGTCCATCCCTTTGACTTCCCTTTGCTTTAGCTTCTTATGAAAAAGGGGGCACAAATGCTTACCTGAGTGGCCATGAGGATGCACCTGTTAACGCGCGTGAGAGCTGCATTGGGCATCACCAGAGAGAAAGCCACCAGTCACTACTATCATAGCACCTCTCTCTGGGAACCTGCAACAGATGTATGTTATTTTGAGCTGGAACATGCCCTGACTTATGCATTCAAAACAAAGCCCTCGAAGAAGGCTAAGAGTGACTATGGCTATGGTCTGCTTGAGTAAATCTAGAGAGCGAGTAGAATGACAGCGCAACCCAGGGCAAAATCAGCAGAGCCATGGCACTTAGAGGAACAGCCTTCTCCAGGGGAGAAGTGAGGGCAGAAGGAGGATGCTGAGGGGCCAGATTCACAGCAGGTATCAATTAGCTCTCCACAAAACTCTGCCAGTTCACACCAGCTCTGAATCTGGTGGAGCAACTAGAAGGGGGGATACTGCATTTCATTTATTGAATGGATCGATAAAATGCTATGCCAAGGTGCCAAGTGTATCTCCAAGGATTGGGCCCCGGATCAGGGAATCGTTTTAGTTGCAGCAGGAAGGCATTTATCATCAGCATGCAAAAGCATCGACCTGTGCAGCCAAAACCAAACCCCAGACAAAGGCTGAGGCAAAGAAATGCACCTTATAACTCACCCTGGAGGTAACAGGACTCAGGATTTAGCCAGCAGCCAAAAAAAGCACAAATTTGGAAGGCAGAGAGAGGGGAAAACCTTGGCCGGAAAAGGTGCAGAATTGCTCTCACAGTCTCAAAACAAAAGAGAAGCCACCTGTATTCTTTCTCTTTCTCTCTCTTTCTTTCTTGCTTTCTGTCTCTCTCTTTCTCCCTGTCATCCATGCCACGCCTGCTCCATTTCAGTACCTCAGCTCTGTTAGCTTTGATGCAGACTCGGCACTGTTTCTCTCCTGCCCTACAGCTGAGGCAAGGTACCTAAGTCAGCAGAGAGCACAGGTTCCCAAGTACAGCCTATTATAGACGCTTTGGACGGGTGCAAAAGACAGTGGCGGATGAGGACTCTGAGCTTTAAGGACCCAATACGGAGCCCGCGGAAATCCATGGCACTGGTTCTGGGTGGGTCTAATGAGGTGGGGAGGTAACAGGTAAGTTGCACCACCTTCTGAAATAGCAACAGCAGAGAGAATCAGGAATACGTGACTGGAAACAGCCTGCTCTGGATATCCAGGATCTGTTATTTCATAGAATAATGGAAAATTAGGGTTGGAAGGGACCTCAGGAGGTCATCTCCTCCAAAAGGATGCATCTAAAGGATGTGTGCGTCTCTCAACAGCGCAACTCATAACTTACAAGACAAGGAGAATGGCAGCTGGTCATCACTCATCACTTGGTCCAGTCCTAGAGACTCGCTCCCCACCCGTTTGCACCAAAACATGCTAAAGCCAATCAGTCCAGCCTAGTGAAGGCATGCCAGGCTGTGTAGCCAACTGCACAAGGGAATGAAGGGGCCGGCATCACATCCAGCTGCCTTTGCCCCCTAGCCTGCTTCTCGGCTAGCAGCTGGGTTGACTTGGGGACAACCTTTAACAGGAGTGAGAAGCCAGGCATGAATTCCTGCCTCTGAGGCCAGATGCCTTCATTGCTCTGCCTGCGTGCGTTGGAGGGACTGGAAAACCAGCCCTAAATGTCAGCTCATGAAACAAGCTACCTGGATTGGAAAGCCTCCGTTTGCAGAAACAACTCACCCTTGTGAGAGCTGTAACACTAATCCATGCTGACGGGGCTGTATTCTCACTGTTTTGCACTGTCCGTCAGTCACCTAAAACTACATCGGTCATAACTATACCTCAGTAATGCCGTTTTAGGCAGTGAAGCAAAAAAACAGAAAAAAAAAAAGGAAAGGGAAAGAGTCCAAGTGAACTGTGGAAGCCATTAGTCATTAGTTTTGGTATTTCTAAAGACCCAACCTTCCCTTTAAAATGGCAATTTGCATACCACAACCCAATCTGCCCAGTCTAACGATGTCTTCATTAACGCTGGCACTTTTATTTTTTGCAGGTGAACTTGACTTGTGTAACCCAGAACTGCTCAGCTAATTGGTGACATTTACTTGAATACACACACACATGCACACACACACACTCCCACACAAGGTTGGGTGGCAGCTCGCACCAGCCACTTCTCTCTTATATAAGCCACAGATCCTTTCAAGTCTATTTTGAATGTGGTTTTCTGTACTTATTTCAGCATTAAATGTAATTTATTAAGTTTACAACTCTGACAGTGTGAATACATTGCCATTTATTAAGTATTGGCAAGGCATTAAAACATCTGTTGTTTTAAAAGAAATACAGTACTTTTCTGGAGCTTTTGTTCCTTTAGATGGAATTACTTTGGGATGCTCTCCAGGGGGAAGGCTCTGGCTAGACATCTCCAGGAAATGTCACTGCCAGCTTCCCTGGTGCAACCTTGGCATCAGCTTCAGTGGGCGCTACTGGACCACTCTTCTCCCCATCCATCAGTAGGAGAAGAAAAAGGAGGAATAGCAACGTAGGAAGGAAAGCAAGGAGAGGAATGGACTGATTCTGCCTCACTATTATACAAGTGTTTGTATATTTTAAGGTCAGAAGGTGCCATTCCCGCCATCCAATCTGATGGCCATAGGCTACACCTGTGCAGGAGGCGAATGCCAAGTGCACAGGGGTAAGTCGTGGGGGCTCTAATCAACCAGTGTTTTACACGCATTTGTTCAAGTGTGAGTAGCTTTTCAAGGGATAGGAGAACAGTCAATCTAGCCCTACAAACAATCAACTAGTGCTTAGTGCAAGGGACATGATGGAGCTGCTAAGTGCTCATGTGATACGCACAGGCAATTGTATGGTAATTGGTGATTACAGGTAACAGGAGGGCTCGTAAATCAAATGAAAAATGTGAGCATAATTCAGCACACTTAGGCATGGCAGTTCTCAGCCTGGATCAAGCCAAAATGCAGACGCCTCTATCACTGAAGCTAAATCCTCTGGTTCTGGAAAATACAAGAAGTTCTGAAGAGGCTCAGGTGCTCCAGAGAACCACGGTCCAGATCAGTGCATGAATTTACTGCACAGAAGGAGGGCAGTGTAGAGCAGTAATGGATCTCTTGATGTAGGTCAGGAAAAACAATGTGTGCAAAATATAGCAGAGTGAACAATTTGATAGCAAAGGGCATGAGGGAGTTCATCAAACCCTGGGTAGAAGACTTGAAAAGACAGTCCAGAAAGCTTGGAATTTCAGCTTCCCAGCCAAGAATTTCTGTCTCGAATGGTGAATTCCACTGAATTCCCATAAGGAAGACGTTCACCTTTCATGGGCTGGCTGAAATGCAGAGAACTAAACACGCAGACCATCTGTGGTCCATATCTTTGTTTTACATGGTGCATCTGGTTAGACCCAATGTTAAAGTTACATACAAAAGCCTCTGCACTTTTGTTTTTCTGTCATAGTAGGTTAGATTGATTGTGACTGGCACTCCTTAAATATGCATTACATACTGTGAATCAGGTAGGCTCTTGCCTTGATCACTTGCAAACAGATCTATCCTCTCATTTCTAAATCCACTGCATGTTATATCATTTGCTCTGGTGCAAGCAAGAACAGAATTTGGCTTCCTGTACCTAAATCTGGTGACTGCATGTGTAAGAGATGGGGGACAGGACATCAAAGAAAGCTTGGTGAGATATTGCCCACAAATAGTAAAATTGGTTTCTATTATTCTACAGCTATTTATGTATTTGGGTCGAAGATATTGGTTCTCACCCCCCCCACCCCGACCCGAGTATTACCTTCAGAAAACCACTAGAAGAAGAAGGAAGTGTTGTCACCCTCCTGTTATCCAAGGGTGCTTGTACACACGTAGCTCCCTTAAATTGAAATGGTGGGTTTTTAATTTTGTGGGCTTTTAAATCTGCAGGTCCAGATGCCCTCCACCCAAGGGTGTTCAGCGAGCTGGCAGGAGTCATCGCAGAGCCCCTGGCCCGGCTGTATGAGCATTCGCGGTCATCTGGCCAGGTGCCGGGGCATTGGAAACTGGCTAATGTGGTCCCAATTTTCAAGAAGGGGAGGAAGGAGGACCCAAGTAACTATAGACCTGTAAGCCTCACCTCAGTGCTGAGGAAGATCTTGGAGGGAATCATCAAGGAGCACATCTGGGGGGGGCAGCAAGGGAGATCATGCTCAGGGGCAAGCAGCATGGGTTCATCAAAGGCAGGCCTTGCCTGACCAACCTGGCTGCCTTTTATGACCAAGTAACTAAATCCTTGGATAATGGTGTTGCTGTGGACGTAGTCTTTCTAGACTTTAAGAAGGCCTTTGACAGTGTCTCTCACCCCATCCTCATCAATAAATTAAGTGACTGTGGCATTGATGCCTACACATTTGGATGGGTAAAAAATTGGCTAATGGGGCACACCCAGAGAGTGGTGGTGGATGGGTTGTACTCAACCTGGCGAGATGTGAGCAGTGGGGTCCCCCAGGGCTCGGTCCTCGGGCCCGCACTGTTTAACATCTTCATCAACGACTTGGACGAGGGGGTGGAAAGCAGCTGTCCAAGTTTGCTGATGACAGTAAGATGTGGGGCGAGGTGGGCATGCTTGAAGGGAGAGAGAC
>NW_017728886.1:4789995-4800896 GCF_001723895.1 Crocodylus porosus | reverse complement strand
TGAATCCATAACTGTCTACAGGTGATTGTGAGGAGGAAAAAGGGAATATTATCTATGGGGAAACTGTAGTACTGAGACTGCAGTGATACAGGGACAGCAGAAGTGGAGTGGAATAGGTGTAGAGCTCTTTCCTTCTCTTCTAGTGAAGACAGAGAGGAATGGCTGCTTTTCCTTCACCATGTTATAACTACTAGGTAAGGCAGCAGCTGGATTCATAGTATTCATCAGCATCCTTTCCTAGGACAAAACATCTTGCTTTAGTCTGCATAAATGCAGATAGGATTTCACTACAGCTGGCCACAACTTGAAAAAAATAATCAGGAAAGATTTTGAATTTCAGTGCTGGAAATAGCTTTCAAATTTTTTATGTGTGTGTTTAAAAACTTGGAAAATAATAATCCCACTTAAAATTGGTAAAAATTAAATGAATGGGTTTTCTGCTTGAATGGAAGTGGACAACATTCTGCTGGGATGGAACTAGACAGTTTTTCAATTTTTGTTTAAATGTTTATATTGAAATGTTTTATTTGAATCACTATTAAAAGTTTCATGGACAAAACCAAAAAGTGATTTAAAATGTCCTGAAATACGATTTTTGTTGTTGTTGTTGTTAAAACAACAAAGATTTACTGCCATATTTTTCATTTTTTGGTTATGTTTTGATCAAAATGCTTTCAATGATAAAAATGTAAGGGATCTCTACATTTGCACACACCTCATTAACCCTGAGTATTTGTAAATGGCCTTCATGCCATTGGTTAAAAGTTGCCCTAATGCATACACTATTACTGCCATGTCTTAGTGTTGGGTGCTTGGTAGAAAGCTCACTGAATTCCTTGATCTCATGATTTGCAAACCATTTTTTTGCATGAGAATAGACACAATCAATTTTAGGGCTGCTAACAGTGGTCTAAGACTGTGCCCCAGATTTTGTCCCCAGAAAGTTGGTCACTTGCCAAACTAGGCATTACATTGGAGATCAGCAACAACAAACATCAGCTTGTTGCAAAACATAGGAGGACAAGCTTTAGACCTAATAGGATCTTCCTCACTCATTTGTGCCAATTCCCTCCTCTCTAACAAAAAGTTGAAGCATGATTTTGGAGGACATAAGCGCTCTGTAGGCCTTGTGGAAGCTTTCTGTCCAGTTCCTCAAACAGTGTGCTTTTATCATCATTCTTCTTGTAGATACCACTTTGACTAGGCTGTCTGGACCATGTATAAGGTTGGGTCTCTTGCCGGTCTACCCAGACTTAACATCTCAAGAAGTTCAGTGTCACTCAAATTAAAACCACCCCTGCAAATTCTGTGCCTTGTATAGAATATAGGGTATAGGGAATGACCTTCTGACTTCAAACTCTCTTTTCACTAAAGCAATGTGCTAGTCCACACAGTCTCCATCAGCAGAGGAAGGAATGGTTGTGTCTTACAGCTGAAGAACAATTTCTCAAGCAAAGAAGCCAACTGGGAGACAGCCTTACAGCATAAGGCATTGCAATAGGCCAACGCAAGTAGAGGCAGGAGAACACAGGCAGCAAATACTTTAATATAAGGGCTATTTATGAAGTCTAGGTGGTAGCAATGCCAAGTAGTTGCAGAATGGCAGCTTGGTAGCATTACAAGTTAAAGCCCTTGTGTAGCTTTTAAATTCAGTTACCCATGGCTTCATCCTTGACACTTGGTAGAAACAAAACAGCCAAGAAGCAGGTGACTTCTCCAGCTGCAGTTCATGATATTTCTCCATGGAGAGGCAATATCAGTCAGCAAACAGGGCTCTAGATTGATCCTCAGGTGATTTATGGTCTAGTTCTAGTTTCATCCATTTATCTGGGATGAGTTTTTTCTGCTCTCTGTACCTTTCTCATGTCTACTCACACTCTAGATACTCTGGCCCAAGGATGGTTTCTATCAACATCTCCAAGAGGAAGGCCGTCCCACTTAAAAGAAACCCAGCATTGACTGGAACCTCAGTGTGCCCGATTTATTTTGGAATCCATGCAACGCATTATGAGAAATGGCCAAAATGTCAAGGATACACACCCTCTTGCCTATGAGAGTCAGCTCTCCCCACAGTGCTTGCATTGGATGGACATTTATTTTCACCTGCCTTCAGGATACTAAGGTGTTTGTTCATCCTCCAATGTCCTTGTATGTAAATTGACTGGATTACCCTTTTTCAAGACTTACAAATCTAGTACAAAGGCAAAAAGAAAGTTGCCTGGTTCTAGCCATACCAAGACAGAAGAACTCAAAGAAAACAGAGGCCCTTTCTTCCCCAAATAGCTCCCAAATGACTTTGCATTGTGAACTTGAGCAAGTTACATGATTTATCTAATCACGTTATGGAAGAGTAAAAGGATCCAGAGATAAATCTACATTAAAACATGCTTAAACTTTGAGAAAACTGCAACGCTAGGCGTGACATTTATAAATGGCCTCTATCCTTCTAATGAACTGAACCAAAAAACATGCAATCTGCCGTCCCTTGGGGATGTTTGCTTCTTGGGCCTCAACTCTTGAGTTACCTTCTCCAAAGCATAAGTAGTAAAAATGTGTCAATGAATTAAGGTATTGTAAAATTATTTGACTTGTGTTATGCAGGGAGTCAAGCTAAGTCCCTACTGACCTTAAAGGGTAATGGTAAAATGCTTCAAGATCTGCTGATGAAAGGTACAGTTTAGGACAAAGAAAGGACAATCCTGATCCTTCCTATTCTACTTTTTGTGTCTCTCTAACTGGCTGCTTGCCTGGGTGTGTGTGCATCTCTCTCTCTATTTATCCTAGAGATCTATCTGGCTCTACTCCATAATCCATTTGCACCCCATGGCCTTTAAAGTATTTATCTTCACAAGACCCACATAAAGCTGCTATTCATGCTAGCATCCCCACTTTGCAGATGAAGAGCAAGGACCAAGGGCACAGTTGGAGGTATATAGGTAGAATTTAGGTGCCTAAATCCATTATTCCAATCCTCAAACCTGTGCTCAGATGCTGCTTACTTTGGGAGGCCCTTATGCTCCATAAGGACCAATTCTATGTATGTAGAGAAGTCCTTTAATCTCAATAGGGCTGACCAGCTCGGTGCCTGGCTCATGTCTTTAGACCCAGTCCCTACCCTCTGCATAATAACCTTGCTGTCAGAACAGTGCCCAGAAGACCTGGGTTCAACCCCCAAGGGACTGAAGTTCCCACCACCCCTCTCCTGAGAGGGTCAAATCTGTGGAGCAAGGAGTATTGCCCTGATATTGAGTACTGGGTGCCTTTACATGAGACGCTAACTGCTCAGTAACCTAATAACACTGCGCAGTAGCATGCCAGGCAAAAACTCATGCTAATACACTACTGCGCAGTTAGCATCCAAAAAAACCCAGGTGCTAGTACCATTGTGCAGTAGTATAAGTTACTGTGCATTCATTTGGTACTTGGTTATCTTAATTCACAGTAACTATGGTGCATTAATGAACATATAGATGCACCGAGTGTGTCACAAAGCAGAGAAAAACAATGAGGTTCACTGGGCCAGAAAAAAGACAGGAAGAGCATGGCTCTTTGGCTAAGGGCTCATGGTATTCACTCGAGAGGGAAAAATCCTGAGTTCTGCACCCTGTTTCCCACAGCAGCGTATGGCCTCTTTTTTTTCTGGCATGATGGACTTTGAATTTGGTTCTGTACTCTGGCAAGGCTCAAGCAGAGTAGTCAAGAGTGACCCTGTACCCAGATTAGCTGGGAGGGATGTAAGACTCACCTTTGACCTCAGTGTTTCTCATTGGATGGCTCTAGGGGGTTGCATGCATGGTGGGCTCTCCCCAGTTCACATCCTGGCTGTTTTGGATCCTATGCTGCAGTATTGAACTCCCTGGTTATGGTTTCAGGAACCCCCGGGGTTTACTCAAGCGCTCTGAGTCCCCGTCTCCCACCCCATGATGGTGACACCCCCTCATCAGAGTTAAGCATAGCAGGACCCAAATCCTTATTTGGATTTAGCCCTAATAGACCCATCCAAGGATGCACAGAAAAATCATGCATCCAGATCCCCTGACTTGCAACTTGAATATAGGCTCCATCATCTCCATGCTTTCTCTGTGACATCTGATCTCTGCACAAATCAGTCACGTCTTCCTCATGTGTTTCCATCCCATTTTTTTGGCCTATTCCCACTACTCTGCGTAACAAATCACACCCCAGAAATACCTGTATTCATGCAGGCCCCGTAAACTGTGGTTCCTAATTCCAAATGTACAGGTCTATACTAAACCATAGGTCTCTTCCAACTCCAAATCCATGGGTTTGCTGAAACAAATAAAGCCCCCCTTAATGGTTTAAGTCAGTCGAGTCAACTTATTTGGCAGCCATGCTGGAAATTAAAACCTGCACTCTCCCCTTGGTGTCACTCTGATCTCCTTCCCCTGGCTGCTCTGCTGCTCTGCCTTGTGCTCCTTGTACTATCGGTCACTCTCCTGCCCTCTCCCTAATCTGCTGTGTGTCACACAGGCTGCTGGTGTCACTTATTGGCCAACAAGTCACATGTTGGCCAATCAGAGGTTGGCCATCTCTGGTTTAAGAAGTAGGATGTCCCTTATCCTTTGGTGGGGACACTAAAGGATGGAAACACACAGCACCACCTCCCTCCCCCAGCACATTACAACTGGAAATACAGTCACTCATTGAATTTTCCAGTCATTAGCAAAATCTCCTCCCACGGTGTCACGTGGCTCTTCTAAGGATGTGAAAATAGCTTTTAAAGACACATAACCTATTGAAAACACAGGTGCAAAGGGCAGATTGGGAAATCTCCCATCGAAAGGACAAATCCTGGACGGATGGAAAATGTAGCCACTCCACTGGCTGCAGCAAAGTTTTGCCTGTTCACACTCACAAAGGAATTTGGCCCCTTGTCTGAAGGTATGTTCACACCATCAAGATGATTAGTCCCCAGTGACTTCTGTGATCACTTAGATATATCCACCTGAGATGGCAGTCTGAAGCGTGAGCACACCTTTCATAGCTTACAAAGGCATACACTGCTGGAAGGGGGCTAGGTAATTTTTCCCCTGAGAAAGCTCATTACACATCCAGTGATGCCCACTTAATAGGGTATTAAGTCTGCCTTTGAACAGCAAGAAGAATATAAGCCCAGCCTAAAGTTTGGCACAGGCACCGATGCACTGTTGAACTTCTTTGTGTGACTCGGCTTACTGAATTTATACCACATGTAATCTGGGCAAAGTGAAAAATGAGCTGGTTATACCCCAGTGACTAGGAATGTGATGGCTTCAGCTCCTAGAAAGGATGTCCTTACACACATCAGTCTCCAGGCAGGGCTATTAAGAGCAGACTGCACATGTACCCAAGCACACATGCAAGATTTATTTTTATTTTCAGAAATAAAGAAGAAGGCATGTATCTAGCTGTCCAGCTGCTGTCGTTGCAGAGGGAAAAGCTAAAAGCCCATTAGAAAGTGGATTTATCTTGTTCCTGATGGTGGGTTGGATTGGTTGAGGATCTCTCTGTCTCCTATAAGCATTAGGGGTGACAGCTGGTATTATACACCCCCACCCCTGGCATTGGTCTGGCTATTTCCAAAACTTATGCTAAAGGGAAAAAGAGAGAGAGAAAGAGAAATCAGACCCACAGAGTAAACCATTTCTGCTTGGATTAACTGCAGCAGATACCATGCTAATCACTGCAGATGGAGATGCCAGATGGTATCTGTCTAGGCACTAAATCCCTCTGGTGATGCAGAATTTCTCTTTCCAGGGCATCTTTTAGGGCTTTTCCAATCTAGTTTGACTCATCTTGAAAAATGAGACTTCCCTCTCTTGCCATCCAAAAACTGCCCTATCTTCTAGTGTGCAATGCTATTGGAAGACTTTCCTTTTCCATTAGCAGTTCCTTCCCATTCCTTACAGATATATGACTTCTTGTAACACCCACATCTTTTTATCTATCTTTGGTATATCTATGCTTCACTCTTTCCTGTTGATATCTACATAGATGGTGAGTGGAAATGCTGACAAAGTCATCGCATCCATGGCAATTGGGGGCTCCAGTGGACAATAATCTGAATATGAGTAGGGTCATCATATGTGCTGGTTTTTGCCAGGATAGTCCTGGATTTCAGAAGCTGGTCCTAGCAGGCTGGTGAAACTTAAAAAAGAGTGTCTCAGGTGCAGGACATGGGGTGCAGCCCCATGGGGAGGCAGAGTGGCATGAGCAGTGAAATAGGAAGCCATAGCAGATAGCAACATTACCCTGATGTAGGGTAGCTGATGAAGCCACAACTGGAGTACTGTATCCAGTTTTACATCCCCCACTACAGAAAGGATGTGGGCAAATTGGAGGAGTCCAATGTAGGGCAACACAAATGGTTCAAGGGCTGGGGCGCATGACTGATGAGGAGAGGCTGAGGGAACTGGGCTTATTTTAGTCTGGAGAAGAGAAGACCGAAGGGAGATTTGACAGCAGCCTTCACCTCCCTGGAAGGGGGCTGCAAAGAGGATGGTGCTGGGATGGATGGTCTCAGTGGGGGCAGACGACAGGACAAGGAGCAATGGGCTCACGCTGCAGCAAGGGAAGTTGAGGTTGGATATTACAAAATACTTTCTCACTAGGAGGGTGGTGAAGCACTGGAACAGGTCACCCAAAGAGGTGTGGACTCTCCATCCTTGGAGGTTTTGAAGCCCTGACTTGACAAAGCCTTGACTGGGATGATGTAGTTGGGGATGGTCCTGCCTAGGGCAGGGGTTTGGACTAGATGTCACCTCCTGCGGTCCCTTCCAGCCCTCATTTTCTATGATTCTTTGAATGTTTAGACCAAGACCACGGTCTTTAGTATTGTCTCATCTCTTCACATTACACTGCCAACTCCTTAGGGCAGGGACTTTTTCTGTTCTCTGTTTTCACAGCTCCTCATACAGAGTAGTTGATGCTGGGTCTCCTAAGCATTACCCTAATACTAATAGCACATATCACTAAGCCACGCTACACTTAGCCTTAGCCTCTTGTCCTGAATCAAGCTCTCCATACCACACTATTATTTTGTCCTGCCCTTTTGTCAGCCCCTTCTCTCTTGTCAGTCTCTCTGGTGTGGGTAGGCCCAGAATTGGATGCTGTGCTGCAGATGCAGGTTACCCAGAGGCAAGAAAGACCTGAAGAGGAAGAGGATGACTGTGCTAAACTGTCTGTCTGGGAAAAGGAAAACATTGGCTCTAACTAGGAGATGTAGGTTTGCCGACTGCCCACAGCAAGGTCAGATCCCAAGGGATCATGTCCCAAGGAAAACACAGCTTCTCTTGAACCTACCTGGATCTAGAACCTACCTGGTTCTGCCTACCTGGGTTTGGGGGATGTAAGCCGCTGTGTGCAGGAGGGGGAAATGGTACACTTCTACAAGATCCCCTCTGACCTCCTCATCTTCCTCTTCATAGACACATGGGCTATGTCTACACTGCTTCTGAGCAAAGCTGCACTCAGTGCCAAGAAATTACCCTTCCCACATGTGTCTGTTCCACAAAGTAGACAACAGAGCAGCCCGGTGAGCATATACCCCAAACCAGTTTCTCCTAGGGCTTGCTTGTCAGTGCTCGGGTGTGTAGACGTACCCAGAAACGCCTGTTCAGACTGAGCACAGTTATGATCTACAGTGCCGGGGCTTGAAACGTGTAGCTCTGGGTAATGATAGTTGACAATCCGTGGGTTAAGGAGAAATGTGGTATTTTGTGTTTGATTGTGTGGCTTCTGACTCATACCCTGTGACTTTTAAACTGCAGAACTGGAATGAGGCCTTTTACCACGTGCCTCCTCTGAATAGGAGGTATCTTACCGATAGGAATTTAACTCCAACCCACTGTATTTGGCATCTTCTTAGATGCAGCCAGAGATCAACCTATCAGTAGTGAATGGACAGTCTCACAAAACATCCCGAGTGAGGAATAAGGTGAGGAAGTTCATTTGTGGCACATTTCTAAGCAAAGAAGTATTCGCAGCAGTTCTATACCCCTTGGGAAATAATACCTTCAGCTGTCCATCTTGCACATGAGAGTTGGTCAAGAGAATAAAACATATTTCATTGCCATTATTCAGAGGTTGTTCGCCAACTTTATGAAAAAGCCAGAACCTGAAAGCCTTTTTGGGTGTGTCTGGGGGTTTTTTGACAGTCCAAACTGTTCCTTGAAAAGACATGTTTTCAAATTTCAACTCTTTCAATTAAAATAGACATTTTCACAAGGACATTTCCATTTAAACAAAGAGGCACATTTTCTTCATTGATTTATGCAATTCATAGGCCACCTTTCCCATAAAAGTCTCAGAGCAGCTTACAGCAGTAGAACAAAACAACTTAAAAGGGGAACTCGAACATTAATGTGAATCAAAGACCCACTAAACGGTATCTCAGCCGTGCTCCCACTGCTCACGGCCTGCCCAGGTCTAAAGGGACAGTGCTTCTGAAGGACGTCCAGGCTTGGGCTCTGTCAGGCATCAAGAGGAGGGGGTTTCCAGAGCTGAGAAGCCACTGCCAAAAATGTCATTCCACATTTGCAATGAGCTCCCAGCCCAAGATGCTGTTCTGTTTTCTCTTTCCTGCCCTGTGCTCCCTGCCTGCTCTTCTGCTCTGCTTTCTGCTCCCTACACTATCTGCCACTGTGCTGCCTGTCCCCTCTCCAGTCTGCCCTTGCCAGAGGCTGCCCATGTCATCTAGATATGCATGGTTTAATGCTCTCCCTCTAAAGCAGTGGGGATCAAACTGTTAGGCCACAAATTAAACCCCCTGCTTCCCCAAGCAGCGCTCCAGTCCTCTTCCACTGCCCAATTTTGTGCTTTGCTTCCTGCTCCCTGCTTGATACTACCTCTCTGATCTGCTCCTCTGCCTCATGCCTGCTGTCTTGTGCTCCCTGCCTGATCTGCTGCTCTGCTTTCTGCTCCTTAGACTATCTGTACTGCCTGCCCCACCCTGCTATGCTGTATGCAGACGCTTCCTATCCCACTTGTGGGTCTCAGGCTGCAAGTTGGCCACCCCTTAGCTACCCTATTGTTTGGTCAGTGCATCATCATTAGGCTTAATGACTCTCAGTTGCCCATGTGAAAGAAACTTGACATAAGTTGGGAGATGGAGGACTCCACCAGTGTCAGTGGAGTTGTCATGGTAGGTGGATTTCGGCATAGAGGCCTTCTATGAGTCACTGATTTTATTGCAACAGATGTCACCAACTCCATGTAGACAGACCCCACCAAACTGTCACAGATGGCCCATTGACCTGGTCACTGAGACAATTTCCATGAGATCCTTGTCTTGTTGACTCCAGTGGTGCGAACAGCACGCATGTGTCTCCAAATTATGTTTTAAAAATGTTTTGTAGCAATTCAATGCATATGTTGGCCCCTAAGGAGATGGCTGCTTGCCACTATACACATAGTGGGACTTAAAAGGGCAGACAAGCAGATATGTATCCCTCTCAATCTGTTGGCTCTCTGTCCACTATAGACTAGGATAATGAGGGCAGTCAGGGGTGTGAAGAGGTGTGATCCCTGTAGGAGGTTCAGGGGTTTGCTCACTCAAACACACAATCTTTCAGGTTTGTTCACAGTCTTTTCCCAGTGTTTTTACTCCTCCAGGGGTAAACTCTCTCCCGGAAGGAGTCAAAATAGACAACCCAGTCCATAAACCAAATGCTTGGACTAGACCAAATGTTCTCCCAGACACAAAGAGAGTCCTCAGGCATGGTTCAGACCACTTGCCTGCTCGCTCCCTTGTCCCTCTGCTCCCACCAGCCACAGGAAAGGCTCACTTGCAATCTCTTTGCTGCACTCACAGTCCTCTGGGAGAGAGGCACTCCTGGCATGGTCCCCGAACTCCTCCATGAGCTGACAAATGCCCCCATTCTCTTAGGAGTCACAGGGCAAGAGGGCTGGAAGGGACCTCACAAGACCTTCTAGTCCAGCCCCCTGCTCAAAGCAAGAGCATCCCTAACTAAACCAGCCCGGCCAAGTGACTGTCCAACCTGCCCTACAAAGTACAGGAGACCTCCAGGGCGACACGGGCACCATCAACTCTCTGCCCCAACAGTTGCAGAGAACCGGTTAAACCACACTCAGAGGATCCAAAGAAGAGGACCATGCCTCAAGCTACAGAGTGTCAGGCCTTTGAAGGGGCATTGCTTCTCACTGACTGCTTGTCCTCCTTGCCTTCTGTCTCTCACTGCTCTTTTGTCTGTTGTTCCTTTTCCCCATCTGAGCAAAGGTTTTCCAGGCACTGGAGCAGGATCTTGCTTCACTCCAAGCTGCAGCCAAGCTTAGATGCTGCTGCACTGACTAATACTAAGTGGGAGTGGCATTTGCAACGATCGACATGGAGCGCTGGGGAAATGCCCTGCCTGTTTCTGCACTCGCTGTACACGAGGTTCATAAAGGCAATAAATAAAGAGACAGGAAAAATAAAACCATGACATACGACTGCTGTGGGAAGAGAAGGAGCCTGATTCTTATTTATTGTACAGCCCCTTTGTTCCTGCCAGAGCCACGTCAATGGGCCTCCACATAAATGCAATCCAGGCACTAAATCTTTTGGATGACCATATGAGGCACCTCCCAAGACTTCCATCTCTCAACCCACCAATACCATTGTCAGAGCCTGGTCTGCACTGATGCCTTCCTCCCACCCTCCAGCTGAGAGCCCCTGGGCAGGATTCCCTTCATAATAGCAAGATGTGCGGATCCAGCCAAATGGAGGCCTAGTCTCAGCTGGGGCCTTTAAACACCACCATCATGGAATAGGCTGTGTACTCCAACGCACATGTATGTTGTTATTACTCACGCCTGTGATTTTTTCCCCATCAAAACAGTATTAATGGGAAACGGCTTTTTGGCCAAAAAAGGCAAAAGAGTCAGCTTTTACCAAAAACACC
>NW_017728886.1:4754202-4789115 GCF_001723895.1 Crocodylus porosus | reverse complement strand
TTTTGAATTGTGGAGCCCAAAACTGGACGCAGTACTCCAGCTGCAGCCTCACCAAGGCCGAGTACAAGGGGAGAATGACGTCCCGGGATTTGCAGTGGGTTGTATCAGAATGATCATTTTTTATGTGAAAAGAATGAGTTTTACAGATTGGTCCAACTGAAGTGGGGATTTTTTTTCTGCCTTTGAGTATGCCCATGGTAGGATGTTCCAGGTCTGCAGAAGAAGCTTACCCAAGTCTCCATTAGGCCCACACTCTACCTCAGTTTACTTGCTTCCTGAATCAAACAAACTCATGCTTGGAGAATAATTGTTTCCTTCGTAGGACTGTATCGTCAACACAGTACCAATTACTTAAGGCACTTTGCCTCCACCTTTACCTTCCTTCCACTTCTCACTAAGGCATACCAAGAGAAATTCAGGAACTGCAATTTCAATCCCACAGGCAATTCCATTATTCCAAAACTTTTCACCCTTTAAAGAACAATTTCTAGAGGGAAATCATAGCTTGATGTCAAATAAAAATTTTGATTATACTGCAATACAGCATTCCAATCAAATCAAAGCTATTTTAATTTCAACAATTTTTACTTTTTTTTTCAATTTGTCTAACATAGAACAAAAGGTATTTTGAAAAAAATAGCAGAAAAAAGAAGCAAAAGGGGGACAGAAATACAGGAAACCAGGACATTTCATGTTTTTCATTTTGTTGAAAACCTGAAATATTCAGGGGAAAATTTCCAATGAAATAAACATTTTCCATTTTCTCTGACACTTTTGGCAGACAAAATATAATATTTTTCAACCCACTCAAATAAGGGACAAGAATGTCTGGGTCGTACCTAACTCCTAGTCAGTTCAAGGGGAATCTTTCTACTGATTTCAGTGGGAGTCAGCTCAGACCTGTGATCTAAAGCCCACTGAAAGATTTGCATTGACTTTGGTGGGCACTGGGCAAGGTTTGAAAAACTCTTCCAGATGAGAATTTCAGAACAGACTGCCTGAGCATCAAAGTCGGGAAAATTATGTTTGCTGGAACATTGTTTCAAGGAAATCAAATCAGTAAAGAAATTACTGAGTTTTAATCAAAATTAAAGCAACCCCTTAGAAAACAAAAAAATGAACCTTGCCATCTGTGACTTACTTGTTTTACACAACATTTTTATTAAAAGCAGCCAAGCACTTCCTCTTGCTTTGACTCGTTTAAGGAGGAGGGAGATGTTTATTTAACATCTCTAATTTGTTTAGAACTAGCAAACGAAATACCTTGCTGTGCATGAGTTATTAGCTCGTTGCAGAATTGCCGTGTTTAAATCAGCCTTTGACATTGATTCATATTAGCATGTGTCTTCTAAATGAGAATCATATGCATGGTGAAACCAGACCTTGGCATCCCACCAGGGCGCGATTGGGGAACATTGGCTCAACACGCACTGTGTAGAAAAAGGCAACGGTGCTATTTTTAAAGAAGCTGGCTGTTCGGGAATAGCGTATTGGTGCCATAGGAAAGTTCTTGATTCACTGACCTCTGCACGCAGTAATTTAGTGCTAATCATTTTTTGCCACTAGCCTTGAAGAATTGGTGGAGGAAGCTGACTTCTAGTGCAGTATGGAGAGGCCAAGGAAAGCACGTAAAAATGGATGTGTGAATTGGCCAAAGTTGGCTAATGTCGCTGTTAGTTCTATATAAAAGCAGGACAAATTGTTTGGCTCTGAATCCAAATAGCTACAGGCTTTCAGCTGTTAGTGAGTTTCTGAAAAAACCCTGATTTCATACCTGGCTGGTGATGCACTGAGTGAAGATGCCCCCGTGGTGTCTCAGAGTGATTCAAAAGCATCTTAAAAATGTGAAGCCAGATTCCAGTGGGGCTACGAGGGGTGAGGTTATGACCATCAGTCTAGCAAAACAACGCAGCTGTAAATTTGGCACAACCAGCTACTTAATCCAGATTAATGGCTGCTCTTCATAGCTGGAGCGACAACAGTTAGTCAAAGCATTCTAGTGAAAGTAGTCCATGAATCTTTTAGGCCTCAGCTAACATGAAACCAGCCTTGGGGTGGAACATGACAGCTGTGTAAGAGCCTTGTGACGAGGAAATTTTGCATGGCTCCTGGAGCTCTTAACCCTTAGACTGCCCAAACATTAAAACCTTAAAGTGGTTTTAAGCACTTGTTAGGCGGCTTAAAGTTACGCCACTCCAGGGCAGGATTATCTGTAATCTGCACTACCCAGGTCATGTTCCATTAAGATGTGGCCATTCCCCACACATGTGCTACTCAAGTGGCAGTCCTCCAGTATCCCAGAACCTCTCACATCTCCACTCATAGAGTGAGGAAAGAAGCCTGTCCTGGCTCACCAGCCCCATAGTGGCAACTCACAGCTACAGCTCCTTGTCCTACCCCTGCTCACCAGGTCTCTAATGGCACATCACAGCTGTGCAGGTAGGGGACAGTCAGAGAAGGCTCTTAGACCAGGGGTAGGCAACCCCCGGCATGGGTGCCAGAGTGTGGCACTCAAAGGCATTTTGCTTGGCACACGTGCCTTGGGGTAGATGGTGGGGAAGAGGCCACAACAAGAATTGGGCACCTTGTGGCTCCCCCACCATTTGTCCCTGGCATGCCAACATCTTACAAGTTGAGATTGCAGGTGTTTTGGCACTCTGCCCAAAAGTGTTGCTGACCCCTGGTCTAGACTAAGGGTGGGACTGCTCCAAACTCCGAGCTAGTACTAACACCAATCAATTTTTGTGCGTAAAGTGAAGCAAGGCCCTAATAGGAACAAGTAACATTATCCAATACAGTTCCGCTACTGCCTCCTTGTGAATGATTCTTCAGTCTTCCTCTCTACCCCAAATCTTTCCTCTCCGATCTCCACTTTCATATCTGCCGATGACTTTGTAACCTCTCTTGTTTGGTGTCTTATCAACAAGCCCCCACACTCCTTCCAGAAACAAGAACTTCTTCCTTTCCATCTCATCCTTCCGTGCCAAAAAAGGGGCAAATCTAACATTTTAAAGATGGGGTCTTCAGCCTACGTTGCCACCTTAGCAAAAATGCTGAGTTTGGTGTAGCTCCTGTTGGTGAGTGCCTCACTTCACAAGTCAAGGGCCTCACATTTTTCATTCTTAAGTGTTCTGCAATCCATTCAGTTTAACTGTGAGCTTGCCAAAAAGGTTGATTACAGACTGGTCCTGGAGGGATTATAGGGTGAATTCTGATCTAATCTGCATCAGAGTAAATCTGGAACAACTTCACTGACTGCAATGGATATTGTCCAGATCAACCTTTTGAAAGGCAAGGCACTCTTTGTTAGATTCAAGGCACCCATCAGAATATACCAGCTCCTAACTATCACTGTTGTTTTGATTAAAGAAAAATATTACAGCAATTCTCCTATTGCAAAGCACTCAGAAAGACTGTGTTTTTGACATTCTGGATTCCTGTTTGAAGACTCTGGGTTTATCTTGTGAAACACATGTAGGTGTTTGTAGGCACTGTGGTTGAGAATAACTGTTGGTGTCTACATGAGACACTTTACTGCTCAGTAGACTAATCTACTGTGCAGTGAATTGTCACTGTGTACACGTGCCAGTGCTTGCTGTTCCATACATTATTCTACTACACAGTAAATTTACTACCTGAATATGCAGGTAGTAAATTTACTGTGCAGCAAAGCCAAATAGCATTACTTGCATGTGTAGATGTGCCTTCTGCTCTACATTTATGCCAGAACCGTGAGGAGGTTTGATGCCAGGTGGGGGAGCTTCCATGAAGGATTTAATGCTGTCTTTCACAGTCACCTGTTTTGAAGCAGTCTCAGTTCCTCTCTCCCACTTACCCCTCCTCTTCCATTACCAGGGCTGGTCAGGCTCGTTAAGGGGAAAACAAGCAAAGTTCTATCCCTTTTAACAAGGCTGAATTCACACTGAATCTGTTTCAAAGCTCGAAAATAGCCGGTCAATACATTCCCATCCATTTTTCTTTTCACTTTGTGCTGCGTTTATCCAGAAGTAGAGAAGCTGGAAGGCCATGAGAAAACCCATTAGTGTGGTATTTCTATCCAACCTTGCAACAGTAAAAGAGTTACATATGTTTGTTATGCCTCAGTGCACTGGGTACTGCAGCTTTAAATTTCTAAATTTGTGCCTGTGAATAAATAAGCAAAACCATTTTGCCTCCTGGATGTTACCGCAGGGGTATGACTGCATACCGTACTCTGCTGAATACTCTCCATGTCTTGCTCTGTCTCATCCCAAGTCTGAAAGAAAATCTATTGTGCTATTCTTGTCTGGCCTATGTTCTGGCACTTTGGCTGGAAATGCCAGTAATCACACCAAAAAATTCCTTTTCTTCAGGAATTTCCAACCTGATTTTTTTCATATCTATTTAGCTTTACATCACTCACATTCACATCTGAACAGGGAGAAGCTGATCTGGACTCTGAATATAAAGTCGTTGCCCCATCATTAGCATTACAGTTCACTGGTTTGATTTGGAAGTTACTGAAAACTCAGTACTTTTGGGAAATCACATAGTGGCTCTGAAGATAGACCCATTCTTGGAAAACTTT
Organism: Crocodylus porosus; assembly: GCF_001723895.1. Classification (NCBI taxonomy): domain Eukaryota; kingdom Metazoa; phylum Chordata; order Crocodylia; family Crocodylidae; genus Crocodylus; species Crocodylus porosus. The sequence goes on along the minus strand of NW_017728886.1, from coordinate 4,784,548 downwards.
TGGAAATCAAGAAAGGCAAATACTTCTTTGCCTGTGACTGCAACCAGCTTACTCATGGAAGGGTTAATGCAATAATATTGGTTTCCACTCAACTATTGGCAGAATGTTTTTGAAGAAAGACTCCAGAATCTGTGCCTATTACCAAAGGGTAGGATTTTTAAAACCACCAATATGACTCAGGACTTCCACTGGGGCTCTTGAAAGAGGCTTTTGAAAGCACCATTGGGACTTAGTGCCAACTTAGTGCCAAAGTTCCTAAGTCACTTTGGCGTTAAGGAAAGCCCCACCCAGCGATTACTGTACATTAAGCTTCTTGGACTTTTGTCTAAAGTAGTGGGAGTCTCTTGGCTTTCTACTGAGTCCCTCCCTTGCAACTTGGGGCTGGTTTCGCCCATCATTAATTTTAAGGGGAGAAAAAGAAATGTGCTTTTCTTTTCTTTTTTTTCCATCATTCTTCTCACTAAATTTCCCGGCCCTGTCAACAAAGCCTCTGATATAATAAGAAAACAGCAGGCACAATGCAGATTTATAGCCTTTACGTATCCTTGCCAGTGGGATGTTTCCTTGAATGTTCTTGGGAGATCCACGATCCCACACTCCCCCAATCTCTACAAATTCATTTTTGTGCTTGTGTTTTGTCACTTCCAAGCTGAGAGACAATAACTAACAACAAATGGCAGGTTTGTTTTTTGGCCATGATAATATTATTTATGTCCTTCCTAGGTCGATAATGGGGTTTTTTTTCCCCCTCGCTTGTAGCAAGAGAGGCCCCCAGTGACCCTTAATTTGATGATGTATCTTGAAACAGCTTGCCAACCCTGGCCTCCCAATGGATGCTAATAGACTGGAACAGGTTTGGGCCATTTCCAGGTAATGGGGTTTGTGGGTTTTCAGAGTTAGTCTTGTTTCATCAGAAAGAGCTTCATTTTACATCTGTATAAAAACTATAATGGACTTAAAAGAAGGGAGGAGGGGGATTATGAGGGATTGCTATTTTGGACAAAAGCTTTAAAAGGGCTTTAGGACTAAGTAAGAAATATACAGTAGGGACTGTCAGGTTCCCATCAACACTCCTATCTGCGAGGTGCTTACGTGCCATTCTGTTTGGAGCATGACTTCACATGTTGTGGTTTGGCAGGGCAGGTCAGGCTGCAGCAGTTTTATTGAAGGCAGAGCTTTCAGTGGAGTCAAATGTAATGGCAGATAGGGAGTCTGGTATGCAGAGGAGCTGAGTGAATCATGGGGAAAACTCAACTGTTTAATAAAAATCTATTACTCATGGCAAAAGCCACAGAACATTTCTCCAGTCAATGGATTGTTAACCATGCATCGAACAAAAACAAAATGATCAAATTTATATATTTGTTGCAAGTGATGCACCCCATGGCTGCTAGTGGTGGTTTCCAAATGATCTCATAGCTATTGTAGTTCACAGTATGGGTTAAATGAGATTTTGTTGAGGTGCTAAGCCTACAGTTTCAGAATCACAGAATCAGAGAAAATGAGGGTTGAAAGGGACCTCAGGAGGTCACATCTAGTCCCACCTCTGGCTCAAAGTAGGTCTGTCCTCAGCTACATCATCCCAGCCAGGGCATTGTCTAGCCAGGTCTTAAAAACCTCCAAGGATGGAGACTTCACCACCTCTGAGGGTAACCTGTTCCAGTGCTTCACCACCCTCCTCGTGAGAGAGTTTTTCCTAATATCCAACCTCAATTTTCCTTGCTGCAAATTGAGCCCATTGCTCCTTGTTCTGTCATCTGCCCCCACTGAGAACAGTCCAGCTCCATCCTCTTTGGTAGTTTAAGGTTACTATTAAATCTCTCCCCTCGGTCTTCTCTTCTTCAGACTGAATGAGCTTGGAAGCGTAGAAGACACTAGTGATTCAGAGTTTCCCATTTGAGCCACCTTGAGGGAACTGGGTTTTGTAAGGATGGTCATTCATTAGCTCTGGGAAGTAATTTGAAATGACTAAAACACGACACAACACACTACACCATACCACACCAGCCTGTCTCTGACCCTGCTGTCAAATGCAATGGAGGCGCTGGAAGCTTTTCGTGAAGAATGAGATATATGCACCATAAGGCAGTCCGTGGCCCAGTGCTCAGGACTCATTTAAGATTGGAAAACCCCAGGTGAAAATCTCGTCTTTGCTTGATTTTGGAAAAGGGACTTGAGGGCGGCCCATGTGAGTTCCTTGACCAGTAGGCTATTCTGAAGTGTCCCGTATCTCTCCTGCTGGACCTCTTCTTCCCCGCAGGAATTGTGAAATAGGTGTTAGGCTAAAGAAGAAAGATTCTGTAGCTTGGTGGTTACTGAATTTATCTCGGATGTAGAACTATAGATTCAAGTTCTTGCTTTCACACACCCTGTGTAAAGCCTTCAATCTACTGCCTACTGTTTTACAGTGCACATCTTTTCTACAAGCTATATCTGTTAGTCTATGACATACATCTCTTTCTGATTTTGACCACTGTGTTGGACCTATGAAACCTTTTTTTTTTCTGACTGGGTCCTGTCAGGTTGTTATCAGAGGCATAACAGGCCTAAAAAGACAAGGGTAATATGTCTTAATGAAGTGTAAAAAACTTTGTGAAAGCTGTTCCTGAAAACTGATTATATCCAGTTTAGGTAAGTCTTCTTTCAGCCCTGAGGCTATAAGTTTAAATGGAGCCCACAGGATGTAAGTTAAAGGAGAATGCTGGCACAAGAAAAAGATGGATATATCCTGGCCATAAATACATCTAGGCTGGGAAGGAAAAGAAAGTTTCTAGCTGTAAGAGATAGGAGACTCTGGAATAACCTTCCAGTGGGAAAAGAAAGGCAAACAACCAAGCTAGTTTTAAGATGGAACTTGATAAATTTATGAAGGGGATTACATGACATAGTTCCTGCCATAGCTTTGATGCCCCAGGAGGTCCCAGATAAGCCAATATGCCTTGGGAGATATAGGGGAAGGTGTTTATGCTAAGGAGATGAGAATAGGTGGAGTTCTTTCTATATGATAATATCATTAATAACTTCTGTCAGATGAGTAATGTAATGCTATGATATCACCAAATGAAGTGGGTGTGTGATTGTCTCCCAAGTATAAACATCCAAAATGCTTGAAGACTTAGACTTTGTTTCAAAGCCCTTTGAAATGAATGGGAATTGTTTGATTGACTTCAGTGGGCTATTACTCTCTAATGTTTTGCTGACATTCTGATAAAGAAGAGATTTGGGGGGGAAGGATAATTTGATTGACTCACCCTATCTCCCTCTGGGTTCTTGTCATCCCTGATAGCATAAATTCAGGCCTGATTCATACATGGCAAAAATCCAGTGAAAGCCCAAGAAGAACTGCTCAGAAGCTCAGAAAAAATGTTCTCTTTGCTTTGAAGTAGCATTGAACCAGTGGCCCATGAAAGGGCTAGAGAGCATTTTGATGGTGGAAGTTTTATAGACATGTAGAACTGATGTCCTGCTCATCTGTGATCATTAATAAGAGAGAAGAGTATGTGAAATCCTAGCCACATACTAGTATTGTTCATTCCATTGCAGAGACTGGAGTTCCTAGTTTTAGCTGGGGACACAACCTTTCCTTATGCCTGCACCTCCATGCCTTCATAACCTTGACATTGGATTATTGCCCTGCCCTCTACATGAGGCTGCCCTGGAATCAGATCACTGGAAAGTTGCAGCAGGTGCGGACGTGGCAGCCCACATTTTGGAAATGGTGGCTCACCAGGAGCATATAACTCCAGTCCCCCAGTATCTGCACTGGCTCCCAATAGTTTTCTGGGTGCAATTCAATGTGCTAGTTTTCACCTATAAGGCCCCAAATGGCCTGGGCCTTACATATCTAAGGGGCCACCTTCTCCCTTGCACCCCATTGCTGCCCTTAAAATCAGCCAAGAGCAAGCTCCTGCAAGAACCATTGATACACAAAGTCATTCTCAGCTGTCATTCCTCCTCTCTGGAGCTCCTTCCCTGTTGAGGCCTCCCAGAGCCCAAGTCTGGATATATTCTGGAAGCACTTTAAGACCTTTCAGTTTGGCAGGCATTTAGCAAAGAAAGCAAGGCTGAGATATGTTTTTTTTTGTTTGTTTGGGGGTTTTATTTTTTGGGGGGGTCCATTTTATGTCGATACTCTAGGTCCTTTTTAAGTTGTTTTGCTCTCTTGTTTTCTCCCGTTTTATAAGTTATTCTATTCCTGTAGTATCAGCCTCCCTGAGCCTTTGTTGAGAAAGGCAGCATAGCAATCAAATAAATACATGCACATACACACCTATACTGTATTTTCTCATACGCAAGTCATTTTCTTTACCAAAAAACCCCACCCACTGGAAATTGGAGGGTGCATTATATATGAGGAATTATGGTAAAAGCAGCTTCTGCCATTTAGAAATCAAAAGTGAAAGTAAAATCTGCACACAATCCACAGGGAGCAGAACACTGAGCAGGCTGGCTCCCTAGCTGCTGGTACTCAGGTACTTACTGCAAGGATAGTTCTTCTTTTCTTTATTCTGCCTCTCAAAAACAGGGGGTGTATCATATTCCAGGTGTTATTGCATGTGAAAAAATGCAGTAAGTGATTGATTATGTTGCATTACGTACATGTGCGCTCTTCGCTGCCTACCCAAACCTGAGCAAAACAATTCTTATAGGCATAGAGATCCCAGTCCTGCATCCATTTCTACCCATGTGGACTCCTGGACCCACACAGAACCAGGTGTGTCTGGAGCCATCAAAAAGTGGTACCCACACTGGCAGTTTGCACCACTTACCCTTTCCCAGATGGCTGTGAGGCCACAGAGGTTTGGCTCTTCCTCCGCACTTGCCTTTAGATATTTTTATTTGTTCATTTATTTATTAGATGTGTATGACACCATTGCTAAGAAAGGATCAGGGTGGCTTATAAAAAAAAAGATAAAGAATTTTAGATACAGAATAATACCCTTGGCCCTAACTCAGCACTTCGTTACAAAGGATATGCCACTTATCTGTCGAAGACATCCAATCACTGTTCACTGGAAATAATTGCTATTCTCTTTGTGGGAAAGGGGATCGTGAATAGGTTTTGGAGACAGTCATGGTCCCATTTGAGAGAAAGGGCTATGACCTGGGAGGGATACTGAAGAGGTGGGATGCCTCCCCTGTGTGGGCACAATTTCAAAGTGATATCTGAGGGATTTCAGGCACTGCGTGGCTAAATCCTCTCTGAAAATGTATCCCTTGAGGACTTGAGCCCACCCAAGGAGATCCTGGATTAGGGATAGTCAGAATTCCCAAAGATGAGTGCCACTCAACTCAGTGATGCTTGTCCAGGACAGATAGCAAGAACCTACCAGCAAGCGGTTCCTTAACATATGGTTCAAGCCTATCTCGACAACTGAGCATGGAACATGGAACAATTATAGGCAGACAAGGTTCTTTGGGTGAATCTGATATCTTTTATTAGACCAACTTAAATAGTTGGGGGAAAAAAAATCCCCCAACTATTTCAGTTCATCTACCCAAAGAACCTTGTCTGCCTGTGTCCTTAGGCCAGCACGGCTGCAACTGACACCCCTGTAGAATAATTATGTCATTAATGGAGCTAACCTCCATTTGGCTCCCCACTCTTGAAAAAACTCGCAGACTGTTTCATTATACTTGGCATTGGCTCTATGAAAAACTATGAGCCCCACAGCCCTTTGACAAATGTAAGCTGCTACCATACAGCCATTGTAGTCCAGTGGTTAGATTTTTGTAGTGAAACCTGGGAGAGGAAGCTCTAGTCCTATCTTTACTTCTTTGTGCATTGTATTTCCTCATTCATCCTTCGTGGCTCTTAATGATTTAGAGAGTAAGTCTTGTGGGGAGCAAAAGAGACCATTCTCTTGCTATGTACATATAGCACATCCAGCACAAGGAGGCCCTGATTTTCAGCTAGGGCATCCAGGTCCTAGTGTGACAAACATAACATGTTGCAAGCAGAACGATACCATGCAGCATTGTGTCACAGTCATCTATGGAGGTCGAGGTCATCAAAAGAAGGCCATTTTGCCCTATCTTGAAAGCCTCCACCCCCTGGTCATGAGGTTTTACCTTCTTTCCTGTTTCATTCATCGGCATGTTGCATTTTCTTTTCATACACACCACAAAGGCACTGAGAACAGAGAGAGAGAGGTTTGGTGAGCGTGCGCAGTATAGAGCCACATGGACAAAATCCAGGTTAATCCCTGCAATCCATGTGAAACAAGACAAGGCTGAGAGTATTAATATAAGCATAGAATAACAGAGAGGCCCACAGCTGCTGAGACTCAGTGTTTACCTATGGTTTCAGCCTGCTGTTTTGGGGCGGATTTCAGCCTGTGTGAAGGGATATGCTAGAAGTCCCAGAAGGCTAAAGCATACTTGTTGGCTCAAATCTTAAATTCAAAATCTAGTAATTTGCCTTCCTCATGGAGTATCCCAGACAGGTTGATCTGCAGGCCGCACAGCATGGCTCAGACATTGCTGGAATTGCACCACGGGGACAGATGAACCGAAGGATGGGCCTGAACAAAAACCACAAGACTGATAATCCTTACCATCTGAAGCTCAGGCCTAGCTGAACTTAAAACTCAATGGCTTTTTAACTGCCCAAGGGCAGGGGGCTGGACCCAGTGATGCATAATGTTCCTTGAAGCCCCTAACAACTCTGAAACTATGAAGACTGTCTTATATCAATGGGGTATGGCCTGTTGTGTGCTTCCCGATGGTTTCTGGGGAAAAGGCCCTTATTTGTGATAAAGGCATGCTACTGTGAGTCTGAAGACCTGGGTTCGAGTCATAGGATCATAGAAAATAAGGGCTGGAAGAGACCTCAGGAGGTCACATCTAGTCCAACCCCCTGCTCCAAGCAGGACCAGCCCCAACTACATCATCCCAGCCAAGGCTTTGTCTAGACGGACCTTAAAAACTTTCAAGGATGGAGCTGGGTCTTAAAAACCTTCAAGCTCTGCATGGCTTACTTTCCTGCTTTCTTGGGTACCTCAACAGGGGATCTATTTTCTTTAAAAAAATGAATAAAGCCCAGCTTTCTTCATTAATTGAAGTGGGCAAATATTCAAAAATTCCTTGTACCTAGTAGCTTTTCTTGGAAACAATGTGCAACTCCTGCCTTGCCACTAAAACCATGGGAAATGCTAGACCAGTGATCTCTGAACGTATTATCACCTAGGAGTAGGTTGTTAAAAGTACTTGGGCACCCAGGGTACCTCTACACGAGCAGCAAGGCTGTTTCAACACACTAGTTGCGGTGCGTCGGAGCAGGCTTAATTAATCAAGTCTGCTGGAGCGTGGTAATTACCACCCTCTAGCAGCCTTCTGTATCTTGTGTATCAGTGCTTCCATGCTTAAAAGTGGCAGTAAGGGTACTTTAACTAAAGCTCATCAAACAAGCATTAGTTAAAGCAACACTGCCACCTTTTTTAAGACCGGGACACTGATACACAAGACATTCCTGTTGCCTTAATTAGAGTGGCTTTCAGAGCCACCCTAATTAAATTACCACCCCCACTCCCACAGCATTTTTATAAATGCCCCCATTCTCTTAAGAAATAGGAACCTAAAAACCTTTGAGGACTTTGACCTCGGCGTTTCAGTTTCCCATTTGTGAAAACAGGGCATTACCTCCTACAATAACTAGAATAATGTCTCCAAGATGTTCAGGTGCTAGGTTGAGGGGCATATCAAGTCCTTCCTACCTCAAACAGGGCAAAAGGCCAATTCTTAGAGACACACTTCTTCTCAAACACCGATGTAGCAGGCTCAATCCTTCTGGGGCAAGCGGTGGGTAATAATCAACTTCAACTGAAGCCGTGAGCAGACTGAAGAAGTCACAGGATTGTAGTAAGGTTAAGACATGCTTGTTAATTAGCAGAAACTATTCCCAGGGTATGTGTTGTACCTTGGGCCGGTGCACAAAAGTTCAAGGCACTTGTTATGACAGATGCTTCGTTAAACAGCCTTGGCTGATGGAGATGACATCAGCCTTCCCACCCCACCCACCGGCAGGGGGAATGGAAACTTAGATTCATCTCCTTGCAAACAAATTTCTTAGGAAAAAGACCCGCCAGCCAACCCCTTCTCAGATTTTCAAATGCTGTTATCTTGGACACGCTCTTTCCTGGCCGGAGAGGGACAGGAAGCATTTAGTAAGTGGGTAATAATAGCTTCATGTTAATAGGAAATAGCAGACTGGGCCATGGCCGTATGTCTGAGAACTCAAAGGACCCCACAGCTCTATGTGCTTGTGTGGGAATCCCACAGGCCTTTGAGGCTCATCCAAAACACACAGCCTGTTTAATTTTTACATAATTACCTATGTCAATAATCAGCGGGTATAATTTGGTCATATATTGTTTTAATCTGGGAGCAATAGTAGCTGACACAAAAAGCACCACGGTACAAGGAGAGAACACAGCGCTGAACGAATCATTGGATGATATTTTGTTTGTGTGGTGCATGCCAGAGTAGACAGCAACCTGATGAGGGGAGGGAGAGGAAAATGAGACGCACAGGACAAGAATCTAACAGCCGGGATTTCAGTGGGTTAGTTTTCTTGGCTGTGCAGTGTCTCTGGTGCCTTGTCTAAGGATCTGCCAATGCATTGGCGGAAAAGGGGAGAGGGTCCCTTTTCCCAAGCAGTTGGAGATGTCTCCTAGTGCAAAGCAACCCCTGTTCATATCCATCTGAATTCCCAGAAGGGTTTCCATTCCATTTTAATGGTTGTCTGCCAGCTACAGGGGCTGAACGGAGCCTGGGTGAGAGCCATAAGGGAAGCAGAGGGATTTGGGGAGGAATGAAGACAGTTATAGGGATGTGATTCTTTGAGAGCAGGGACACCCAAGTCGCTGAACATCATACCTCCTGCATATAGCAACATCTCCATGGAGAAGCAGCTTCCTTTCCTCCAGCAGGCTGTTCATTCTTCCGAAAAAACACTTCTTCCTTCCCTATCATTTTCACAGGTCTTGCTCTAATGCTGGAGAACATGGTTGGAGACACTTGGAGGAAAAGGGATCCCAACCTAGTAGAGAGAGAGCCCCTGGTACCTGTTTGTGGAGTGGGAGCACAAGGTAGGGTCTAGGTTGAGAGTTAGCTTTGTGGCACTGAAGGCACTGGCTGTAACAAGGACCCTATTGGGCAGGGTGATGGATAAACACCCATGCCCAAGGTGGGGCTTAGCCATGGCAGCGCTCAGTTTTTGGTTGCTCTGGAGCCTGACTCTGAATTCACAGTCCCTTGGTCCAACACAATGCATGGGGTAAATTGGGGCAAAATAATGGGATTCATTGGTGGCTGTCTCAGCAAGCCATTATGGAAAGGGGATTAAGTCCTTTAAACAAAGTCCAGAGCTGAACTCCAGGCTGGAAGGAAGTTCCTGTCTCAACCATGATACCTCTTGGGAATGAGGTGTATAATCAGGGTTAGTCCCATCTTGTAAAGGCAAAGGGCAGTGGAAGCAGTTGGCCCACACTCTTCTGTCTGACAGCCCGGTGGTTAGGGATCTCAGCAACTAGCCCTCAGTTCAATTACCTACATTATTCAAATTGCCTCAACGTCTTCTGCACTCAAAAGAGTTCCCTCCCTGCTAGGTAATAAGCTGTTTTGCTGTAGGGTCTTCTTAATCTCTCCTTTTGAAGCTGCTCCACTCTTCATCGGATATTCAAATGTTCATTGGAGAAGAAAAGGAGAAAGACTTTATGGCTCAGTGATAAGCCCATTGACCCGGTAAGGGAAAGGTATGTGTTACACTATTTGCCTAAACGTTCGGTGAAAAACCAACTAGCAGAGATCTGTACCTATAAGTGCTATATATATAACCTGGTGATTAGAGCACTGAAGTGGGAGGTATGGATTAGGGCTGTGCGCAATTTCACTGGGTGTTTCGTTTCAACGCTGTTTTGACTCGTTTCGAGTTTGAGACAGCAAAATCAAAATGAAATGAAAGGCTTTGAAACAGCTGCAAAATGAAACGAGGGCAGTCGAAATGTTTTGAAAGTTTTAAAACTTTTTGAGTTTTGAAGCTGGGCTTGCTTCCAGGGAAACAAAGTAAGGAGAGGGAGGGGAAGCAGGGGGAAGGACGGCTCTGATATTGACTGTGTAGCTGGCCAGTGACTGTGATCCTTCCCTGAGGTCCCTTCCAATCCCAGTGCTCTGAGGAAGGGACAGAAAAACAGCATAAAAAGCAACATTGGTTGAACTGAGCTTTCTGCCTTGGGGTCAGTTACTGAGCTGCATCTTCCAGTAGCTCAGCAGCATCAGAGAAAGGCTATCACTTCGTACTCACTAGCCTATTCCTAGCAAGTGAGATTCGATACTTTTGCTTTCTATACCCTTTTATTATTATATTAATTCATTCCTTTCAATTTATTCCTCCCCCAAAATCCTCTTTTTGTTTTTGTTAGTCTATTTTGATTCTTTTCCCCCAGAAAAGAAACCTGAGCTTTTTCTCACAGTGTGCATTCCACTCACTGTGCAGGAAAGCACAGCATATATTGTGTATTATAATATAGAATTTATTCAGGAACACATACTACATACATTTATATGTTTTATTCATTACATAAATACATACATATATTACATAAATACACATACAATTATTTGCATATATTACATGATACATAAAGAATATGTACATACATAATACAGATTGCATTACAGAAGAACATACAGATTTTCCAAGCAAACACACTATGAAACATACTATGAAGTGGGTTGGAAACGCCCCTGGCAAGCCTTTGTGGGGCGGGGGGGCGGAAGAGGGGGTGGAGGGAGAGCTGTATATCCACCCAAACTGAGGTGCGACCTTTTTCCTACAGCTTGCAGTCATGAGGCTTCCATGCAGGTTCTCCAGGCAGCAAGGAGAAGGGAGCAGTGCCACTGACTGTGCCTGAGTCTGCATCCCCTCCAAGAGCACCAGCCATAACCCCTACCACTACCACCATGACAACAAGCAGCACCAGCATGACAGTCTCCTCCACCCCCATTTCACTTTCCATCCTGAGCCTTCCAGTGCCAGGGGAAGAGCTGGAGCTGGAGCTGGATCTGGATCTGGATCTGAGTGCCATAGCAAGGGAAATTCTGGGGAAGAGGCGGGAATCATCTGAGTTTGTGCTCCACACTCCTTAAGTTTCCTAGAGCCAGGTCTCCTTCCCCAGAAGGCACTTCAGAGGAGGTTCAGGTAGAGGTTGTGGAGGCAAGTGGCCCAGCTGAGTCCACTCCCCCCTGTTGCTGTGCCTCTGTCTGCTAGGGAGGAGGAAAAGGCAGCATCAGTGCAGGCACCCCCAGAAGCAAGCGGGTAGTGTGGTCTGGGATCATTTTGAGCTGGCAGATGATTTCACATATGCTTTCTGTCTGCACTGCCAAGCCACAACCAACCAGGGTGAGGGAATGAAACATGTGAACACCATGGGGATGCTGCTGCATCTCCACAGGTACCCCCTCCTTGTCCTTGCTCCTTCTCAGCCTGGCACCAGGAGGAGCATGCCCAAAGGGAAATACCCCTCTTGCTCCAAAGCCCCTGTTCCCCCAAAGCAGAGGCAGACCACCCCAGAACAGTGGGAGAAAGGTGGACAGAAAGGGGGGGGGGGGGGGCACATTGCAAAGGAAAGCAAGATCACTCAGACCACTGTGGATGGTTTGCTGTAGATGGCCAGCCCTTCTTCTTAGTTGGGCGGCCAGGGTTCAGGCAGCTCATGGCACTCGTGGCTCCATCATACCAAGTGCCTGCATGCATCACCTTCAGCAGGACTGTGGTGCCCTCCCTGTATGAGATATACAGGGAGTACTTGAGGGAGAAGCTGCATGAGGCAGATCTGCAGGTGGCCTTACACTTCATCTCAGACATCTGGAGCAGCCGGGTTGGAGATTGCGCTTACCTCTCCCTCACAGAGCACTGGTGCAACCAGTTAGGCCATTGGTGGGCTCTCCTTCAAGCCAAGGTGATGGATGAGTCCCATATGGCAACATAGATCATGGGGGCCATAAACCGCTTGGTGCAGGGGTGGCTCTTTGGGCAGGGCGAGCTCACCCATGGATTCATGGTCACCAACAATGGGGCCAAGATGATCAAGGCAGTCCATGATGCCAGCTTTGTTTGCATCCGCTGTGTGACACACAGGTTGCACCTCATTGTCAGGGACACCTTGGAGCAGGGCAGGGCTGCTGGTGACAGCTCCAGAACCACCAGCAAGCTCATTTCCAAATGCAGGAAAGTAGCAGGCTACTTCCACTGGAACATCAAGGGGGGAAAGATGCTGCACAAAACCATGCAGGATGTGGAGACTCGGTAGAACTCCACACACCTGATGCTTGAAAGTTGGTAGAGCAACAGAAGGCTGTCCATGAGATGGCCTTGCTCAGGGGGATTGGGATCAGTGGCCCCCTGAACAGAGCTGAGTGGGATACCATTTCCTAGGTCTTGGTGGTCCTTAAGTTCTTCCTTAATGCCACTGAGACCCTCAGCACTGGCGATATTCTCTTTACCCAGCTGATCCCAGTAGTGAGGGAACTTCAGAGCCAAATGGAAAGCTTCCAGGGGTTCATGCCTGGGGCAAGCCACTGTCACCAGACATGCAGGCACTGGTAAGGCAGCTGAAGTAGGGCATCAGGATTGATCAGCTTGATCCTTGGTGGTCCAGTACGGTCCATGTGCTGGCCACCATGTGTGACCTGATGGTGAAGGGCAGCATATGCAGCAGCCAAACCCTTAATCACTGGATGGAGGTGCTGGTGAAGAGAGTCAGGAAGGCAAAATGACGGAGATGCGGGGACGTGGAAGAGGGGGATCCACTGTCCTGTGTCAGCACGCCATCCACCAGCCAGTTTCCTCCTTTACCAGAGGTGCTGCCAATGTGGGCCAAAGGCATGGCTTTCATGGTGGGGTCTAGAGACACCAGACCCCACCATCAGGCAGGTACTATCTCTCCAAGGACATAGAGCCACTGCTATGCAACCCCTTGGCCTACTGCGCAAGCCGGAGTCATATGTGGCTGGATCTGGCCCGCAGTGGCCTGGGAACACCTGTCCTGTCCACCAACCAGTGTTCTGAGCAAGAGGGTGTTCAGCATTTCTAGGTATGTGGTGACACCACACTCCACCGCACCTTCTTGGATCCTGGTTTGGTGGAGCAGCTGGTGTTCGTCAAGGTGAACCTCCCACTGCTGGGGTTCCCCAAGCTCCAGGTACAGACAGAGTGAAAGCCATCCTCTTCACTCCAGCTGTACCCATTTCCTTTTTCATTTTTTAAAAATCATGTAATGCCCTGCTCTCAGAGCTGGAGAGGGCACTCACTACATCACCAGGCAGCAGGGGAAAACATGTCCTTGCAGAGCTTCCATGCCAGGATGAATTTGGAAGTATGGGCTTGGGCTATACAGAAGGAGGAGACCCCAGGTCCTGGGTATGACCACTAAAACTGCACTCTGCCAGGGTCTAGAGGCCTGGTGGGACTGCTGGCAGCATAGCAGCCCCAGGAAATGCCAGGACCAAGGATCCCCCTGGTGAAAGGCAGGTAGAAGGCACCATAACCTCCAGCCACCACACCCATTCACACAGTCCTTGCTGGGGACAGCCCAGACCTGTCACATCTTTGACAGGCCTGAGGCTTGCTGGTTGCAGTGGAGTTGTTAGGCTCCAGGTGAGCTCAGCTTAGCTGCCTGGGATGCCAGCTTTCGGGCTGAAAAACCCTTTGTTAGGATGAGGAAGCACCTGAAATTAGTGTACATGTGTGCTGTTCCTGGATGAAAGGAATAGTAAAGACAGAGGCTGGTGTGCAATGCCAGTCAGTGAAAATGCAAATAGAGGAGTCAGGGGGTGAGGGACAGGCTGGGGGGGGGCAGAGGGATAAGTAGCAGTGCAGGTAAAAGTGCAGAGGTACCTGGGGATTCAGATGTCCGGCAGGTTGTAGTGTGTCAGAATACCACTGTCTATAGTGAGTCCATGAACTCTACTTCATTATCCTTCTAGGTACAGAAACTCATGGACTCAATATAGACTTTGGATTTATGACACACTGCAAGCTGCTGGATATCTGACTCCCCAGGTACCTCTCCACTTCTACCTGCTACATCTCTCTTCCCCCCCAATCCCCACCCCAAGCCTGTCTCTCACCCCCCGACACCTCTATTTTTATTTTCACTGACTGGCTTTCTTGCCTGCATTGCATCCCAAGCCAGCCTCTGGCTTCTTTACTATTCCTTCCATCCAGGAACATCATACACACCAACTGCAGGTGCTCCCTCAGCCTGACGAAGGGTTTTTCAACCCAAATGTTTCCTAAGATATATTTCTCCAACTATTTAGTTGGTCTACTAAAAGATACCCAAATTGACCCAAAAAAATCTTGTCTGCCAGTGCCATGTCCTTAGACCAACACCCTTAGCACCTGTCCCTGGTCAGCTGACCAGAAGGACTCAGGGCCCTGGGCACATCTCAGCAATACAGTATGATTTCTTGTATTGCTAATACTAGTTAAATAAATTTTTCATGTTGCAAACTGCATGTCTTAAAGACAGGTCTTGCTTCGATTTCTAATCCAAATAGAGCTTGTCCATATGTTAAGGCATTTGAAAACTTAAAATTGAAAAATATACTGGGAAAAAAAATTATATATCCCACTATCACCATTGCCATGTTTTCAACTAATATAAAGCTGGTTGAAATACTGAATCTTTTATTTAAAAAGCTCTAATTTGAAAAAAAATTCAGAAAACTAATGAAAAATATTGCAAAATCATCTTCCCTGTTGCATTTAACCTGATTCTAACTTTAAGGCCAAGAGAGACTGCTACTATCTTCACTTTCTGCATAACATAGGGCAAATTTCTCCTATAGTCACAGTTTTTTTTCACTTCCAGTGCATGAGCCAACACTATCAAGGTCATAAGTTTGTGGCTAAATTGGCGTATCTCTTGTAGAAAGACATCCAGATTCCATTCCAGTCACTAATTTGTGACAAATTACAAAACAAATAAAAGACATTTGTGGAAAATCTGGAGTAATGTTGACACAGGAGGCTGTGTGAAAATCCCCATGTATACCTATGAGGATAATCATCCCATCAGATCCATAGGGGGAAGACTTGCAAAGGATTTGGAAATGCTGGTGTTAATTTATATATATTATATAAGTTGACATCATGGTTGCGATGTCCATTGCAATTAAGTAGCCAAAGTGCAATAACCAGGTCACCATCTAACATTCACAAAATATCACAGGTGAATTGAAATCCACAGCAGACTCCCAGTCTTGAGTTCAACACAAACTTTGGGACTGAGTGTAATTTTCAAATGAAATAAAAGCAAATGAGAAAAGCAAAGATAATAGTTGCCATTTTCTCAGCACTTAGCCAACACAGCTAGACAGACCACCTCTCCAGACATCTGAACACAAGAGTCATCCACCTCTCTCAACCTAGGACGCAATAGCACTCTTGGCATTTCTAGTTTTGCCGGGCACTTTTATCCTATTCATGATGCTGACTCTGCAGGCCACGGTATGATGCACAGATTGGTTTCAGAAGCTTGCTTCTCTGGATATCACAGTTAAATTTCTGTGGGTTAACTGGTCACTAGAGTCAATTCTCCAGGTAGAGTTAAGTAAGTGTTAATGTCTCTGTTGTTATTTTCTCCAGATACTGTGACTGAATAATTGGTGGCATCTCTGTTGCAATGTTCTTTTTAGTATATTAACTAATTCATCTTTTGTTTTCATTTACTTTCATTTTAGAGCATACGCTCATTGAGGTGGAACTCATTGTCTTGTTGCTCCAGTGTGACGCTGCTGAGATGAACACTTCACTGCTTTGCACTTTGTGTTGTTTTGCCCCATGGAAAGACATTCCAATGTTGCACTTTACACCCTTTTGCACATGTGTGAACAACTTCCAAAGTTGGTAGGGAGGAGAAATAATTGTGTCAAGGGAAGTTTAGGTTAGATATTAGGAAGACTTTTCTCATGGGGAGGGGAGCAAAACACTGGAACAGGTTACCCAGAAAGGTTATGGAGCCTCTATCCTTGGAGGCGTTTAAGGCCTGGATTGATAAAGCCTTGGCTGGGATGATGTAGTTGGGGCTGGTCCTGCTTTGAGCAGGGGGTTGGACTAGATGTGACCTCCCGAAGTCCCTTCCAGCACTAACTTTCTGTGATTCCATGATTCTTCCAATTTGTCCTAGTGTAAGTCTGAAGAGAGTCAAAGTCTGAGCAAGTGGTATTGAACCAGAGTCAAACAAAATGAGTTGAGGTTGGGAGAAAAATGACATTGAACAGTCTGATGGTTTATATTTCCCAAATCCTAGGCACTGGTGTGACTGCTGCCACTTCATATTGTCCATATCTTGCCTTGTTGGCATGCTTGGAGTTTTATCGGGCTTAAGTAATGATTGGTCACAGTAACTGCAAGAGTTCTTGCTATCTTCTAAAGTCTCATGCTCACAGAGAGAAATTGAGGCCTGGAGAACCTCCAGACCTGTTTCATCTGAAAAGCTGGCAAGTAAGTAGCCTACTAGTTTATGATAAACAGAAAAACCAAGATGCATCCCTTTTAACCAAAGAGAAGCCAAGCTCTGCAATTATGTGTATAAGCCAAAAATGTTTGCATGTTCATATAGAAAGTTAGTCTACATCTATTACGTAGGTGTGTGAACAAGTGGTCCAGTTTTCACAAAGACAGGCCGCCAATAATTCCAGGTAACACTGAAATAATCCCAGATCCATGGAAGCATATTGAAAACAAAAGGAGTTTGGTATTTAAATCCCTTTAATGATCTGGACCATAAGCCCCAAACCTTCTAGCTGATCTACATGGGCAGACCTCTGTGCTCACAACAATCACAGGAACTAGAGAGGAATAATAGGAACTAGAGAGCTGAGCGCTGCTGAAAATGTGGCCACTGTTGGTGCCTCTGTATTACAGTTGAACATACAGGCCCAGAGGTATCACTGTTGGATACCTCTTAACATACACCTAGCAGAGGGGATCTATGCTTCAGAAAGCTTGCCATTTAGCAACAGAGACTACTCCAATCTAACATCACACCTCTAGTCTGGAGCAAAGCTGGGAGCAACACAACTAGTGTCTTTTGCTTCCCTGTCAAAGGCCCTATACATTGGATCACACGGTGATCTAATGGAGCTGAATATCTGGTCCCTCCCACATGTAGATATCTTGATTGTCTCCCTTTACCCCAAGCGTTGCATGTTGCTGACCATCTTCAAGTCTCGAGGACACATCTTTCCATGTATTTGTAGAAATCCTGGCACAATGGAGTGCCATTACCCCTGGGACATTCCTGGCCATTACTAGAAGAGAAAGATTTATTATTTATTCTATCAAAGGTCTCCAAAGCCCCAGTCCAGACCTCTGTAGCTGTAACCTGAATTGGACTCCATGCACGTATAAAAATCTGCCTTCACGTTTCCAGTGGCAGACTCAAGGGACCCAGAGGAGCTACTGGAGACTCACTTCTAGACTTACCCATGACTCAGTGATCAATAATCTGAAGGTTTGAGAGAAAGGGTTGTCCTATAATTATGGTGGTGGCTGGTACTCATGAACAGAACCTGCTTCCATTCCCAACCACACATTTCCCAATAACCTCAGATATTATGAAGGCCCAGATCTTCCATGGGGAGTACCTGCTTAACTTCTATCTGGGCACCAAGGAGCAGATTCATAATAGTATTTTGTGTGCTTAAACTCCCATTAAAGCCAATACCCTCTGGGGTAAAGAGGTGACTGTCACATGCTCCTACCTCATAGAAGATAAATACATCAATGAGAACAAAAAGACATATCTTGTGGTAAGAAGGGCCACATCAGAAACTTAGGTAGATACTGCAAAATGTTCTCACTCAGCCCAATTTATCAGGTTGGCTTTTCTGTCTCTAACTCTTTCTATAGTTTTTGTATTATTTTTTATTTGCTTATTTTGGCCTATTCTTCTCCCCCTGTGTAATAAGGGCTGGGGGTCTCTTCATCATGAGGCTAGGATTATTTTAATTATTGTGCATCTGTTTACAGCAACACAGATGGTTTCACAATGGGTGCTTTATATCAACCTTAAATAAATAATGGTATAGAGAAATCCCTAAGTGCTTTTGGCATGCTGGGAAACTTTATGTTCCTATGATGCGAGGGGGAACTAATACATGCTCTGCAAGGATAAATGGCCTGAGGGCTCTGTGCATTTTATGGCTGGATACGGAGAGATCTAGGGAATGAATGATGATTTGATAGAAACAGTCAAAGTGGTCTAACAAGCCTCAATCCCGACAACTGAAGTCGTTGGTACTAATGAGCCAATGTCGCCTGAGGCGACAGGAAGGTCAGCCAAGTGTTGAGGTTCAAAGGAGCATAAATCAACTCAGCTCCAGCTAGGCTTGAAGTTCAGATACCCAGTAGGAGCCATGGCTGGTAGACATGGTTTCTGGGGCCTGACCTTGTGTAGCATTTCAAAGGAGGAGTGAGTTGCAGGCAATGGTATGCTTTATTATTATTATTTCTTAGGTTTTACGTTCCAGAGTGAGAATGAGAATTGTGCTATAAGTTGTAAAAAAGCCGTTCTCCGTTCAAACAGCAGAATTCAAGGCAAGTGTGAACTCTGGCTGAAACGGCTTGGAGAAAACCACCCAGGTGGAGGGCAAGGACTTTAATGAGCAGATAAAATGGATTAATGAGCAAGAAAATCTCTCTTTCAACCAGGTCCAAGGCCTGTTAACATCAGCTGGACTCTTCTCATTGATTTCAATTGGCTTTGCATTAGTTCCTGCTTTTTTCCCCCAAATAAAAGTTAAGGTCTCAAAGCTCCTAAATTGGTCTGGTATCCACGCCACTGCTCCTGGCATGTCTTGGGGTATAAACACATGACACTGGTGAAACTCGTCTTTACACAAGAGTAAATGTAGAGCAGATACGCAATGCACAAGTTCCATACTGATATACATGACTCAATTTCAGTGTATAGTCATATCACAAAAAAACCCTGAAATAACTAAACATGGGTGAAAGCTACATCCATGTGTGTCTTCAGCATCTGCAGCTCTAGTTAAATTCCACTATCTGGGGTAGTTATTTGCTTGAACTATCGTCTGTTCCTCTACCACCTAATAGCAATGTATAATAACAACCTAGAGTCTGCTACTCTGGGATAAGCTGGTTGTTTGCCTGTTGTGAATCCCAGGATAATTTACACTGGTGTGCAAAAATGATGCAAATGACACTGGTATAAACACGCCATGTGTCTGCATCTTTACTTAATAATGGAACAGCTCAGTGACTTCTCTCATTCTGCCCTGTATACATGCCACAAATTGTAGGCTTTAGTGACAGCCACCAAAGAACAAAGCTATGGCTAACAATCAGTTAGATAGATAAAGAATTACTCCCTTAGCATTCTCTCTGATCAGTGCTCTCCTATTTGGCAGCTCATTTAAACTGGTGGGCAAAAAAAAATTGGTTATAAGGAGCCAGTTGAATATAATTGCTGGCCTGGCAAAGATGAGACATGAAAGTCACGCTTGTCGGGAGAAGGATCATCATGGCCAGGCACAGACGTTACATTTTGACAGGCATAAGTGATCAGAAACCTGTTTGTACCTGTAACAGAATGGTAGTTTGGCACACACCGATTGGTTTAAAAATGGCAGAAGCTGGTCTAAGATTTGCCTCCCAACCGAAGGGCGAACGTGCGTTCTGTTTGCTGCGGATCGAAACTACGCAACTTAGATCGATTCCGTCTCGGGCTTTTTGAATGTCTGTGCCTAGCCCATATCTTTCTGTCATGCCTCAAGAAACGGTAAGACAGTGGGAGTAATGGGTACAACTGCTCTGATGTGCCGTGACACTGAAATACATTATTCTTTAACGTTTTTAATTATGATTCTACAGCACCCTGTGAAAGCATCTCTGGCCAAATCCGCTCACTAAATCTGAATAACAAAGACTGCACCTCCCTGTAACATTTGAGGGACATGGTGTTCCATACAGAATGAGGAAAAGAAAGAAGAAACAAATTTATGACCCAAATCTCCTCCATTCTGGGCTGATAGAAGCAAAGGAAGCAGACCACAGGGCCAGTTGGCTTGAGATAAGATTGTTTCTCCTTGCCCAACAATTCCTTATCAAAATATTGCAACTCCCTACCAGGTTCAGTGGCTAAGTGGCATATTTTGCCCCTCTGGGATGATAATGGGAACTGTGAAATAGTCATTGCCAGGAATTTCTGACGGCTGTGTTAACCTTCTTAAGAACAAAGTCGTGCCGTTAACAGGTGGGAAATCTTCTGTGTGAAGTCAGTGAGTGAGGAATGAATAAGAACAAAAATAGTTGGCCCTGACGTGAGAATAAATTACTGTTCCTGGACCAAAATGCAAGCAAAATTCCTACAGAATGATCTGATTCAATCCCTTAGTTGGCAAAATGTTAATAAGACCTTATACTATTTGCACTGTATCCAAAATGCTTTGAAGTTAATGGGCATCTATCCTCTGACTTAATTTGGCTTTGGGTTTACTTTAGTTATTATTTTTTTAAAGGAAAGAAACCCCTGAAATTGATATAAATTGTAGTAGTTATGGATGGGACACGTAGCTCTGGACTGGATGCCTTTAACCAGACAGGTGTGTCCCTGTGGGCATCTGGGCATCTTGCTTCTAGTGTAGGTCCATTATGACGGTGCTTAGTCACAGAGGTTATGAGAAAAGCGCATGCTAAATTGAAACACCTCAGGTCATATTAAGTTGCTGATTCTGCTATTTTCCTCAGGCTCTCCCAGACCTCACCCCACATCGGGTGAGCAACCTCGGGCAAAGACAGCCCAGCTTTAGACAGGGTTTGAGTTCCAAAAATTCTGCAGCAAACAGCTGCTCGGTGGATTCCCCCGCCAGCCTTGCTATTTTATCTCAAGCCTAAGAAGGGAACAAGAGTGAATTCAATTGCTTTTCCAAGCCAGCCCTCAGGGGCTTGTTCACCGGAGTTCAACTCTCTGGTGAGCAGCTCACTGCAGCTCAAGTGTAAACTCTTCTGATCTTTCAACTGAGCATTTTTTTTGGTTTTTTTTTTAATGAAAGGTATCGGGTTCCAAATTAAACACTTGGAAAATATCCAGCTGCGTTACAAGCCTGGCTGAAATATCCCAAGAAAAAGAGAAGAAAATTGTTTTAAAAGAAGGCTGGTAGAGTCTTTCCAGCCTAGGGACTGTAAGTGAAGCAATTTATGAGAATTTTAAGTGATCAAGAAAAATGCCTGAAAGGTTAATTTCCTTTACACAGTCCAGGTTAATGACTTTCAGGGAATTACAAAGGGCAATCAAGAGAGACAGCTCACTAATTCAACTACTCCCTATGGCAAAGCATGTCAGTTAGCTCCTCCTGACTGTGCTTATGAAGTACATGCATACAGTGTGTGTGTGTGTGTGTGTATGTGTGTATGCACACGTGTGCACACATAGTACATACGCATGCACCCACACACTAGCCAAGATAAAGTATGTTTAAGTGTATGTGTTATTGGAACTTGTGCTGCAGTGTTATCTAAAAGTCCTCAGATGACTTTGATGTCCATTCTTCTAAGTACTGTAGTCATGTCTACACATGCTTTTATGCGTGCCTAAACTTAATGTGCATTTGCTTAATGCACATTAAGGTAATTTAGATGCACATCTACATGTGCACGTGCTAAGGCGCACTAATGTGGTGTGTAGACTGCCTTGAGACAAAAGTTACTCCCAAGGCACTTGACATACACAGTGTTAATGTACCTGAGCACATCTAAATGTGCATTAATGTGCTTTAGCTATTCGGATCTAAAATTTGATACCTGGTTTTGTAGGTATCAAATTTAGGCATAAACAGCCTAAAGTCACCATTTTTAAGGTGCATTAAGGTGCACACATGTAGACCCATGCACCTTAATGTGCCTTAAAAAAGGCTAATGCACCTTAAATCGGCACGTATTGATGCATCCAGTATGTAGTGAAACAAAGACCCCTGAGTAGATTATATTAGGGTTGAGCAAAATGGCTGATCTTGATGGTGGCCAGATGCTATTTCCCAGCAGCCCCTGCTACTGCCACTCCTAACCAGTCTCCATGGAGCCCCAAGAGAGGCGGGACCGTGACAATGTGGGGCCATAACAGCTCTGCACTGCCAGAGTCTCCGTGAAGACTAGCCCGGAGCAGGGACTGCTGGGAAGTGAAGTCCGCCATAGGCCAGATTGAGCTTATGCGCCAAATATCTAGGGGTCAAAAAAACCCACAGGAAAAAAATGTGGAGCATCACACACATGGGTAGTGCATGCCACTCAAAAGCAGAGCCAGGATGCCTGAAGCCATGGTGCGGCTGCTGGCCAGGCTTCGCTTGGCAAAATTGCTGCTGCTGCAGCCCCAGGAGGCCCTCAGGCTAGGCTGTTGGGGCCAAGCTAGTGCTAGCCCCAGGCTCCCCTACCCCACCCAGGGTAACTTGCTGCATGCCAAAGTGCATATGACACAGGCGTTCCCCAGGAACAAGTAGCAGCAGCGCAAGGTGCACCACCATTACTTGTGACCAAGGAAGCAAACATCCACTCTCATCTGGACATGCCCAATGTGATTAGTATGGAGTAATCCACTCCCAACTTTACTCCATGGTAAATGTAGTCCATGTTCATTAGTAGACAGACAAACACCTAGAGTAGGGGCGGGCAATTATTTTGGGCAGAGGGCTGCTTTCTGAGTTTCAGCAAGCCATCAAGGGCCACATAACAGGCATCCCAGGGCAGATTAATATTAATTTTCTAAATGTTTAGGGGCCTCGTGGGCCAGATAGAATAGCCTGGTGGGCTGCATCTGGCCTCCGGGCTGCATTGTGCCCATCCCTAAGCTAGAGGTCCCCAGTAGGTGCTATTGCAGCCCCTGTCCCCTAGTTGGTAGGAGTCCCTATTTTCCCCAAATAAATGGGTACTCCAGAATGATACAGACCGGGGGCAGTAGACACATGGCACTTTATTCTGTACTAAGTCACTTCAGGGTAAAGTAGCTATAATTTTTTTCTCTTGTTTTTTTTTTCTTTTTTGTAGGTAAGGTTTCCCCAGAAAAAAAGAGAGATCTACCTTGCAATCAGCTGTGTGTCTTCTTCATAATTACTAGGGTAACCTCAATGATCTCAAATCAGGCACCCTGGGCTGGTTCTCTTGCCTCGTTCTTCTCACTGGCCTCTGGGATGCACAATGGCACAGGAAAGTATGTGTGGAGGAAGGAATCAGCAGAAAGGACCCTTTAGGAAGAAAGAAAGCAAAGGCGCTGAGAACGACGCCCTTGCTTGAGGGTGGAGAGGAGATATGGAGAATATAGTGTGAAACTGCTGCCCAGGGAAACAGTTTTCTGGGGATAGTATCTCACGTTCAGTGGCTCATTCACTACAGGACTTCTGTGCTCAGGTTAGCATGCAGGGACTCAGCAAGTGGCAAGAGCAGTCATGAATAAAGATACGGGTTGGGGGGTACGGTTTGGTGGGGGGAGTTGCATTCTGTTTTTAAATGGATATTTGTTTACCAAGAAATGCAGCTGTAATTGGTCTGAAACCAGTCTCAGATTTAACTGTCAATTCATTGAATAGTTCAGCTGCAACCCAACTAGAAAAAAGTGGTGGTGGGTCTCCTTTCACATCAGTAGTTATGGTCCTCACCCAGGAAGAGGGAACCCTACATTTATTTCCAAGCTCTGAGGGGATCGGAGACCACATCACTCATCTACTAGGCAAATGCCCCATGCACCATGCTCTAGGATATTATCAGGCATGCTTAAGCTCCCTTGTTGACACAGTTCCCCTTTATATAAACTACTTAAACATTTTTTGAAGCAGAAACTGCAACTCATGAGCCATACCGCAAAGCCCCACTGATCACCCAGCTAGAGGGTCATTCTGTCATGGTCCCTTGGTCTAGCTCAATGACTATTTAAGTGTTTTCTATAAATGAAATGACATCAATATCAATAGGAAAGGCTGTGGGAAATCCACTGCAGAGGACCCTGTGGCCCGATGCCCTCTCCTGAAAGGCAGGAGTTCCCTATTCATATCCCCAATTCAAATCAAAGAGCATTCAGGCCATGGACTGTCCAGAGAAGGGATTACTCAGGACTACAGACTCATTCAGCTACTCCATCTTCCTTAATAATTAGGCATTTTATGGAAAGTGGACAACTTTTGGCAGATCCACCCCACCCCAGACTCCTATACGGCTTAAATCAGTCTCCTGAAGTGGGTTCAAATGTCTTCAGGAGGAGGGCACAACTAAACCAGCATCACTCAGACCTTGAGTGCCCTAACTGCTGGTAGGAGAAGAAGAAACTTCCTAACCCTGCCAGTTTTCTGACCAGCGGTGAAGTCCAGCCCTGCATTTTCTAGAGCTTTGCTCTTATTAAAAATGCCCCATGTGCAATGGAGGTGCTTTGTTTTAAGCCAAACAAAAGTTTTGTTCCACCTGGAGTGACTTTAAAAAAAACCCAAATATTTCAATGATGAAAAAGAAAAAGGTATTTTTGTTCACTCCAAAAACTTCTTTTGACATTTTTCAGTTCAGCCTCCAGGAGAGATTATTAAATCTTTATGTATGAGCTCAAAGACGCTGGTATTTTTTCCTTAGGGGCTGGGATAAGACCCTTTCACAGAGGCCACCACACCACTGCTGGCTGACAGTAGCTTTCCATCACTGCTGGCCTAGGCTGAGTCTGAAGTGACACTCTAGATGCAAATGCCTTGTGCTGGAAACCTGTTGATCTCTAAAGCACAACTTTCAATCTACTTCCTCCCCCTCCTCCCTTCCTGTGGGCTGCAAGAGGAAGGATTTCATTGGGATCCTAGCCAAGACAGGTGCTAGTGGTTTCTCCCGTCTTGAATATCCTTGGTAGGGGAACAGGCGATTGTTTCACATGGGATGTCTGAGAAACCGCTGCTGGTTGGCAAACAGCATGGCTCCAGTCAGTCTTGTGCCAGGCCAGGATGTGGTTCCAGTGAGGATACTCGGTGTCTGCTAATGGCATGCAGCTCACAGTCACAGAAGGGCTGATCACACTGAACAGCTGGTAATCCCCCCTGACAAACACACCCGGGGCCACTGAGAAGCTGAGTCAGCCTCTGGCGTCCGACCAGCCTCTCACAGAATCCTGCCCTATGTGCGGGTGCAATGTTTTACGTCAGAGCTAGCCAAGATCAGGAGGGAAGGAAAGGAACTGGTTTCTGGGCCTCTGAGCCCAAAAAGTTGCAATTCTGCTGCTGCTGAAGACAGCTGTGGTCTGTAGGAATTGCCATTTGCCAGGGGCAGATACTTGAGAAAATGCTATGAAGAAGAGGAGGGAGAAGGAAGGGATATTCCTGCCCCTTGCCATATATGTGAGTCTCTGCAGCGCTGTACAGTAAGTAGAGCAATGGATGGAAACTCTGGAGATGTGGATTTTATTCTTGATGCTGGGTGTGTTACTGCCCCCATCCAATTTCGTTCATTTAAATGGGGAGAGTTTAATCCACAAAGGGTTTTATTCTTGGGCACAGAGACTTGAACCTGACTCAGCTGTGCGGTAGAAAGACATGCTAACCGTTGGGCTATTTGAATGTCTCTCTTGACCGTTTTCTCCACAACTATTGCACACTGAGTGGAACAGTTTTGATAGGCGATCCTGGGCACATCTACGTGTGCCTCTTTAAAGTGGGCTTAGCCTAAAATCACCATTCTAAGGCACATTAAAGGCATGTACCTACATATGTGTGCCCTTAATGCACCTTAAAAATGGTGATTTAAGGCTATGTAAGCCTAAATTTGATACCTGCATGAAGCAGGAATCAAATTTAGGTGCGGATAGCTAAGTCGCATTAGCGCATGTGTAGATACAGTAATGCACATTAATATGGTGTGTGTCAATGGATACATACCTTGTTAATGCACATTAGCATGACTGTACATGCCCTAATGTGGCTTAGCTGTTCACACGTACATTTAATGCACCTTAATGAGCGCAGTTATGTGCAATCGCACACCAAAATCGTCTTAATGCCTCTTAAGCAAAGGCTCATTAAGTTTAGGCACATGTAAATACACATGTAGACACACCCACTGAGGATGGCACCCAAAAGCCTAGGAACTACAATGCTCCTTCGTCTGGGATGTCGGAGATGTAGCTTCGGGTTGCTGTACCAAAACAAGTAGTGAAGGGCTTTAAAAACAAGAAATGGGAGATCTGGTGTTTAGGTAGGACCCAGGCTTACTTCTATCACCAAGATGCTTTCAGTTTTTCAGCCAATGACTGTCTATGCACAATGCAAACAGTGCTGGCATCAGGAAGTAAAGCCCAAGACTCCCTCCAGAGGAACGCCATAACCACTACCCTACAGTGGCAGCTCTCTGTTAGCCTTTCTCCTGGCCCCATAACTCTCGTTTCCAAATTTCCCCTGGAGATGCCTCATGCTTCCCATTCTCTTGCTGAAGAGACTAGGTGCCCACGGTGATGGAAGTTGCCTAAGAAGTGACCTGACACCACCAGACTGTTTTACCTAAGCCATCGAAGAGCCGTCACAGGTCATACTTCTCCACTGCTAATGGCTTCCCATAGGCTGTGCCGGAGTAAGCAACCCAGAGGTACAAGTACCAAGATGTTCTTTAGTAAAATCTTTCCTTGGACCAACAGTTGGGAGAAACATGAGACATGAGGAAGGGCATTTTTGGGGTTCAATCTTGTCTAACATTTATTCCAATTATTTGGTTGATCTAAGAATAGATGTTGCAAAACAAGTCCTGTTTTCTGTATATTCCCTGAACCATCCCAGCTGCAACAATACTAGATGTACAAGGTTTTCATGTTCTATTACCCTTTTTTATCCCTGCTTCTTTACCACGGTATTGACTATTTAAGGGGCCATATCCCCGGACTACTCGAAAGCTCCTTAGCCATCTCTCTGCCTACAGCAGTGCTGGCAGAGTTATTCCATCTGTCTTGAGGGTGCCTCTGTTGAAGATGGAAAGGGAGGAAAGCAGCAGAAGGTGTTGACCCTGCCTCCATTATATTCAATGGCCAAAGCTCCCATCGAGTGCCATGGCAGAGGTCCTGAAATAATAAATACTAATCCATGAAAAAAGGAGGCAGAGGGGTGGGAGGAAGGAACCTGCAAGGAACACCATCAAAATCAATTTAGGGGCCTGAGGGAGAGAAAGGAAGGAGAAATAGAGCACACTCAAACTTGCAAATAGCTGAGAATGAAGAAAACAGCTGCACCAACAGCACACAATGTATTTCAGGCCTCCTAAGAGCATTTTTTTCTTCCCCCCTCCCCCCTCCCACTGCCACCCATTCTGGTCATCAGCAGCTTTTCACTAGCAAGAAAGACTAATGTATTTGGCATACTTACTTCAATGGCAGGGCATATTTCCTGCCTTTTGCACATACTCATTCCACCCCAAGATTGCAAAAGAAGGAAGATCATGGAGAGTAGAAGATCTAAGGATCTTGTAGGTCAGGATGGGAAAACAGCTGGTATGTGATAAGAAAAGGAGAAAATAGTGCTGATAGGTCAGGTACTTACTAGGGTATTGTAAGAAATTCTCACCCCAAACTCCCAGCCCAAGAACAATTATCATCATTTACTTGAATAGCGTTTTTGCCAAAAAGTCAGGGCCAAGGCACCACTATGATAGGTATTGTACCAGCATAGGACAAAAAGTTGTTCTCTGCCCTAAAGAATTTCCAATCAAAATATATGGCCAAAGACAGCAGGAAGACACATCTGTCCATTCCTCAAGCTCTAAAATTGTCTACCAGCAATGTGAGTTTGACAAATATTAGGTGTCACATCTAGTCATGTCTGACACAAATTGGGCCAGTATCTCTTTACAGAACTAACCTTGTCACTGAGGTCTGTATTTCAATACATGTCACTGCTGCGTCTTAAATGAAATTGGTTGAAAGTCTAATTGTTTTGCATGGAAAAGGGAAATCTTGTTCTTTGAAAATGGAGTTTCATAGATTTCATAGACATTAGGGCTGGAAGAGACCTCGGAAGATCATCGAGTCCAGCCCCCCGCCCAAAGGGCAGGAAGTCAGCTGGGATACTATGACCGCAGCTGACTTCCTGCCCTTTGGTTAGTTCTTTAAAGAGATACTGGCCCAATTTGTGTTGAGTTGTCAGAATACATCCAGCTTGAAGAAGAAAAAAAGGAGTGTTTCTGTAGGAAATTCGGAGACAAAATAGCTTTTTATTTCAATTCTATTTTAGTTCAGCATTATTCATTTGCTATAGTTAAACAAAAATCCAAAGCACAATGACATTTTGTGGGATCAGTCAACTGGAAAGGGCAATTTGTGTTTCATTTTGAAGTAATATAGCATTTCCTTTTTGGCTTTTTGGTTTTAAAATACCAAAGCAAAATGCTGTGTTAAGTTGACAAGATTTTTATTTAATCATTTATTTGAAGCCAAGTCCCTCATTTTCAATTAACTAAATTTTGAAAGAAGAGCAAGTAGCTGAGCCTAGAGATGATATCTTCATGCCTGGGTCATTGGATAGAAAAGGAGTATCACGGGTGATGACCTGGTGAGAGGGCTGTGGGTGCTCAACCACCTGGGTGACAATGATCATCGCCTGCTGGAGTCACCATCCAGCGCCAGGTGGAAAGGCCTGCAGCAAAGCAGCAGTCCTAGACTTCAGGAGGGCGGACTTCAATGAGCTAAGGAGAATTGTCAGGGAAGCACTGAGGTCCCGAAGGGGAGGGGAGCCCGGTGTCCAAGGAGAGCGGTCGCTCCTTAAGGAGATGATCCTCCAAGCCCAAAGGAAGGTAATCCCATCATGGATCAAAGGGGGCAGGAGGGTGCAAAAGCCCCCATGGCTCACCAAAAGCATCCGGGAATGTCTTCTAGCTAAAAGGGAGGTGTACGCCCAATGGAAGGGAGGGGCCATCCCCAGAGAGGACTATACTGCGGTTACTTGGGGCTGCAGGGGGGCAGTCAGGAAGGCCAAGGCGGAGATGGGACTGGGACTAGCTTCCCAGATCAAGGACAACAAGAAGTCCTTTTTTAAATACATAGGGGGCAAAAAGAAGGTTCCGGGTAATGTGGGGCCCCTGCAGGATACAGTAGGAAATTTGGTCGTCACACCAGATGACAAAAATAGCATGTTTAATTATTTCTTTGCCTCCATTTTCCTGAGCAAGGACTGGAACAGCCACCCCCCTTAGACCTCAGGGAAGGTGCACCTAGGCCAAGGGTTAGTGAGGAACTAGTTAGGGAAATTCTGGAGGGACTGGATGTATTCAAACCAGCTGGTCTGGACTATCTCCACCCCAGAGTACTGAGGGAATTAGCTGAGGTCATTGCGGGACCCCTGGCACGGCTGTATGAGCACTCATGGTGCTCTGGTGTGGTGCCAGAGGACTGGAAGAGGCCAACGTGGTTCCCATCTTCAAAAAGGGGAGGAAGGAGGACCCAGGAAACTGTAGGCCAGTTAGTCTTACCTCAATCCTGGGCAAGCTTTTTGAAAGAATTATTCTGGAGCATGTCCATGAGGGGCCAGCAAGGGAGATTATGCTTAGGGGCAACTAACACGGGTTCATTAGAGATAGGTCCTGTCAGACCAACCTAGTGGATCTCTACAACTAGGTCACCAAATCCTTAGATGCAGGGGTAGCAGTGGACATAGTCTTCCTGGACTTCAGAAGGCCTTCGACACTGTCTCTCACCCCGTTCTCATTAAGAAACTGGGGGCTGTGGTGTCAAATGGGTCACCAACTGGCGGGAGGGCCACACCCAGAGAGTGGTGGTGGACAGGTCATTTTCGACCTGGAGGGATGTGGGCAGTGGGGTCCCCCAGGGCTTGGACCTCGGGCCTGCACTGTTCAACATCTTCATCAGCGACTTGGACGAGGGGGTAAAAAGCACCCTGTGCAAATTTGCTGATGACACTAAGATGTGGGGGGATGTGGGTATGCTAGAAGGGAGGAATAGGCTGCAATCGGACCTAGACAGGTTATAGGGGTGGGCAGATGAGAATAGGATGGGATTCAACACTGACAAGTGCAAGGTACTGCACCTGGGGAGGAAGAACCGGCACCATACCTACAGGCTGGAGAACTCCCTTCTCATCAGGGCAGAGGCAGAAAAGGAAATTGGAGTCATCATTGACTCCAAGATGAACATGGGCCGGCAGTGTGGGGACGTGGTCAAGAAGGCCAACCGCACCTTGTCGTGCATCCACAGATGCATCTCGAGCAGATCCAAGGACATGATCCTCCCCTTCTGTGCGGCACTGGTCAGGCCGCAGCTGGAGTACTGCGTCCAGTTCTGGGCACCGCACTTCAGGAGGGATGTGGACA
>NW_017728886.1:4739814-4754102 GCF_001723895.1 Crocodylus porosus | reverse complement strand
CATGGAGAGGGTCCAGAGGAGGCCACTCGCATGGTCAGGGGGCAGCAGGGGAGACCCTACGAAGAGAGGCAACGGGACCTGAACCTGTTCAGCCTCCACAAGTGGCCTTTTACAAACTAGTCAGAGGGGACCAGCAGGCATTGGGAGAGTCCCTGTTCCCCTGAGCACCGTCAGGAGTAACTAGGAATAACGGTCACAAACTGGCAGAGGATAAATTCAGACTAGACATCAGGAGGCGCTGCTTCACTGTCAGGGCAGCTAGGATCTGGAACCGAGTTCCAAGGGAAGTGGTGCTGGCTCCCTCCTGGGGGTCTTTAAGAGGAGGCTGGATGTACACCTTGCTGGGGTCGTTTGACCCCAGTACTCTTTCCTGACATGGCAGGGGGTCAGACTTGGTGATCTGCTCAGGTCACTTCAAACCCTACAAACTATGAAACTATATCCAGCTCTAGCTCCAGCTCCATTAGTTTTGTGACTCTATGGGCGCATCTATATGTTGCCCTATGGCAATGTTGTTACTGTGTTGTGCTTTAGTATTCCTTTTGGAAGTGCTAAAGCATGGTACGGTAACTGCTTGTACTGCGCCATGCACATGGTGCACAGTTGTTTTTTCACCACTACTTCACCATAATGCCATGTTAAAACAGGGGAGCGTGCTGTTATGGCAAAGTAGCTGGTGATCACATATGGACCCATGTGATCACTACATCACTGTAGTGATGCACTATAGCAATGCAGCGCATCATTACAGTGACATAGGGTGATGTGTAGATGCATCCTATTTATCCTGTTTATTTATCTAATACACCTTGATATAATGTGACATTATATTATGCCTTTGTGAAATATCTTTTGTGCAAAGACCATGAAGTCCTTTTTACATGCAGGAGCTATGCCTGATCTCACTTGCCTCAATGCAAATTATAAGCAACTCACTGACCACATCTACATGTTTCTTAATGTGCCATAATTATGGTGCATTAAGTTTAGTA
Source organism: Crocodylus porosus (assembly GCF_001723895.1). Classification (NCBI taxonomy): domain Eukaryota; kingdom Metazoa; phylum Chordata; order Crocodylia; family Crocodylidae; genus Crocodylus; species Crocodylus porosus. The sequence goes on along the minus strand of NW_017728886.1, from coordinate 4,753,110 downwards.
CTAGTAATGACAAGTACTAATTTAATGCATCGTAATCAGCACTACTGCACATTAGTGCAAATGAATGCTGTTATGGTGACATTAGTGTGCATTAGACTAAATCTACTGCGCATTAGCACATTAGCGCATTAGCATGGGTTTTTCCTGCAGCGCTAATGTGCAGTAGAATTAGTCATCTGTGCATTGTGCCATATGGACACACCCATTGCAAGCAGTGGAGCTGTGCTATATCCAAACTTGTCTAACTGATACTAGACTGCACGTACGGCTTTTAATCTCTTTAAAGGCAAGGGGGTGATCATGATTTCCAGTGGCTCAAGCAAGACCAGTATGAAACCCAAAGGATTCTTGGAAAGTACTCAAGGCAGTCAGGGGCTGTCTAACCTCAGAAGACACAACAGGCAGGGTGTTTTCAACCGGTATGCAAAGAAGATTACCTATTTTCAGGCCAAACATGACTAGCAGAAGGGCAGCTGGGAGGACCCATTACCACCACCAATGTGAAAGTGGAAGTTTGGTCTGTTTGTTAGTTTTGCTACGATTTTATTACACAGTAAAGCACTTATATTTGTGGAACTAAACTCCTGAACTCTGAAGTGGTTTATGCCTCAAGCCCCTGGGGTTCTCCCATCACAATTATATTTGTTCAATTTTGCCAGAGAGTGTTTTTCTTTCTAAGTTTAGCTTTGCTGGCTGCAGGCTTTATGGACATTTAAAAAAAAGCAATATAACCTAAATGATTATTGCTGTTTGCACTATGTTAGTGAAGCTCCATTGTGCAAGGCACAGTCTAGATACACAGTAATAGAGAGTCTCTCTGCCATAAGTTGATTGTCATCTAAATAGTCAGAGGAAAGAAAGGAGGGAGAGACCAAGCATTACCAGTCTCCTTCGGTAGCTAGGAAGCCAAGAAATTCAGAAGCTTTTGATTAGAATTTGAAATTCTTCTTTTTTGGTGAAAAGTGCTGCTATATTCACAATAACACTGTTTCCAAAAAGGCATGGTAGACATGCACCTTATAGACTAACTAAATAAAATATATAGAGCATAAGCTTTTGTGAACTCAAGCCCATTTTCTTGGATGCTGTGAAAGGCCAAGCACAGAGCATTGTATAAAGTGGAATGAGTGATCTGAATACAAACGGTGGGAAGGAAGGATTGCAAAAGCTAGCGGGTAATGGGTTGACAGTCTACATTGGATAGACTGGGTGATCTGTATGGCCAGGTACAGACATTACATTTTTACCAGTACAAGTGATTGGAAAGTGGTCTATACCCAAAGCAGAACAGACAGAAGTTCAGCACACATGGACTGGTTTAAAAATGGCAGAACCCATTCTCAGACGTCCCCTTCCCCACAACCAAAGGGCGAATGTGTGTCTGTTCACTACAGATCTAAACTATGCCATTTACAGAAAACCCCATAACTTAAATCAATTGTGCCTTGGACTTTTTGAATGTCTGTACCTAGCCTTTGTGTCAGAACAAATTAACGTGATCTGACATCAGCTGCAGAGAGAGACAAAAGCTGGTGTCCAAACACTTTAACCTCACTGGACACCCCATCCCTGTCCTCAGGATTGTTGTTCTCAGTCAGGAACATTTTCAGAAAAAGTTTAAATAGGAAATTGTGGAACAAAAAATCATCCACAGGCTGGGTTGGGTTAAGTATGTTTTAAGTAGGACTAGGAGTTTTTATCCTATTACCTGGATTAGCTTTCATGACTCCCTTGGTCGTACAGGTTCTTCATTTGTTTGCTTCTCTTAGCTCTTCCCACCTCCCCTCTTCCTCTCCTTCATATATTTTGGATTCAGGTTACTTAGTCCACTTTTTATGCTGCTCTTTGCTTGGCCTTATATAGCATCAGATGAAGTGAGCTCAGGTTCATTAAAGATCTATGTATATGTCTTATCTAACCTATGAGATACATATCTACCATACCTTCTGCCTGACCTTCAGGGTAACGTGACTCTCTGAATGGACAGCCATGACAGAACATGTCTTCAAGGGCATGTGAGATGCTCAATGAAAGTATAGGACTGCAATGTCTGAGCCTGCTCTCATTCAGGGACTGAGTCAGACATCATTGATAAAGCAGTCGGAGTATCCTTTGATCTGTAGTGAGGTTTCAGCCGGAGTCCTGTGTCCTGCATGCTCATGACCTGTATATAGCCGGAAGTCCAAAGCTTCTTCAAATATAATGTATACGCATAGCTGTATTGTATTGTGTTGACATGTGCATAGTAGCAGGGTACATACTTCAGAGTATACAGAGAGAAGGATGTGTGTTGGCATGTGTACACATATACTCATCTCTGTGAGTCATAACAGGCCATGAAATAATACACAATAATAAAATAATATAACAATATCCAAGCGAAAAATGTCACACAAAATAGAATTTGAAATTAAATGCCAATCTTCCAAAACAAAAAATGTCCAAAAGATTTTTTGGGGGAAATATCATTTTAAGGAAAACTAAATGAAAAAAGATTTGGCTCTCTTGCAATATCAAATGTAAGCTACTTTCACGTTAGGGAAATGCTGAGTTTCATGTAGTGCTCAGTTTCCTCAATGCTCATTCTTTTGTAGTAACTTACCTTATACACATCTCCACCCACTGACCGCACTTAAGCCATGTAACAGTTTAGTATTTGCACTTGTGCAGCCTTCCCTTTCCTTCCTTCTTCTAACATTTTGAGTTTTATTATTGCAATAAAAATGCTTTATTTTGCCCTTCCCAAGAACATAAAGAGTTTATGCACTGCTACAAAGCAGTTCTTTTTCCAATACGGATTTGACTTTATTTGCTGGAACTTGTTTGCCGGTCCTTTCCTGGCCTCCAAATCCTCAGAGCAATGAAAGTCAGTAGGACATTTCTTAGAAGCTAAAGAGTGGAAAGCCCTGCCCCTGGGTCCTTGCCTCTATGTCTAAAGTTCAGTGGACTCCAAACATGCCACGATGGAGGTTCCCAGCTTCTCTGTATGCCTTACATTGTTGGTTTTCTGCATCTCCCCTGGGGTAATGTGAGGGATGATGATTCTGGGCATCTTAGGAAGGGTCTCAATCTTCATAAATAAACTAGCTACCATGAAAGACCCATGTTGCAATGCTTGCTGTGGATTGGCAATATCACTGCTTTAGAAGCTGGCAGCTGACTTTTGGGGTGATATGCAGATGTAAGTTACCTTGCATGTGCGATTCTTACCCTGTGTTGCACATGTTTGCTGCTGTTAGAGAAATTACCTGGGCCAAACTTGCTACAGCTATCTTTTAGCTTCTCAGTGGCACAGCTATGGGATGCCTGTTGTCATCTTTGATCACTCAAAGGGTCTTTTAAAATGCTCATTGGCTATTGAATCCTCAACTTAGGTAGATAAAGCCACAGGGAGATGCCCAAGGGTCACTGCAGATCTAGCCTTTGTGTTTTTGCTCTAACTAGTAAGATTGGGGTGGCATCACTGCTCTCCTTATGGGGGTTTTGTAAGGATAAGAATCCATTGGAGGTTGGGTGATTGGGTACCATGATGATGGGAGGCAGATAAGTACCTTGGACAACAGAAAACAGGAAGAGGATAAATCAAGCTTAAGAGCAGGACTATCTTTGGGATGGTGAGATTCATTCAAGAACATGGAACTGGGACAGGAGCCCTGGGCCCTCAAGTCTAGGCCTCTGTGATGTTAGGCAATCAAGTCATGGAAATGTAGTGCAGAAAGTGTCATAAATACATGCACTCTGGCCCATCCCGTGCATCACAGCTCCAAAGCATCTGATACCAAGCCATACTTTGTTGACCGCTAGTTTAGATCTACAGTGAGGATTTGCTCCACCTCCAGGGTTCAGACAAAAGCAGACTTCCACTTGTAGAGCGGCAGCCATGCTGGAGGGGTTTGCTGGCATAGTTCTTAAGTGTGAGGTTTCATGACTTAAGCCAACATAGCCAGGCCACAGGAACTGTAATGTGAACTGAATCACAGTTAGAGCAGCCTCAACGTTGACCCAGCTTACACTCTGCTGCAATGGTCCCTATGAACCACTGCAGTGGAGAGGAACAGCTGGAGCACTGTGCTTCAGCCACACGTCCCCTATGCGGGATACCTCCAGGGACGTGGGGTAGTGTTAAATAACGTCGCTTCTTAGTGCTGCCCAGGTAAAATCACAGAATCAGAGAAAATTAAAGTTGGAAGGGCCCTCCAGAGGTCATCTAGTCCAACCCCCTGCTCAAAGCAGGACCAGCCCCAACTACATCATCCCAGCCAAGGCTTTGTTGTAAAACCCTCCAAGGATGAAGAGTCCACAGCCTCTCTCCAGTGCTTTACTACCCTCCTCATGAGAGGTTCTTCCCTAATATCTAACCTCAACGTCCCTTGCTGTAACTTGAGACAGCAAGGCAACGCCTTTATACTTGGGGTTTCCAAGCCACATTCTCCAGCCACTCTCTTGGCCCTTTTCTACAGTCAGGGCAATGTCAATGCATTGGAGTGGGATAAGAACATGCTTTCTGTGTGAGCATAGACTCCTGTACTGCCATTTGCTGGGCACGTAGGGTCCTTCTCATTAAAGAGCAGTGAATGACTGCTGTGTTTGGTTCAGGGAAAACAGTCTTACAACCTGCCCCCAGGTCAGTGGTGCTCATGACTGACAAACAGGCAGAGGCGATTCAGCCCTGAGCAAGGAGTCTTTCCTTCCCCTCGCTGACTTTCAGGCACCTTGGTAAGACAGCAGGGCACTCCGCTGCTTGGGCACATATCACCAACCCTTGTAAAACCTGCTATTGTGTTCGCAATGTCCCACCAAACTGAACTGGATCCAATTTCCTCCTAAGGCTACCAAGGGGCAGTTGGCATGGCAACAGAGTGATGAGAGGACAGATTGAACTTAGACCTTGGTCCACCATGGCATTACTCCAGTTGTAAGTCAGAGCAACACCACTGAGCTCAGTAGAGCCAGACCCATATAACATTGGATGAGGCCTGTGACATGTACATCATATATGCAGGCTTGGCAGGATTCAGTTTTTATTGGTAAACTTTAATAAACATCAAGTTCACCACACACTCACAGACCAATGAAAATGTATTTTCATCATTCATAATCAAACTTTATAGAAAAGAGTTGTAAGAAAAATTATGGCTGATGGTGTGTGACAACTGGAGGAGTGCCTACAAAACTGTGCTGACTGTCATTTGGACTGCAACTCCCAGAAACCCCAGGGGACTGGGAATAAAAGGAAGAGGAAGTGAAAAAGCAGACAAGGGAGCTACAAATGTGCTCCCAAGTGAACAGAACAATTTAAAGCAGGTGTAATTTATTGATTTATGCATACTTATGTGTTATATTTTGACATGAGATTTTAACAGGATGCTGCCATTGAGAAATGGTCTGCCCCCCATGCCCCTAATTTCTCACAACCCTGAAAATCTAAATAGCTAAAAATCAAAATAAGGGCTTGAAAATAAACATTGATCATATCCATCAAAATTATTAAAAAATACAGATTGAATTCTGCTAAGCCTACATATACATATATGTATGCATATACAAATACATGCATGTGCCCACACACGCACACTATATACATACATACATACATATATATGTATATATATACACATACATATATGTATGTATGTATGTATATAGTGTATATACATATTAATTAAAATTTGGGTGTCTGAAACAAGATGAAGTGGACTTGTAACTTTGGGGAAGCACTTGCTGGGGTCAGAACGCATGGAAGTGCTCTCAGGCCCGGATCCGAGAACTGGATAGGATCCAGAGTTGAGAGACCCTGAAGCCACGGAGCACAAGCAGGGCTTGAAATTCATCAGACTAGCGCTCGACTCCCTGAGGTCTGCATACACGTTGCCTGCGGATGCCTGCATGCTCTCCTGTTACATGTTACATTTCGTTCTCCTAATGATTTTCCCAGGAGCTACTGCAGAGCGCTTGGGCTACGGCTCCCTTTTCTCCATAGTTCTGGTATTTATTTCTGGCATGACAGTGTGATTGCTGAGTGCCAATGACTCAGTGCTGGCATGGGAGGAAGGGACTTCCTGAAGAACAGATTGCTCTCACAGTGTGTTGCACAGGTTGCCCTATAAACCTATCTCTGCTTGGCCTCGTGCCCTGCTGTAGGAGTCAAAGTAAATCGCGAACAGGCACTGAGGTGTACAGAGAAAGGAGCATGACAATCCGCCATCCCGACCCAGCAAAGGCAAGGATACAGGGGAGATTTAGGATCTTTATCCCTACCATGAGGAAAGAAGTGGAATCAGTTTTGGGGCGGTGGGGGCCACTGTATTCCAGTGCACCTGTGAAAAGATCAGGGAAAAAATGGCTGTGTTAGGGATCAGATCCTCGACCTGAGATACAGATGTGCTTTGGAATAGTAAATTTGGCCCTTCCTTTAGAGTCAGTGGATTATAGAGGAATGTCTTCTCTTGCATGCTAAGGGAAGTCACCTCATTATCACCCTTGGCCCCTTGGCCACAGCCCTATCTGTCTTAGCCCAAGCTGTTTTAGAAAACCAAAGCCAGCTGTAACCAAAAGGAAAAAAGGGTCGAAGAAAACATTCATACAGTTGACTTTCATGGGTAGAGAAGCCAAAAACTCAATGGGCAATTGAGACTGATCTACCTTCCTGCTGTGAAGCAAATGGGGGATGTGGGTGGGGGGCCAGGGCTGGGCAGCTCGCCTTACTGTTCTCCAGCTGGACCTATTTGGTGGAAAAACTGAGGTCTTCACTCCTCACCACAACAAATCCAGTCCAGCCTCAGCTGAGTAGCGTGGAGCTGTGCCGCCGGCTCTGCTCCATACGTAGGTCTTGAACCCACAAAACTTGAGAGAATTCAGCTCCTGGCTCTCGCCAAAGTCAAGTCAGACCTGGCACCAACAACCACCGCTCTCATTTGAACTAGCATCACTCCTGTTGACTCTAAGTCAGTAGTTGGCCCATCATGCCTTCCTGTCACTGAGTCGTTAAAGAGCATGTGCCCCATCCTCTTCCAATATACATCTGTCTCATGGCATGACATCTAAACTGACTTCAGTGGACTTACTCCACATTTGCTCCAGGTTAAAGCAGAAAGAAGACCCACACACTTCCAGTCAAACAGTCAAGGTAGACAGGAGTCTTCCAGCCTTTGGCAAAGACCACTGGGTTCTTGCATTTCCTTTCCTTTGATTCGATTCCCTGCTCTAAAATTGACCTGCTTCGTGACCTTGGACAGGTCACCTAACTGCCTTCGCCCAGACCAGAACATGAGAATAATCCCTACACGCCTAGAAAGTAATGTGAAACTTAATTAATTAATGCTTGGAAAGCACTTTGGCATCCTCACAACACAGAAGTAGAAACCATTAGAATTACTACATGTTCAACATGGCTTTATGCACATTCACATGGAGAAATATTTCACAGATGACTTACTAACTTGATTTATTTGTCTTATGCTGGGTGGTCAGGGTTGGCAAAACAAACATTTTGCCTATTCTTTTTTTAAGGAATCCTCCATGCCAGACAGTGACAAAAAAGCCATTAAAGCTGGATGGAAAAGTTCAGCAAGAGCTGAGAAAGGACAGTGTCTTGAAGGATCTTGAATTACAGTCTTGTTCACCATCCTTAGCTTTGACATGCCTGATACAGCTCCCATAGCTTTCCCATTATCTATGAAGTATGAATTCAGAGTGCATGACACTCATATTATTATTATATTTGCTTGGTTGAAGGGGGCTTGACATGGAAAAACAGAAAAGGCAAGGAGTATCTCACCATGAAGAGGATTGAATTTATTTTGCAAACATTGAGGGGGGTGAAATAAAGGCTCATAACTTACAAGTGCAGCAACAGACCAAGCCACAGGCAAGTACATTTGATGCACATGATTTTCCAATTAATTTTCATGCATATGCCTTTCATGTTTAAAATTACACTGTCAACTAGATATTACAAGCTAAAACCTCAGTCGATACAAATCTTTGGAGCTCATACTGAAGTTACAGTAGCTATACCTATGTACACCCATTAAGGATCAAGTCTTTGGTGTTAATACAGACACATATCCAGTTCAGCAGATGTTTATTGGGGTGGATTATATTTGGGGGTAGAGGTGAGGTCCAAAATGGGGTGAACATCCTTGCTCCTTCAGGGTGAAGGGAAAGAAAAAACCTGTGGCAAAGCACCTTTGGGCTAAAATCGAGCAGCCTGCAGGTGGCTGCACTCCGCAAACATGAATCATATGGCCAGCAGGAGACTCCCAGGTTGGGAAGAGGGCTCAGCTGCAAGCAATAAGAGCAGGCTTGAGCAGCAGCAGAGCCAGCAGTTTGCTGCAAGCAGCCAGAGAGGCAACATCACCCATGTGGAGCTGCTGCTCACATAATATCTTGGAAGTACAGGGCAGAAATTATGGGGATGGCAGGAGGTTCTTGGTCTGGGGGCAAGATGTAAAACTACACCTTGCTAGGGATGGATGGTGTGACGGGGCTGCTTATGGCGCGATGGACCCCAGGAAATGCCACACCAGTTGCCTCTCTAGTGAAAGGCAAGTATGGGGCACCCTATAGCCCCAGCCCCAACAACCTGGTGGGTAAGCCAGCAAGGAAGTTGGCAGGACCAGAGTAGGGCAAGGAGCCAGAATGAGCAAGAGTCAAGGAACCCAGAGTCTGGAAGGGGTATGGAGCCTAATGAGGTGCAGGGAGCCTAGTGAGAGGCAAGGAGCCCAGTGGCTAGGAGCCAGAGTGCATGTGAGGGGCAAGTAGCCCAGTATGAGCGAGGGGTACAGACCCCAATGAGTGTGGCCAAAGTTAGGGGCTGGGATGGCAATCTGGATGTTATTTGCAAGGTATAGGACACGGTATAGGGAAGGTCAGAGCCATATATAATGCCCTAAGCATCGGGACACTTAATGGACAGCATCCTGTATTTGTATATCAGTTATAAAGCAGTAAAACATGGCAGGTGAGACGGGGCAGACTACTCTAGACAGGTGGGCAGGTTAATCTTGGGATGGGCCTCGTGACCACCCCCTATCACAAACCCCTATTAGGAATTAGTGGCCAGCCCATCAGCATGAAATGTAGTCAGTGGTTTGAAATGGATATTTTCCCAGCCTGGCTACCTTAGGGATGTCAGTAGAACTGGAAAGACAGACTCAACAACTTGGATGTGTGGGCAGTTCAGCTGGTAGTCAGTGAACTTGGCTGCCACTTGGATTGTGCAGGGGAGCAAAGGGTGCTGTGGAGTACCACCTTCACCCCAGCCCGCATTGTGGGTCTGGCACACAGAAGTAAGCCAATGCTGCACACTGGAGGTTTCCATGTGGGCAGGCAGGGACTGGGTGAAGCCTCACCTTTACCCCAGCCAGACTCCAGCCACTGAACAGGGCATTGCAAATTGCCACTGGCACAGGGTGGCACCTCCAAGGCCATGGAGCCAGGAGGAAGCAGGGATGGAGTGATGCATCTTTGGGTCACAGCATCTCCTGGGATGGTGAAAGCTACCCATAATCTGTTCCTCAAGGTTGTACCCAAAGGTGCAAACTGACTTTGAAGAGGCAAATTCACAAGGAAAGAGGAAACAGAAGGGAATCACGTAGGTTACTGCTCTAATAGTGACAAGGCAAAAAAAAAAAAAAGAAAGAAATCAAGTCCAGATGTGAAAGACAAGACTCTTCAGGGAAAGGGAATTCAGGATCCCTTGAAGAATTTAGCAACTGTGGATGGGCACACTTCAAACATTTCAGTGGCTGTCCCAAAAAGCCAGGGAGGGCCAAATTCTGCTCTTATTTTTGGTGGTATAATCCCATTGACTGCAGTTACATGCAAAAATGCAAATTTCACAGACTGCATGCCAATTAGGACAGGACCTCATGCCTGAACCTTCACAGTTTGTGCTAAAGGAAGATGCTACCATATGAGACTGAAAAAGCCTGAAGTCCTCTGAGAATCAGAAGCAAAAGTAGCTGAATCTTGCATGAAGACCAGGGGATTGGTTATACAATTAATTCAGCTCAGCAACATTTGTGTGCTTACCCAATCTGTGTGGACCCTCTCCATAATTCTCCCCAGATCTCTTCTGAAAGAGGAAGGTAGGTAAAAGCCTACAGGTTTAAGCACTGTGCTAGAGTCCCCTCGTGGACTTTAAAATCAACAGAGCTGAGGTATTAACTGCAGAGAGAGTGGCTTTTTTATTGGCCATAACGTGAGCCAGACAAGCAGGAGAGCCTTGAGCCCTTGCAATTAATGAACTCGTTTCTGAGGTTCAGTGAGCATGCCTTGGTGTTTGGAAGGCCAGACCTTTCCCTCTTTCCCTCCAAGGTAGTATCTGAGTTTCGTTCTGTATTTCACAATAAGACTCAAATATTACAGTCCCAAACCACGCACTTGGGGGGGGACCCATGTTACATCCTTTCAGGACCATTGGGAGAGCATTTAAAATCATGCTCTAGAAGAACCAAAGACAGGCTGCTTCCTTTCTCTCCAGTGCAGCACTGTCAATAAGCCAGTTTCCATCTTTCCTCACCCTACCTTTCCCCACCTGCTTATGTGCCTCTATTGAAGGGAGACAGAATAAATCTCTTCCTTGTTTCAGCCTTCTGCTTTTCTTCTTCCTTGCCATGCACACCATGCATAAGGAGACTCGGTTCTGCTTTAGGAACAGCACCAACTTCGCGTTCTTCCTCCCATCCAAGTGACAAGAGAGTACCTAGCCACTGCAATACTGTTATTTAAAGGTTGCATGTCTCCAATACAACCGAATTCAGTGCCTTTTACAAGCCACACCCGGTAATTCATCTCTGTCCCTAGAGTTCATCGCTCTGCCATCCATTATGGAGTTAACCAGCCAAATCCTGCCCTTCCCATCACAGGTAGTAACTTTGTTGATGGGCAATCCTGGGATTTTGATGGGCATCTTGCCCTTTGTTGATGGACATCTTGCACCTGGGTCCTTATAACCCACTGCTGGACTCTCTTACAAGCCTGTATTGCCTTATCACCTGTCTTAGCTGGCTTCAGTGGGTCTCGTTTACTCAGTTCCTTCTCTACACAAGTACAGGCAATGAGTCTCCAGGTTAGGGATGCCCAACCTAAACTACCTTAAAATAGGACTGAAGAGATCTAACAGGATGGCCTGCTGCTTTCAGGGTGAACCAGGGAGCAACCTCAAGTCCTCTTCTGGGAAGAACCTCACCAGGAGATTAGAGGGACAAATTGACCACCAGCAGTTCAGCTGGGAGGGATGAGAGGTGATGGAGGAGCAGGACAGTTGGTGGGGAGACAGTTTTGCTGTAGAAAGATGACTCTGACCCAGGGGGTGAAGGATTTCTGAGGCCTCCTGATGGATTGGTACTAGACTGTCATTTCTTGAAGTCTGAACTGATATTTTTAGTATTATTATTACTTCAGAGGAAAATAAGTTGGAGAGGCAGCAAAATGGGCCCAAAATGGGACTGGGGGTAGTATGACAGTGTTTTCATGACTGGGCAACCTGGGTGACTGCAGGGCTGTCTTCCTTTTCCTTGTCCATGTACGGGCAGTAAACATAATCCACTTAGACATGTTCAAGGGGCAGTAGGTACTAGGGCTGTGGGAAATGGCACCGTTCCATTTCAACTTTCATTTCAATGTTTTGACAGAACAGCATTTCATTTTGAGTTTCGTTTTGATTTGAAACTGCTGTTCTGTTTCATTTCGTTGAAACAGTTTCGCTGTTTCGACCCTGTTAAAACGTTTTGCCCATAGGCTTTAATGGGGAAGCACAAAACAGCCTATAACTTTGTCATTTATGGCTTGATATGGATTAAACTTGCAGAAATGGTAGCCCCTACTGCAGGTATGAAGGCTTCCAAGTTTCAAGGAAATAGGTGTAGGGGTTTCAGGGAAACTGCATCTCAAAGTCTTGAAAGCAAAAAACTCATGTCATGTGTATGTGTTAAGCCACAGCAGGGTCAAAACTACAGGTGTGCTAGCACCTACTGAGGCCACAAAGCCTGCCATGTTTCAAGGAGATAGGTGTAGGGGGTTTGGGGAAACTGCAGCTCAAGCTGCAGACAAGCAAAACTCATGACATGAGTAACAATGTGTGTGTTAAGATGCAGCAGGGTGACAGCTGCAGGGTTGGTGGCCCCTGCTGTGGCCATGATGCCTGCCAGCTGTTGAGGAGATTGGTGCAGGGGCTTCTGGGTTCTGGGGCTGTGCACCCCTAGCTGCTGAAGGACAAAACTTATGACGTGAGTGCTTGTGGGACTGTGTCTGTCTTGGGGCACAGGAGGGTGAAAGCTGCAGGCTTGCTAGGTCCTGCTGCGGCCATGAAGCCTGCCAGTTCTCAAGGAGATCGATGCAGGGGGAGTCTGGGTTCTGGGGCCCTGCACCTCTAGCTGCTGACAGGCAAAACTTGTGACATGGGTGGGTGACACTGTGCCTGTGTTAAGATGCACCCTCACTCAACTGACACCAAGGTGGAAATCTAGGCAGTTCAAACAATGCTGCCTTTTATGCAGTTTTTCCATCCCTCTCCCAGAGCACTGGGATTGGAAGAGACCTCAGGGAAGGATGACAGTCACTGGCCAGCTGCACAGTCAATAATGAGAGGAGTCCTTCCCTACTTCCCCCTCTTCCCCCTCCCTCTCCTTACTATAGTTTCTGTTTCCCTGCAGGCAAGCCCAGCTTGAGCTTTGAAACTCGAAATGTTTAGAAAATTTTGAAGCGTTTCAACTTGCCTCGTTTTGTTTCGAGGCTGTTTTGAAGTTCTCTGTTTCATTTCAATTTTGCTGTTTCAAGCTCAATACGAGTCGAAACAGTGTTGAAACAAAACTGCCAGTGAAATTTTACACAGCCCTAGTAGGTACTACCTGGTGTCCCAGCTGCTTGCGGAGGATTTAGGATTGAGAGTGTGGTTGGGGGTAGAACGGTAAGAAAGATTTATTGACTTAAGAAAAACACAACTACATGTAGTAACAAGACAAACGATGACAGACAAAAGCAATTTGCGTCAGCAGCTTATCGGCAGTCCCTCTGATGCCCAATACACAGCAAACTGCTCTTTCCACAAAGTTCAGAGAGGTCAGGCGTCCCCAGACAATGCTGTCTGAGGGGTACTGGGAAGGACCCTGGAATGCAGTTCTTGGGCTCCTTGAGGTCCACAGGCCCACTGATCCAGGCAACAGCTAACTAATCCTTTTCACAGAGCTGTGTCTTCCTTCTGAATAATTGCCAAATACTTCAGCTAATTTATAGCTTCTGAAGGACACTGATAACGTACGACCACTTAGATTCCTTTTTCTTCAACTGTCC
>NW_017728886.1:4719465-4739714 GCF_001723895.1 Crocodylus porosus | reverse complement strand
GCTCTGTGACTTCCCTTGACTCCCTAGCTGTTAACCTATAACATGCACTCCTGTTCCTGTTTTCTCTCAATTTGTCCCGTGGAATTAGTTGTTTTCTATTTAGTGATCACCCCCCAGCCATTGAAAAGGGGGCTTGTAGTTTCTGGTGGGTCTTGGCCTACCATCAGTTCACTGCTTTTTCTTGCATACTACACACCCAAAATAAAACATGCCTTGTTTTTGGAAAGACAGAATGAAGAAGAAAGTATTTTTTTTCAGAGTAATGGCTGCGCAGAGCAGGGACAGAGCCAAAACTTCAACTCCCTTGCTCTCCTTTTCCTACTCAGCCAGAAGCTCAAACTGTAGCTGCTGTAAAAGACTAGTCATTATGGGTGGATCTATGAATGTTAAAGAATTAAAAACAGTCTGTAAAGCTGTGAAATAGGAGAGGAGAGACCAGGAGTAGGTAGCAGACAGCAAAATTGACAAAAGAACAAGTTCAGAGGGCGGTGGGATAAATTAATTTATCAACAATTGCTGATTAGTTCTTATCACTGCTCTCTTTATACATTCTTGACTATGGATTGTAGATCTCTATATACACCTGAGTCATCCATGCATTGCTTAGGTACTTATATACTCCATAATTTCCATGTGAATACACACACAACAGCAATTTGATTCCTCTTCTCACCCAAGACTGAATAGTAGATTTCCTAGCATAGTCTTATATTACTAGTAGAATTTTGTTATCTTCACAAAATATGCAGTACAGTCACTAACATGCTATTAAGTATCCTAATTGTTTAAAACTACAGTAGACTAAATTAAAGGAGATTATTCCTTCTATATATTCTTACTCCTGGTTTTTAATTGACTTGCCTTGTTTCTTCTTTCATTTGCAAAATCCGCTGGTTTGCAATAGGTCTGTAGTCATTGGGACCCAGGAAAAGTTCCTTGTTTCTATATATGGTATACAGAATTTCGTTTTTTGTGGGGAAAAAACATTGGGATCTGCTGCTAAAATCCTGTATTCTATTCATCACTTTCTAAAAGCACACACCTATCTTCAGAGATGGTTGAAAAAAACATATTGCCATTATTTGATTAGATCTTGGGAAGAGCATAACAATAAGTGGAACAGTAAAGCAGTGGAATAGATGTCCTGGGAAGTATTGGAATCTCCTTCATTGGAGATTTTCAAGTGGAGGCTGGATAAGGGTTAAATAGGGATGATATAGAAGTAGCATTCCTCCAACCATGCCGGGAGTTGGATCAGGTGATGCTTGAGGTCCCAATCCTATGATTCTATGGGGAAAAAAACGTTGTGGAAATGTTGTCTGAATTTCCCTACCCACATGTACTTTACTTATCAGCATTCACTGGAAATAGCTGCAGACATTATTAGGCTATTCGATTTTTTTAAGCTTTACAAATTTTACTATTAAGGATTCTGGGGCATATAGTCCAGTAAAGCCATCTTTTATTGCGACTGAGGTGTTAAGATAAAGGATATTTCAGTCATCATAGAGCAAACCAACCTCCATATACTTGAAAGACTTCGGTGGAGTTATAGAAGGAATGGTTTTTGTCTCATATTGTTACATGAATAAAATACTGCACATAGTATATGAGATTTTAAAAATTTATTTCAACTGACAGGTTTACCAGAATATTAAATTGACATTGTGTAAAGGAAAACACATAGATGATCGGCTTTGAAAATCTTCTGTCTCTGACACTGCATATAGTTGTGTACCTATACACACCTGTTTTTAATTCTCATTAAATGAGTTTATAAACTGTAAACTTGTTTATTTTCGAGCATCACATCAGTGTTTGCATGCCCTAGGTTTTTGAATGAGTCAAGCTTTGGAGCGGTGCATTAGTATTTCCATGTACTAGGTTTTCGAATGAATTAAGCCTGGTCCCCGGCTGGCGCTGCAGAAGAGCAGGACGGTCCAGTGCTGCTCTCCCTAGCCTGTGGTCCCCCACCCATGCCATGCCATGCAGTTGTGGGAGCAGGGAAGCTAAAAAATAGAAAGCGTAAACAATTTGAAAGCAAAAGCAATTTGGAGCGGGTGAACTACAAAAAAGTTGCAGCCATCTGGTGGACAAAGAGCCTCTTTGAGTACCTCTTTGTCTTTGCATGCAATGAATCCATGGACGCAACACTTTAATTCCCAGTGAGCCAAACTAAACTACATGCAAGGAGTTTTACTTTAATGAGCCAGAAAGACTTTTAAAGCATTTGGAAATCCTGCTTGTGCAAACAGTCGCACAGTTGCAGCACAAGGAAGGGCAAAACATGTGGTGGGTACAAAGGCCCACGTCTTAACCTGTTTTACCAAACTGTTTCTTGCTGCAGCCCATGACTGGTTGTTCTCAACAAGATTCACCAGAGCCATTCTGAGTCATAGCTTTATGAATCTGCTTCAGACTTCATTTTTAAAATTACATTTCATTTAGGTAAGGCCTAGATGCAGCAAAGCAGATCAACTCATTGAAGCCACTGGGGTTACTTGCTTGCTAAATTGGAGCGAAGGGGTCAACTTGTGTTCTTGTTAAAGTCACAAAAATCTTACCATCAATTTCACCAGAGACCTGGAGGGTGAGATAATTCCACACCTTGGGAAATCAATGATAATTTTGCCCTATAGCATTTATGGTCTTTGGATCAGGCCTGAAAAATACAAGTTGAACATGTTCCTAAAGGGGAGCAAATCTACTGATGATCTTTTAAATAAAGGTTGAACCATGAAGTACTGGAAAACTTTAGGATCCTTAGAGGGGTCCATCTTTTGGAGATAGCTGTTGATGATGTCATCATCGAGCCAGCGTATCTGGCAAGGTAGAGCTGTGATGTAAGTGCGAGCTACGGAAGAAATCTACTGACCAACCGCAAGAAGGACACGGACACCTTTGACTTTGAAGCAAAAGGAGGTTGAGGGCTCCTCCGACCTCTTACAATGGGGCCTTTTCTGGTGTCTTCTCAGAGTAGTGTAGCTTGAAGCAATTTTGTAGTTACTTGTACTCTTTATTTATATGTTTGAGGCCCATCTTCCCCTACCTGAGGAATACTTTTATCGGAATCAGTGGTTCTACTTGTATACACGGTCCCAGTGCTCGGGGTGAGATCTGAAGTCAGATCTGAAGAAGTCAGAAGTCACCCTTGAACTCCCTAGTTTATATTTCAGGCAGGAGTTGGCTATGAGTCCCTGTTACAGCTGGAAAGTGACTCGTTGGACTGGGATGTTTGATATATCCCCATTATGAAGGTTGGGAGGTGTCATTGTTACCACTGGCTTGCTAAATTAAAAATCATTAGGTTTAGGGAATTTCCTTCTCCAGTGTCACTTTATATATTTCTCAGAGTCTCGCATGGGAATGCATTTAACTATCCAGAGGAAACACCTGTGTAGCCTATATCTCTACACAACAGTAATGACCACCACCAGTTTCTCAACAGATGGCTGTTTGTGCTGAACGCATTATTCACACAGAGACTGGTCGCATGAGCTGCTCATGAGCCCAGGGAGTTTTGCTTTCTCTGGGATAGTGGGATAGTGGGACAGGATAGTACTTCCAGTCTACTTCCGGGTCCACCGCTGAGCGTGCAGAGGACCACCCTGCGGCCCCATGGGACACTCCATCCGCCCCACCATCTCAGCATTCACGAGCCATACCTGGTACTTCAAAGTATGTAGAAAAAACATATAAAGCTGTGTCTGTGGCTGGATCGCTGAGTCTCCAAATCAGAAATGAACTTTCAAATTGACATTTGGCTGAATCGAATTGGGACAGTGATGCAAATCAGTGAATCAAATTGCTGGGCCAAACTGGGCCAAATCTGAATCGAATACAGCCCCTTTCACACACCCCTCCTAGCCAGGTCTTAAAAATCTCTAAGGATGGAGATTGCACCACCTCTCTAATTAACTGGTTCCAGTGCTTTACTACCTTCCTAGTGAGAAAGTTCTTTTGAATATCTAACTTAAACTTCCCCTGTTACAACTTGAGCCCATTGCTCCTTGTTCTGCCATTTGCCCCCACCGAGACCAGCCCAGCTCCATCTTCTTTGCAACCCCCCTGCAGGGAGGTGAAAGCTGCTATTAAATCCCCATATCAGGCTTCTTTTTTTCAGACAAAATAAGTCCAGTTCCTTCAACTTCCCTTCATAAATCATGCTCCCCAGCCCTCTAATCATTTTTGTTGCCCTCCACTGGACTCTCTCCAATGTGTCTTTCTGTAGTGGGTGCCCCAAAACTGGACCCAGGACTCCAGATCTGGCCTTACCAGTACCAAATAGAGGGGCATAATCACTTCCCTTGATCAGCAGGCAATGCTCCTACCAATGCAGCCCAGGATGCCATTAGCCTTCTTGGCAAAAAGGGCACACTGGCGGTTCATATCCAGCTTATTGTCCACTGTCAACCCAGGTCCTTTTTTGCAGAGCTGCTGCTTAGCTAGTTGGTCCCCAGCCTATACTGGTGTATGGGGGAGTGACCTCAGTGTCGTATCAATGTAAACATATAATCAGTTTAGGAAGTCAAGGAAGCACTGGTGTAGCAATTTCATTTTCAACCAGGTCCTCTCCTTGTCTGGGCGGTATTAAAAATGGGTAAAAAATGTTAGAGGTAGGAGTTCCTTAGGGTAATAAGTTTTACTGGACCAACTTTGCAGCTGGTTACACAAACTTTTGAATGCAAGACATTCTTTGTCATGGGTCAGACAGCTGAGACCTGACAAAGAATGCCTTGCCTTCAAAAGCTTGTCTATCTCTATCCCAACTGTCTTCAGTTCTAACTCCAGATCTGCCACCATTTTTGCTCTGGGTTGAGCTACTTTATTGCCTCTTATCTCAATTTCCCCACCTGAAAAATGATAGTGATACTGTCTATCAACCCCCATAGCATTGCTGCTGCTGTGAATATAATAGCATATACTGGCACTCACTGAAGTTGGGGCCCAGTTGTGTTAGGTGTTGCATTTGCATGTAGAGTGTGATAGCCTCTGTACTGAAGAGGTGACTACCTAAACAGGCACAACAGACAAGGGGTAGGAGAAAGGTGCAGTTGTCTTCATTAAGCCAGTTGGGAAATGAGGTGCAGAGAGAGTAAGTGACATGACTAGGGTCACACAGGAAGCTTGTTACAGAGTGAATCCAGTCCTCCAGAGGCCTGCCCCATTCAGGGACTGCAAGGGCATTCTCACCTCCAGGCACTTGGATAAAGGTCATTTACATATTGGCATGTCATAGGAAGACTGATTATTGAAGTTGGAGTGGATGGACACGGCAACTGGATGTCTGACCCTAAATTTTAGTCATTTTTAGTCATTTTAGTAGAAATCGCTGTAGTGCTTTGGGCCAGAAAGGACTCTCCGGGCCAGTTAATATCAGTCCTGCATCTTTTTAAGGTAAAATGCTTGTTACCGTAGTCCTTCCATATCCCAGACACGCATAGTTCAAACTAGTCTCTTCTCTGGCCAGAATAATTTTCAGCAACTTAAACTGGATTCCTTTCAACACTCTCCTTCATGCCCAGACTGTTACTGGTGTCTGGCTGGACTTTTCCTTCTATTTTTCATTTTATGAATCATAATTGACTTTGAACTTTTGATACCATATTACTCATTAAGTTAAGTGGTTATACTTTCTTAAAAACAGAAGTAACATGGATTTGTGATTTGGACAGTAAATGGGCCCTCAGCCTCAGGAAATCAGAGTGCAAGTCCAGGTTTCACCATTGACTTGCTGTTAGGTAAATCTCATACTGTTTCTGTACCTCAGTTCCCCTTGTATGCTTGGACCTTTGCCTGAAGTATTATTTCTCACCATATGCACATACAGGCTCAGAAGGGTCTTGACCTTATTGGGGATTTTCAGGAATCCAGCAAATATTGCTCATATCACCGAGACTGCAGTGCTTGAAAATCTCTTAGGCGGTTGCTGTGAGCATGAACCAATATTCCAGATCTAGCTTTGAGGCAGATGAGACCCAGGTGTACATGCAAAACTTGCCATATTTAATTGAAAGTTTCATAAGGCTTTTAGTCATTAAAATAGGACAACCTATGCATGGTATACGGATAATACACTACATGATATCATAATATACCCAGGTATTTAAATGAAGATACATCTCTTAATAATCTATTATGAACGGTGATGGCCCTATTTTAAAATTTGTTTTGGTTCTAGCATTCATAATCTAGGTCCTGTGTTTCTCTGTCCCTAACTAAAGGAGCAAAACCAGCTCATCGTACTGGACAATATTTTATATTATCTTCCACCTGTCAATTTTTCTGTCTTTGTCTATTAAAGGGGAGGATGTCTCCATTTTCTCTAATTATATTCCAGTGGGATTCTGTAGTCAACATTTAAGTCACTGAGAGATGACTTGATTGTAGTATAGAAGTACTTTCACCAGGGGAAACTATTTGGTACCTGGGAGCTTTGTAATCAAGTACAGAAAGGCAAACCAAGGGCAAAAGGTTAGAGGCTAAAGTCAGAAAAATCCAAATTTGAAACAGGTTTTGAGTTCTAACAGCAAGTTTGCTAAACTGTCTAAGCAAACTACCAAGGCAAGTGGTAGTTCTCCAACTCCTGAAGTCCTCAACTCAGGACTGGATGCCCTTCTGGAAGATGCTTTAGTCCAACACAACTCAGTGGGTTCAATGAAGGCATAAATGAATACAATGGATACAATTCTCTAGCTGGTGTAGGTCAGACTAGCTGATTTAATGGTCCTTCCTGAACAATACATCTTCTAGGTTCCTGGAAGCCTTCTGTTTAATATCAAGTTGGTTTTGTTATAGCTATGACCTATAACATCCGTTTGTGGTATAATGTCTTGCTTGGGGCACCATGAGAAACAGGTCCTTGGGGAAACTGTGCTTACCTTGGCAAACTTCTTGCTTTGAAATTAATTATTGGGTATAAACACTTAATAACTGGCTATTGAAGAGAATAAGAACATGTAGCAGGGCAGAATTTTCCATACCAGTTTGAACTGGCGTTGCTGAAATTGAGGGGAGTTGATATCAATAGAAACGAAATACAGTCAGTGCCTAGCACCTTTGAAAAATCCCAGCCACGGTGTGAATTCGTTCAAATATTAAAGGAGCAGGATGATGGGGGGGAGCAAGTGCTCCTCTAGTTTTCTCAGTATAGTCATGACATACAGTTCTTGCAAAATGGAAGCAATCCCATGAGTGAACAAAACTGGCCTACTCTGAAAGCCTTCGCATTAAGGATATGTCAAGCAGCAAGGCACTACAAAAGACATCTGACTTTTTAAGAATCATTTCTGTCTTTAATTGGGAAGATGAGAGCTTGCAAAGGCAGTGAGCATTTAAGAAAGGGAAGGAACTAAAGGCAGAGATGCTCAGCGCGGCTCCAGCAGCGGCAGTGCAACCAATACCAGCTGCAGAAGTGGCTATTTTTGCCCACCCTCCTCTCAAAGGCAGTTTCCAGAGCTACTGCTCCAGTTGGCTCCCTCCCCCAGTTACACTACTACTTTAGGGGGCCCCCAGGGGTTTGTCCTGGGCCCAGTATTGTTCAATATCTTTATGAAAGATCTGGACAATGGGACTGAGCAGGCACATCTACGCAAGATGCTAACTACGCAGTAGCCTAATAACACTTCACAGTAGCATGCTGGGAAAAACCTGTCCTAATCCGTTATGGCTACTGCACAGTAAGCATCGCTAAAAACCTGTGCTCTGGTGCTACTGCGCAGTAGCACAAGTTACTGCACATTGATTTAGTACTTGCTTATCCAAGTACTAAACTTAATGTGCAGTAACTATGATGCATTAATGAACTTGTAGACATACCCACTGTGCATCTAACAAGTTTGTGGATGACTCCAAGTTGGATGGGATAGTGGACACTCTGGAGGGCAAGGTTAGGTTTCAGACTGACCTAGATAGGCTGGAGAAATGATTTGAAATCTCAGATGAGAGTCAACAATGACAAGTGCAAAGTCCCGCACTTGGGATGGGATAACTGCATGTGTAAATACAGACTGGGGAATGACTGGCTAGGCTGCAGCACTGAAGGAAATGATTTGAAATCTCAGATGAGAGTCAACAATGACAAGTGCAAAGTCCCGCACTTGGGATGGGATAACTGCGTGTGTAAATACAGACTGGGGAATGACTGGCTAGGCTGCAGCACTGAAGAAAAAGACCTGAGTTTTATGGTGGATGATAAGCTGAATATAAGCCAAGAGTATACTCCTATGGAACCCCCCCCCCCCAAAAAAAAAACAACCCAGAAGCATTGTGAGTTGTATTAACAGAAATGTCACATGCAAATCAATGAAAGTGATTCTTCTTCTCATTTCAGGGGACTCACTTAGAGCAGTCTGTCCAGTTTTGGGCCCCACACTTCAAAAATGACATGGACAGTTTGGAGAGAGTCCAACACAGGGCAACAACAATGATCGGGCAACTGGAAGACAAGACTTATAAGGAAAGGCTGAAAGAACTAGGGTTACTTATTTTGGAGAAGGAAAGACTGAGAGAGGATTTGATCCCTGTTGTCAAATATGTGTTGGGTGATTATAGAAGGAATGCATCTATAGGGCACAAGACTAGAAGCAATGGACTCAAGCTGCAGATGGGGAAATTTAGGCTGAAGATTAAAAGGAGCTTTCTGACTAGGCGGGTGGTCAGGCATTGGAACAGGCTGCCTAGAGAAGTTGTAGACTCCCCATCCTTGAACATTTTTCAAAAGCAGGTTAGACAGACTCTTGCCTGAGATGTTTTAGTCAGGGACGAGCCTGCCTTCATCAGGGGACTGGACTGGATGACATTAGGTCACTTCCAGCCTTACTTTCCCATGATCCTGTGAGTGTAAGACTCTGCTCCCAGTTAAATTGATGCAATTCTGGAGTGGCTCTGCTAAAGCGAATGGGCCAAGTGTTAATCAGAGTAACTCACATATCATTATGATAGTTTACACCAGAAATGGCCAACCTGCAGCACAGGTGTCACAAGCGGGTAGGCTCGGCATGTGGCAAACAGCACACCAGGGAGGGGACAGCACAGTGGCCAATTAGGTGGGAAGTGGAAAACAGAGGAGTGGATTGGGCAAGGAGAGGAAAGTCAGGGAAGGGGATCTGAGTGGCACTCGGGGAGGATGTGGGGCTAATTTGTAGCCCGCCTGCCCAAAAGTTTGGCCTCCACTGGTTTACACAAGCTGAGGCTCTTTCCCAATAAGATGACTGCAGAATTGTATCATTGCAGATAACAGAATCTGGTCCTACGGGCAGACTGAATAAAGTGCAACATCAGCCATTGCTTGTAAAGGCAGTGTCAATGCAATCAGACAACTATACAGCCAGCATTTCCTACTGCAAAGCTGAGCCCAACACCTGTCATTAGGCTGATATATAGCCCTGTTTCCTTAGCAAAGCAAAGACTGAGGGCAAAAATGATTGTAGCTGTCAGCATGAGCCAGGATGCATTTTGAAAGATTGACTACAGCAACCTTTCAACATCCTCCCCAGTAAAAGAGCACCAGAAAAGAGAAGGGGAAAAAGCAGTGTTAGGGATGCCAAAAACATTAAACAAAGCAGCAGCTGGGAGAGAGAAATAAGGCGTCTTTCCCATTTTGTTTTGTACAATCAAGAAAAAGCAGACCCTGTAACATCAAACCACAGAGAAGCTCAGGGCAAAAAAAGAGAGAGAGAGAGAGAAAGAGAGAAGTTAAACTGCAAATTCTGGTTAATCAAAGTTATTTAAGGGCTTGAGACAATGAAGGGAATTTTCACTGAAACCAACAGGAGTGTGAGGTGCTTACTACCTATTAGCTCAGTATTTTGCAGAAATTTGGGTTACCTGCTCTGAATCTATTCCAGGAGGTTTCTGAACCACCAACACGCCCGCAACACACAATGTGAATGTGCTTGCGTGCTTGCGTACATCAGTTATGGATTAGGGTATGTACACTTTACATCAGGAAAGCAAATGCACATTACTATTACACTAATGCTAGGAGTTTGGAGAATAAACAGGAGGAACTGGTCCTTCTGCTAAACAAAAACAACTATGATCTCATAGGTATTGCAGAGACCTGGTGGGATGCCTCCTATGACTGGACCGTGCCAAAAAAAAGGGGTGGAGGTATAGTTCTCTATGTGAAGGAGAGTTACACTTACCTACAAGCTGAAACTGGGACCCAAGGAGGACAACTGGAGATCCTTTGGGTTAGAACATAAGGGGAACATAGTGAAGGGGGTATGATGGTAGGAGTCTATTACAGACCTCCAAACCAGGAACAAATGCTTGACCAAGAATTCACCAGGGAACTGGCCGAGGCTGCATGCTTTCAGTGCATGATCATCATGGGAGGCTTCAACTACCCGGACATCTCATGGGATGAGCACTCAGCCAAATCCGATCGGTCACAAAACTTCCTTACATGCATGGATGAGCTGTACCTCTCCCAAGAAGTTTATGAGCCAACAAGAGGCAAGGCGCTGCTGGACCTGGTACTGGCCAAAGAGGATGATTTAATCAGTGACCTAAGAATCAAAGGGAAGCTGGGTGACAGCAACCATGAGTTGATCACTTTCACTGCCCATCACAAAACTCGCAAATCAGCCTACAATGAAGTAGTCTTTTACTTTAGGAAAGCTGACTTTCATAAGCTCAGGAGCCTTGTTCTTGAGGCCCTGAGAGGCCATGATTTCACAGGGAGAGAAGTTCATGATGGAGTAGTTGCTCCTTAAGGAAGCCATCCTAGAAGCACAAGAGGAGTCCATCCCTACCTGTAGGAAAGGTGGCAAAAGGGCTCAAGAACCCCCTTGGCTCAACAGGGAACTCATGGACCTCCTACATCTGAAAAGAGCGGTGTATAATTGATGGAAGACAGGAAACACCACTAAGAAGAATACTGCCTTTGCCTGTACCTGCAGGGAGTGAACTAGAAAAGCCAAGGCTGCAACTGAACTCCATCTGGTTACACAAATCAAGGACAATAAAAAGTCCTTCTTCAGATATGTTGGGAGTTGGAAGAAAAACAAGGGCAACATTGGACCCCTGCTAAAACAGTTGGGGCAGCTGACTACCGACACCCAGGAGAAAGCTAATTTGCTTAATGATTACTTGAGTCAGTTTTTCACTGGCCCAAAGGGACCACCCTGCCGAACATGATGCAGGATGACCAGAGTGAAGATGAATATCCATTGGGATGGATCTTGTGAGGAAGGATCTTGAGAGGCTGGCCCCCCACAAATCTGCTGGTCCAGATAGGTTGTACCCAAGAGTTCTGGTTGCACCCAAGAGTGCTAAAGGAGCTGGCAGACATCATAGTGCAGCCACTGGCAAGGAGATTCAAGAACTTGTGGCACTCAGATGAATTACCTGATTATTGGAAGAGAGCCAATGTAGTGCCCATCTTCAAGAAAGGGAGGAAAGAAGACCCAGGAAACTACAGGCCAATCAGTTTGACCTCAATCCCTGAGAAGATTTTGGAAAAAAATCATCAAAGAAATGATTCTTGACAGGCTAACAGAAGGCAACATTCTGAGGGACAGCCAGCATGGGTTTGCTGTGGGTAGGTCTTCATAGATTCATAGATGTAGGGTTGGAGGGGACATGAGCAGATCATCAAGTCTGACCCCCTGCCCTGGGTAGGAATGGATACTGGGCTCATATGACCCCTACTAAGTTAAGCTCATATGATCCCAGCTAGGTAATTATCAAGCCTCCTTTTAAAGACCCCTAAGGTAGGAGGCAGCACCACTTCCCTTGGAAGCTGGTTCCAGATCCCAGATCTGACTGTGAAGTAGCGCCTCCTGATATCTAGCCTGAATCTACTCTCAATCAACTTGTGGCCATTATTTCTAGTCACCCCTGGTAGTGCTCAGGGGAACAGGGTCTCACCCACTTCACTCTGCTCCCCTCTGACTAGTTTGTAACAGGCCACTAGATCCCACTCAGCCTTCTCTGGTGGAGGCTGAACAGGTTCAGGTCCTGTAGCCTCTCCTTGTAGGGCCTGCCCTGCTGCCCTCTGACCATGCGAGTGGCCTCCTCTGGACCCTCTCCATGTTGTCCACATCCCTCCTGAAGTGTGTCGCCCAGAACTGGATGCAGTCCTCCAGCTGCGGCCTGACCAGTGCTGCATAGAGGGGGAGGATCCCCTCCTTGGACCTGCTCGAGATGCATCTGTGGATGCACGACAAGGTGCGGTTGGCCTTCCTTACTGCCTCTCCACACTGCCGGCCCATGTTCATCTTGGGGTCTGTAATGACTCTGAGATCCTTTTCGGCCTCTGTGCTGATAAGAAGGGAGTTCCCTAACCTGTAGGTATGGTGCTGGTTCTCCCTCCCCAGGTGCAGCACCTTGCACTTGTCAGTATTGAAACCCATCCTATTCTCATCCGCCCACCCCTGTAACCTGTCCAGATCTAGTTGCAGCCACTCTAACACGTCCACTTCTCCCCACATTTTAGTGTCATCCATGAATTTGAACAGGGTGCTTTTCACCCCCTCATCCAAGTCGCTGATGAAGATGTTGAACAGTGCAGGCCCAAGGACCAAGCCCTGGGAAACCCCACTGCCCACATCCCTCCACCTTGAAAAAGACCCGTCCACCACCACTCTCCGGGTGTGACCCTCCAGCCAATTTGTGACCCATCTGACTGTGTAGGCATCAATTCCACAGTCGCCTAATTTCTTAATGAGAATGGGGTGAGAGACAGTGTTGGAGACCTACCTAAAATCCAGAAAGACTATGTCCATTGCGACACCTGCGTCCAAGGATTTTGTGATCTCATTACAGAAGGCTATCAGTTTGGTCTGACAGGACCTGCCCTTAATCAGCCCATGCTGGTTTCTCTTGAGCATCCTCCCCCCTGCTGGTCCCTCCCAGATATGCTCCTGGATAATTTTTTTCAAAAAGCTTCCCCAGGACCGAAGTAAGACTAACAGGCCTATAGTTACCTGGGTCCTCCCTCCTCCCTTTTTTGAAAATGGAGACCACATTGGCCTCCTTCCAGTCTTCTGGCACCTGGCCAGAGCACCACACAATCTTACTTGATTAATCTCATTTCTTTCTATGACTAGATGACGTATAACCTGAACAAAAGGGAAGAGGTTGATGTCATATATTTGGCCTTTAAAAAAGCCTTTGACCTGGTGTCCCATGATGTCCTCATGGAAAAATTGGGCACCTGCAGCTTCAACTACTCCACAGGCTGATGGTTGGGGAACTGTCTCCAAGGCTGGACCCAGAGAGCGGTAGTTGACAGAACTGAATCAACATGGCACTCAGTAAATAGTGGTGTCCTCCAAAGCTTCATTCTCAGACCTGTACTCTTTAATGTCTTCACAAATGATCTGAACATTGGTGTCAAAACTAGACTGGCCAAGTTCGCTGATGACAACAAACTTTGGGGAACAGTATCCACACTTCAGGATAGGCTGGTGATCCAGGCCAACCTCGACAGGCTTGCAAGGTGGGTGGATGAAAACCTCATGGCATTAAATATGGAAAAAATGCAAGATGCTCCACCTCAGGAAGAAAAACAAACTACATCACACTTATAGGCTCAGCAATGCTACACTTGCTACCACCATGACCAAAAGAGACTTGGGGGTCATGATTTACCACCAAATGAACATAAGCCACCAATGCAATACTGCAGCTGGCAAGCAAACAAAATTCTGGCTTGCACCTACCACTGCATCTTGAGCAAGACCCAGGACATCATTCTCCCACTGTACTCAGCCTTGGTGAGACCACAGCAGCGTAGCATCCAGTTCTGGGCTTCACAATTTAAGAAGGATGTGGAGAAGCTTGAGAGAGTCCAGAGGAGAGCCACGTGCATAATCGGAGGGCAAGAGAATAGGCCTTATGAAGAGAGGCTATGAGCTATGGGACTCTTATCTGAGTACTTGCAGAATTGACCCCTGCATCTCCGGTATTGAAGGTACACTGAGTTAACAAAATACATGAATGCACTCCAATGCCAGTGCTTTCCTATCTTCCCTTTCTCATTCCTGGTCTTTGGTGATTCAGTTGGGCTTTTCCTCTGCCAATGGCAGTACATCCTCTCATTCTGCATACATCTGTACCTATTCTTTCAGAGACCCACCCAGCTATGTAGCTCTAGGTCTCCCCAATGACATGGCCCCAGGCCTGCTCTTCCCTTGAGTGGGAACTCTTCAAAGGAGGAAATGAAATTTTTGTTTCCTTTGCACTCCTTTTCTCTGAGTCACTATTTAGTCATTGTTCTTGCACAATGCTCCTTCAGCCTGGTACAATATTTTTTGTCACGCTTCCTGAGCTGTGTTGGGCAGAGCTGCTGCACACTTCAGCGGCTGATAAGAATTGCCCCTCCTGTGTTTCTATTTTGACAGAGACAAAAGAGATTGTTTTTAAATATAAGCCTAATTTTGAAACGGGCCCAGATAAAGCCCATCAGTGTGTCTTCTGCTGTGGTAACAAACTGGATTTTCACCTAGAAACTTCTTTTTATCTCAGAACTTCAGTTGCAACACATTTAGACCTAGAAAAGCAATGACACAGTGTGCTGAAGTGCCAATAACTTAAGCACATGCTTAAGTGGTTTGTTGAACCACATTCTAAGGCAACTGCTTTTTAGGCGGAATCCCATAAATTTGATTTCCAAATATAGGTCTCCTTAAACAATCTTTAAACAGTCATCAAAATGTGTGATGCACATAGACTACATGACAGTGTTTCAGTACTGGAAAGGATATAGTTAGAGTGGTCTTGTAACCGTGCTGGTCCAGGAATTACGTGAGAGGCAAGGACTTTTTGGCATGGTATCTTTCATTGGACCCATTGTAAAGTTGGGCTAAAGTTAAACCAGGTTTTGAATACAAGGCATTTGGTGTCACATTGAAAGGCTTGTCCAACTTTATTCCAAGTTGGATAAGTTAATAAAAAGTTGGGGTAAAGGTAATAAAGAAGTGGGTCCAATCATAGGTTCTGACTTTTATTTTTGCTGGGGGAACCTGAGATGATGGAAACGTGGAAAGTTTTATGCTCTTCAGGTGACAGCCCTCTTCCCGAGAGGGGGCTAGGGCACTCAGCCCCCCTCGTACTTGGGACCTCTGGGCCCAATAAAAGATATCACCCCCAAAAATCCTTGCCTCTCATAGAGAATATAGTGGTACTTAGTAGAACTATTTTGACTCCCACGTAACCTCACGGCTTTACCCCTTGTGTATAGTCCAAGCAGTCCAAATTTGTGCTGATAAAACTTCTATAGTACATCATGCATCCTCTCTCTCCCTTGTATGAACACACATTATTTATAGGTAAAGTGTGGTGAAATTCTTCTGCAAAAGGGAGCTATAGTCATGTAAGATTCTGTTGTGGTCGCCATAATGATAATAAATTACTTGCCTGGTGTTACTCTTGCTTCATGTTTTTAATGAGCTAGTATCATATGACTTCTCCAACTGAATCCCAACCTTTCCCAGATCCCGACAACTAGCTGCATAGCAAATGGTTGTGATTTATGGAGGCCGCAAAGATTTTTTTTTTCAAAAATTTTCATCCAAAAATGCATTCAAAAGAGAGATGTTTTTGTCATTAGCCAGTTTTCAGCAATACAACTGGAAACCTCACTCGGGATCATATTCTGAAACCTTCTATAGGAATTTAATAATAATAATACCAGAATATTCATACAGCCCTTCCCATGTCAGACATCTCATTTGTATTCACTTCCATTAACGTGCCTTGGGGACTGCGCCTCTGAAAAAACTCCACGTGTGCCAATCTCCTCCTATTGCTCATGGCACTTTCACAACCTCAGAGGAGAAAATATTGAAGCTGACCATTTAAAAAACAAAAATCAGACTCCAAACTGAAGGAATTGAAAGGATCATCGCTGTAACTCCTAAGCTCTTATGTGTCCTTGATGGCTATTTGAACACGCCATTTGATCAGAAGCATTCTCACCTTGTGTATTTTTGGAACTGCAAAGGATGGATTATTTTTCCTTCTTTGGTGGCTGCTTTCAGTATATTTTTCTCTCTCTAACTGGAAAATCATGGCATGAAATATATCGTGGGCAAGAGTCCACTTCATTTATAACCTGTCTCCTGAAGTTCTAGTGTAGCCAACCAGCTTTGCATGCATTAAGTGTCTATTACTTATAAAGGATAAGAGTTGACTGCTATAAGCTTCTAACGGTCCTTTAGCTCAACAGGCAAAGGCGCCCATTCCAAACTTCAATAAAGACAATGAAAATATTAACATTATTTTTGGAGGGGGGGTCAGGTTCAGGTTAAATCCTTCATGCTGAAGATCCCAGGTTCAATTCTGGCTTGCTGATCATGGTTACAGAAGCCTTTTCTCAACACACATGCAAGCCAATGGGAACCTTTCCATGGATTCACTGAGTGCTGGATCAAGTTATCGGGAAGCTACATACTTCAACGAATTGTAGTTTAGTAAATCCATTCTCTTGTTAATAAACCTTAATAAAGTATCACTGACCATGTCCTTTAGGTGTTTTGTTTTATCATAGAGCTGTCACTGTATGTATCCAGGTGTTTTGAGATCATTGTCTCCTGTGGTTTTCCTTCTTCAACCATGGCAGGTTAGGGTGTTAGGTCTATGTTGTGTCAGGGTTGATGGTCGGTAGAGTTTACGTAATGGTTTGTGTGGGATGGTTTGAATCAGGATGATCCTGCTTCATGCAGGGGTTGGACCAGATGGGTTTGACCTCATTCAAGCTGGGAAGGGGTGAAATCTCTGCTTTTCTTCTATGGTAGTAGAAGCAGTTATGCTATTATTTCTATTACTTCTATGCTATTCTTATTAATAGTAGCAGCCTCCGAACCAAAACACGTGTTGCAACCCAAAGCAAAGGCATGGATGAGTCATTTTAGGTATTTGAACCGGGTGGAGGGACATTGCTAGGTATTGTTGGAGCAGAACTGTGCATCTGTGTGAAGGGGTGAAGCAGGGAGAAAACAACCTGGGAACAGGCATGGACGAGGAGCTAGGAAAAAAGAGACACTAAATTTGAACAAGTATGTGGAGTACAGTATTTAGAGAAAGGACCCAGGATTAAGTGATGGTTGGAAAGGGCCTTAGAGCTGTGAGCAGAGATTGTCTCTTGTCTTTTGTTTCCTTCGCTGTTTCGGGAAGCTGGACTTTGTATGTCCTCTGAAAACAGACAGGGTTGTATCAAAGAAACCCCTGCCCCCAATTCTCCTCCTCATCAACACCGCTTGCAAGATCCTGGGATTCTGACCAAATGCCCATGCTGAGGTGGGTATTGTTAGACATAGGTTGTGGCCATTGGTGTTTCAGCTATTTATAGTCATCGTTCCTGGAAGTGTTCCTCTGTGCTGCCAGTCCGGGTCATCTGATTGCTGTGTTGTAATCACCAGAAGCTGAGAGCACCAGGGAGTGTGCAATTTTAAATGCTTCCCAAAGAGAAAAAGAGAAGAAGACTATTCTTTTTTCATATGGATGGCGAGAGGATAAAATGTTTCAGAGACCCAATTCTGCCATGATGTATTACTGTTGTTATAGCCTCTAAAGCCCCCCAGACATGCAGTGGTAAAGCATGTCTTGCTACAAGTCTGAAGGCCTGAATTTGAGCCTTGCTTTACAGGAAAGTCTGCCTCTGTTCAAACCTGCTGGACAGGCAAGCTGAGGAGTCCAAATGGGCTGGATAACCTGCTGGCTATATCCTTCACTTGTGCGCCACGGGCTATGGGAACTAGTGTTCCTAAAACACACCTACCTTGCTGCTTCCTAAAATGCACCTAAACTTTGCTAAAGAGAGGCCGCTTCAGATCGCTGTGTTAGACGCTGTGCACTATATTCTCTGGCTAAGAGGATGTCTAAGCCAGTGGTGCTCAACCGTGAGCCAGATGAGTGGCATAGGGCTCGTCTGCGGGCTGGATCCCATACGGAGCTGGTGTAGAGTCGTAGAAACATAGAAAATGAGGGCTGGAAGGGACCTCGGGAGGTCACATCTAGTCCAACCCCCTGCTCCAAGCAGGACCAGCCCCACCTACATCATCCCAGCCAAGGCTTTGTCTACCTGGGTCCTAAAAACCTCCAAGAATGGACAGTCTACCACCTCTCTGGGTAACTTGTTCCAGGATTTTGCTACCCTCCTGGGGAGAATTTTTTTCCTAATATCTAATCTAAATTTCCCTGACTACAATGTTAGATGCTTGCTCCTTGTCCTGTCATCTGCCCCCACTGAGAACAGTCCAGTTCCACCCTCTTTGCAGCCCCCCTGCAGGGAGGCGAAGGCTGCTCTTCAATCCCCTCTCAGTCATCTCTTCACCAGACTGAATAAGCCCAGGTCCCCCAACCTCTCCTCGCAAGCCATGTACCCCACAACCATTTCCGTTGCTCTCTGCTGGACTGTGCACTCAGATCCATTTCTGTGCCACCCAGATTGGGCCAGATGTGCCTAGATCCAGCCTCACATCACTGGAATAAGGCCCCATTGCTGGATCCCACCTTGCACTGCATCCTGCTTCTCCCTTTGATCCTGCCTTGTGCCACCTGGATCAAGCCCTGCATGTCCAGATATGGCTCCACAGCAGGTGGATCTGGACTTGTGCCACCCCAGCCCAGCACACACAGGGCCATGCTATCTACTTGGCAGTAGAAAGAAGCCAAAAATGCTGCTGCTGTTTTCCCATCCAGCAGGAGCCCTTCAGACCAGATGGACGTGGCTTTGGAGGCTGGATCTGGCCCATGGGCTGGGGACTGAGCACCCCTGGTCTAAATATGCAAAGGGCAGAAGAAAAGGAGTGCTGTTCATGGATAAGGAACTGCGGCATAGGACAATGAGATGATTTAGGTCATGCAGGTAGATTGTAACAATCACACACTGAACCCATATGGCAACAGAGCAGCCCACTCTCTTGACAATTAGGCAGCTCCCCTGATTCTGGCAGTCCAGGTGGTGAGTCCTCCAGGTGACTTTTCACTCCAGCAATCTCTTTAAACATAGATGTCGAACTACGTGTGAGACTCAGTTAAGTAAGGCTGAGCAGTGGGACCATGGGAGGAAAGACCTAGCAAGAACCCAGCAGGAAGCCTTAGCTAGGGAAGAACCCATTCATATTTGGTGCTGGCTGTCTCTTTGCAGCAGCTAAGAATAAAACCTTCATGTTTATAGGGAGCCATTTAACCCCAGAGGTCCTGAGGCACTTGTCAAACTGTACAGGCCTAGATTATCTCCCTCGGCAGTCCCTGACTGCCACAAGAACAGGGAGAAGAAGCATGGCCAAAGGGGAATGGAGTACATGTCTACTCTTATGAGACTTAAAACCCTTACGACTCCTGGCCAGTGTTGGTGTGTGAGCTCTTGTGCAAATACCCCAGCACCCAAAAATGGTGTAGTCCTCTATTTCTTCGGAGGGCTGAGAAGTCGGTGCCAGAGCTGGCATTCCAGAGACTCTACATGTTTAAAACCTAAGGCTTCGCCTACTAAACCATCTCCTCTAGCCTGTCCTTTATGTGGATTTGATGTGCTCTTTACTCATTGTTTCAAGGCCCTGCAGTGACTCACCTGGACTCAGTTCCCAGGCAGTCTTGCCAAGTGAGGGAGGATGGCATGTACCCAGAGGACCAATCTGATTCAACTTGAATAAGGAAAACAAACCAGAAAGCTCAAGTCTTGCTGCGTGAGCTGAGCCTTATCACTCCATCTGCTAGCAGAGGGCCGACCCGCACGCGGGGCACAATGGGTGCGTTCCACTGCTCAGTCTCAAACAATCGCCTTGCAGGATAGCATTTAAGCCAAACAATAAAAGGCCAAAGCATTTTTCAACTAGGCCATTTAAGTGCCTGGGAAAGAATAAGCCACCTCTTTCTCCTCCCAGCTTCCAGCCTTTGGGCCAGGAGTACCTAACAAAGGCAACTACACACCTACACTGTATTTTTATGTATTAACCAGGCCTTCCACCAATGCATGTCAACGTGGCATCCTTGGTCTCTGCCAATTATTTAGGTGACATTTGGAATTTCTATATGAGCATCATGGTTGATTTCCTCTGCAATGCCCTTGTCCCCCCTGTTTTTTTTTTTCACTTGGTGGATTGTAGGGTCTTCTTGATAGTCCTACTGTTGTGCCTTGAGGTTGTATATGAGGTTTAAAGTAGCAATTTGGGGGAAATCCTTGGGTAAATTGTGACAACACTGATCCTCTACAGAGACACATGGACTGAGCCTTGTAACCTACTCTCACTGCTACAGTTCAAGGCGGTATCCTGTGCAGACCTGTGCAAATACTA
>NW_017728886.1:4705534-4719145 GCF_001723895.1 Crocodylus porosus | reverse complement strand
AAAAAAAAAAAAAAATCCCCCCAAATATGAGGCAGAAATTGCATCCAATTTCTCCGGCAGCCAGTCACAAGCCTTGAGCATCAAATTCATAATACTGACTAATTGAAACAATACTTATCACGAGTACTCCAAAGGCTTGAGTTCATTATTAAAAAAAATAAAATAAAAAACCAATTTAGTGAACAACTCCAAAAAAGACCCAAGCCTGGAAAGGAAAATTACAGTTTGTGGAAAATTAAATGTATCGATCACTTGTGAGACATCTTTGCTGACAGTCTGCCCATGCCCATCTAAAAATGTTGCCCATGTTCTTTTTAATCATGGCAGGTGACATTAAAGAGTGAATTGAATTGATTACTTATCATCATCGTCCATCTACTGAAGGGCCCAACCCCTCTAGATCACAATG
Organism: Crocodylus porosus; assembly: GCF_001723895.1. NCBI lineage: Eukaryota > Metazoa > Chordata > Crocodylia > Crocodylidae > Crocodylus > Crocodylus porosus. Next base: position 4,718,736 of record NW_017728886.1, on the reverse strand, counting down.
CGGTGCTCATCGAGGATACATATTTCAGCTGTCAAAGCCACCACTGAAAGGCATAATTTGAAGTGAGGGGAATGTACCAGCACAGCTAAAAACGGATGCGGTCGGACATGATTATATGCAGCGCTCTGTGGGGATACAGACAAAAACTGAAGCACGGGTAGGGCTTCCAGGGACGCACAGAAGGCACAAACCAAAAGCATTTGCTACTCCAAAAAAAAAAAAAAATGTCTCATCCACCATCCGGTAGCAAATTACAAAGCATACCGATGCAAACGGCCAACTTCCATACTTGCAGCTCCATCTTTCCTTCTGCTCAGCAGCCCAAAACCACAGGAAGGAGAAGACGTTAAAAAAAAAAATCCTTCCCATACTAGAGGCCCTATATAGGCCCTATATCCTCCCAGAATCCATGAAATCATGCCTGTCTTCGTACCCCAGGGTTTGGTCCTCCTCTAAACGGGAACACACCTGAAAGAAGGGAATGAGTGACAGCAAGACAAAGCACCGCAGACAGAACAAGGCAGAGGGGAACGAGCTTCCAGGAATGAAAACGAGACGCTTCTGTGGTCAGCGAAGCCTCTGTGGAGTCTAACGTGACTGCTCTAAATCAAACGCGGACCAGCAAGAAAAGAAAAACTGAGGATCTTTCCTTCTCAAGCGTAACACGAGTGGAGCCAGCCCTAACCATGTGCTGTACAAAAACAAAACCATAGCCGCCCTTCGCCGCTCCAGAACAAACAGCAGTTCATTCTTCCCTCCCCGTGAGAGGAGGTGATGCGCCAGGGATGATTCCTATTGAAAACATTTGGGGAAATATTATTGTTTCCCAAATCATGAGAGCCATTCCCCCACCTCAGAAGACCATGTAGGGTCAGCCAGGGGCTGTTTATCAATTCAGATGTGTAGGGTTGTGAGCTGGGGATAGGTGTGCCTGAATGGTACCCCCTGGTATAAGGTGCATCCCTGAAAGTGTGCAACATGGACATTTTCCGTGTGTGAGCAGAACGTCTTTCTGGGTGAGCTGGAGTTCGGATCTGGAAATGATCTTGCCCAACACAGTATGCAGTTGCTGCTGGGCTGAAATGGCATAGCTGTCTAGCGTCCCATGATAACAATACCCAACAGATGACCTGCAACAAAAAGGGTGGGTGATGTGCCATCCTTTAATTATCAATGTTATGTAGAGGGTGCATCTACACAAGTGTCTGACAGTTGTTACTGCACAGCCATTTAGTACTTGCTTTAGCAAATGACTGCACAGTAACTGCTGGTACTGTGCGGGCCCAGTGCTGCATGAGTTGTTTCCAACCCTAGTGCACAGTAGTGATGAGCTATTGCACAGTATTGGGAGGATGGAGGTGTGAATCCAGGAAAAGAACGAGACATGTAGCATCATGGTTCATGCCCACTGACACAACATTGCTGTAGCGATGAGCTGTCCCTGTAGCGCATCACTATGGCAATGTAGCATCTCATGTAGGCACACCAAAAGAGAGCCACAGAAGTGGCTCACTTGCCCCTATGGGTAAAAGCATAAGCAAAAAATTCCAAGATCAGAAACCTAATGTCTGTCTCTTGTAAAACCCAACTGAACTCATGAGATTTGATGACTTCAAAGCCAAACAGGGCTTGATGTGCTGATGCAGCAGTTCACTAGTTAGGAACTAGTCCTATTCATAATAAAAAATAAACATGTATTTATATTTCAATAGTGTCTAACTATCCTGCAGTGATCAGGTCCTTTGTATACACAAATAAAGACAAGATGCCCCCAGAAAGGTTTCAATCCAGGTTGTGAGAGAAAATGCAGGAATTGAATCAACAGACAAATTTAAGGAGAGCAGGAGTAAAAGGTTAGATCGGTACAGCCCTTTTTACACGTAACAAAATTGGCCTTTAAAGTGGCTTAAGTGCCCTTTTGCACCGCTTTAATGGCATTGCTATTTACATGCTCAGCAGTGTTTTCCTCTTTTAATGACTTTGTTATGTAGCAAGGTAAAACCCATCCAAGGTGTTTTAGTGTGCTATCTAACAAAGTGCAAGGTGCACAGGGTGCTGGAAGCTGACACACTTGGAGAAGCTTGGGCTTGGTGGGCATCCAGTGCCCCGTACACCATCCTTGCCCAGAGCCCCCCCCCCGCCCCAGGCAGCACCTGCCCTCCAGCACCCAGCGCAGGAGGTACCCAGGGGGCACTGCAGCCGCGGTGGGAAGCACTGGGCCCCATGCAGCTCAGCCTGGCAGGCAAGCTCCAGGATTAAAAAAAAAAAAGAGAAAAAAGATCAGGCTCCTTGCCACTTTTCTTTTTTTTCTTCAGTTGAGCCTGCCTGCATGAGCTGCCACTAGGTCATACAGCACGGGGCCTGGTGCTTCCCTCTGTGGTGGCAGCACCCCCTGGGGCCACCTGGGATGAGTGCTAGCAGGTGGGTGCCACCTGGGGAGCACCGCCACCATGGAGGGAAGCACAAGGGTCCCCCAGACCCTCGATCTGCCAGCAGCAACCCCCACCCCTCCAACCACCCCCCTCCACTGCAGAAGAGGCAGGTAGGGTCTAAGGATCAGGCTCCCTAACCCTTGTACACACAACAGGTGTTTAGTTTGGTTTAGTTCTCCCTAAATTGAGATGGTGGATTTTTAAAAACCTACCATTTCAATTTAGGGAGAACTAAACTGAACTAAACCCCCGTCGTGTGTACAAGCACCCATACTACAGCAGTTATCTATCAAAATAAGCAGCTTTGTACTAGGTATGATTGCTCATATACCTTAAGATTTGCATAGTTATGCACCAATTATTCATTTAGCACTAGCCAACTATCTTCATTTTATAGGGGACAAACAGCAACTTCTCTGCTCTACCACAGAGATAAGTATTGGTGCCTATGAAGAGCTCACAGGCAGGTGCCACAAAATGGGGATTCATCTGCCTAGTGCCAAGTGGTTAGGTGGTGCTTAAGAACAAGCCCTTGAATCTCTGATGCAACAGCTTTCCAGGGAACATCTAAGCAGAGAACAACATGCTGAAATGATAAGGGGCCCAGCCTCTGCACTGATGATGTCCTATGTCTGTCAGGCAGTGCAAGCTCCACAGACGAGAAGCTGCTATCTTTTTTCCCAGCCTCTAGCATAAGGGGTACATTGTGGGAGGAGCAGAACAGGCCAGAGAGAGATGAGAGGGAGAAGCTGTAGTAGGCCATGATCTCTTTTTTTCTTTACTTCCTGTAACATATGAAGGTGGGGGAATTGGGATCACAAAAGCATAGCCTAATCCAGAGTAACCTCAAGGCTATTATAATGATACCTAACAAATATCTACAGAATACGGAGACTGCAAAGGTGACAAAAATTCACTTTTTAGTACTCTGTTCTATTCCCAGCTTGCCCCTGACCCTCAAGTCCCAGAGACAGATTAAGAGGGCATGTTCACACATGCAGTAGTTAATGTGTGTTAACAAAAGCACTTTAGTTAATGCATATTAAATCTAGTACCTCCATTGTGAGGCACTATGAAAACGCAAAATATCTGTCTTTATGTGCCTTAAAATAGGCTGATGCACATTAAAGCACATGTATAGATGTCCCCAGAGTGGCTCAGGGGCTCTGTGTGGAGAAGGGGGGAGAACAAAGATGGAAATACTTAAGCACCTCCAGGTTATATTATAACACTCCTAGCAGAAACATGAATCAAGAGCTACCAGCAAGCAGGGGGTGGAGGGTGTTGAAAAGCAATAATAGGGTGGTCCCCAGATGAGTTTTTAATCTTTGCAAAACTTAATAAACCTTGACTGTGTCCCTCAAGGACCTATCTGATTGCCATAAAATCCCATTACAACATGGGGAGAAGTAGCTCATGCAGTAAAGCTCCTTCAGAGCCCCTATAAAAATATAATCCCTCAGCCGTCCCCTTGCAGCTGCCAGAAACACCCATATCAGCTTCCAACCTCTCACTATCCACCCCAATGAGCAGTAGCCACAATTCAACAATGCAGCTTCATGGCCAAGCCAAAGTCTCACAGTGGAACCTTGTGGCCTTCTTTGCACAGATTTTATGGTTAATAAAAATAGACCACATGCTATTTATGAGGTAAACTTATGAGTTGTGAGGCCTACACAACATTCCTTTGTAGGACATCTTGGTAAGATGATCTACCATCTTTTTGTATCGTAAGTTCATAAGCTTAAGGCTATTAAGACTCATAACTAAAAACACGTGAATAAGGGTTTTTTTCCCTTTATAATGAACTCTCCTCCTAGGCCTTTAAGAGGCTAGAAATGTAATTTGGACTAGTGGGTTGCGATTGTGGTGAACCTCTGGCATGAAGTCTCATGATACACTGTATGGTATTATGAATCTTGAGGATATTTCCAGAAATTCCAGCTCCTAAACTGGGTTAGTTAAGCACCACTATAGACATGGCTACAGATTCTTCCTTTCTGGCACTGATTTTATTCTGGTGTCACTCCATTTGTTCTCTTGGACCTACTCCTAATTCATTCCACTACCAATGAGATGAGAATCAGACTCATAAGGTGTGTCTACACATCACCCTATGGTGATATAGTGATGCGCTACATCGCCATATGGCACTGTAGGGCAACGTAGTGATCTACACTACACATGATCACCAGCTACATTGCCATAGCGGTGCACTCCATAGTAGCGAAATCTAACTGTGCACTGCATGCACGGCAAAGTCACCATCAGTACTGCACCATGCTTTAGTACTTCCAAAAGCACACCACCAGTAACCACCAGTACAGCAGCGTAGCAATATCACCATATGGCGATATGTAGACATGCCCATAGAGCCTGATTCTGTTTACATCTTGGAGTACATTAGGAGTGATGTGGCTGAAGTTAGTGGAAGTAAACTAGCATACATGGGAGGAGAAGAATCAGCTCTACAGAGCCCCCAAAATGGTCAGAGTGCTATTTCCTTTCTGCCCATCCATCTTCTTGAACAACTTTGTAGCATTTGGGGCATAATTAGTGATGGGACCGACCCAAACACTCCATAAATGAACAGATTCCAAGACCACTAGGGCACATTAGATCATCTCGTCTAACTTCTGGCAAAGCACATGCTATAACACTTCACTCAGGTACCCCTGTACCGAGCAGGATAATTAACTAAAATCTACCTTCCAGACAGGTGTCTGGCTTTCTGATGAAAACAGCAGCCAATAAAGAGTTACTTTCTTTCAGCAGCTGCAATGGTTCTTCTCACTTTTCAAAATGTGGGCCTAATTTTACAAGTTGGCTTCAATGCCCAGGCATTATTGGTTCATCTGATGTCTTTCTCTTCTGGATTCCAGAGACCTTTAGAAGCTGGTTTTCTTTTTCATTTTGAATGATGGCATTTATATATATCACGCTCTAAGTGCTTCTGCTTATCTATAATGGTTTTTTATCAAATTCTTTACCAACTTCTGGAATAACCAGGCCTGTTAATTAAAACTCATTTGGTGATTTTGGTGCAATATGCAAGTAGACCAATCTCTCATTCTGAGGAAATGTGACTCCAGATCTGATTTTCGGGGGGAAAGGAGGCTCATTTCTATGTATAACACTATCGGGGGAGAAATGAGAAAGAAGGGCATGAAATAAGGAAATGAGGGGCCTAATGCAGGTTGCTCCAACTGAAAAGAAGTGGAAGGAGATTCAGCTTCATTGGTAAGAGCATGTTCTGTGAGGACTACATTGATAGGGCAGCTCTTCTACTGGCAGTGAAGAGAAGATGATCAAGGAGGAGACCAGAGCTACAATTCATGGCCAGGATATCTGCAGACCTTTAAATTGCTCGACCTACATAGCAGCTCAACATGTGACTGAAGTTGTGACAGAAGGCCCCAAAAGTCACTGGCCCTGAAAGAAGAATAAAAAGAGGAATCCTATTTCAGTCAGCATTAAGTAATCACATTACCTCTGAGGCTGAGCCGGGATTCTCCAAAATGTCTGAGTCAGAAAAATGGCGACATGACTCATTACAAAATAGGTGAGGTCTGATGAAATGCAGTTGTCCAAAAGTGCAAGAATAGAAGTCTAATTTTGTCATGGGATACTGGAGACCCAGATTCACTTCTGTAGGGACTTTCCTTATGTTTCCAGTAAACTTCTATCTAGAGAGATATAAGCAGTCATGATTTTTCAAGTCTTTTTTTTATTTTCCTTCTGCCAAAGAAAGGCCATCTTCCTACCAGGGACAAGAGGGTTCTTTAAAGCCCTGGTGAAAGGCATAAAAGGCATAATGGATCGGTCTCAGCTTGAGACTGAACCAGATCAATTCAGATTTGCACAAAACCATCATGATTACCCAATGACATGGTGGATTCTCCATCTCTGGAAGTTATCCGCTCAAAATTGGATAACATTTTGCAAGCCATGCTTTTGTTAAACATGAATTGTTTGGATCCATGCAGGGGTACCTTGGTGAGACTGTATAGTGCATGATGTAGCAGAGGTCAGACTACATGACCTGGTCTCTTCTGGCCATAAACCTACTGACTCTAGAGGAACCCCTATGGTACCCTTATTGATTCATAAAGTGCATGACTATACCAACTTTTGACTTGCCTCCTCTCTTGTCCAGCACCCCACTTCACTGGGTTGATGGGGGATGGCTAATGTTGGAGTCGGCTCTGCCAGGCTTGCAGGAATTTAAGTTCCTCCCTGCAAGGGAAATGTATAGCTATTTGGTTTATGGCGATGTTCCAGCAATGATCTGAGCCAGATCATACCAATGCTTCCTTCCCAAGGCAAGGGCCCTTATTCCCTGTGCTTTGCTTTAGTCACTAGAAAGGCTGTCGCCTGCTCTCTTAAATCCCCACAGCATTTTTATATCCATAAATCATTTCATATGAGTGTGCAACTTTTAACTCAAATGGAAAGAGGAAAAAACCAAAACAGATGGCATCACATCCTTTAAACTTTGAGAGATCTTCAGCATAACTGGAGAAAGAAAGTGTTTAATAAGGGAAAATGGGCTGGGTGGGCTGTCACAGGAACCTGGGTGTAATATGATTTGATAGAGAATTGCATAGCTGGGTGTGATGTGAACAGGAAATATGTACAATAGGAAGCGCAGCGGTGGGAGTAGGGCCTGATACTGTGAGATGAGCATGGGAAGTGGTTTGAGGGCAGCTCAGTGTATGACTGGGAACCGGGGAGGGTTTGCTGTGAAAAGATCTTGCTTCTCCGGGCATCGCCTCCTGGGTTGCTCAGGCTTTTCCCTCGTACAGGATGCTGCTGTGGTTACCACCACAGAGTTCAGCCAGGAGGACTCTCATTAACGGTACTGCTCTTCAGGGCTGTGCCACACACATACTGTTGTGTCTGCTGGGGGCTGAGAAAACAGAGCGGTCAAGGGGTTGGGCTCTTGAGAGTAAACTTGCAAAGGAAAGGAAAGAAAAACTAAAAATAGGAAGAATGAGGAGCTCACTGTGTGAGTCTCATAAAGGGAGAGCTGGAGTTACATACACCATGCCTATTCCACACGTGCCATACCCTTAGCATGGAGGCAATGGGTCCTTAGCGAGGGTGTTGGATCCATACCAATAGCCATATGAAAGCAGCTATGTTATCTTCTATTTCAGCATGCAACATGCGCGCGCGCACACACACACACACACACACACACACACACACACACACACACACACACACACACACACACACACACACACGGTTTGCCAGTCCCCTTAAAGGAAGTTATTTGCAGTGTAATCATGCTGTGGATATATTGTGGATTAGCCTTGCCTTTTATCCTGTTGCCCAATGATTGAGGGACTTGCCTGACATGTGGGAACTTAGATTCAAGACCTTACCCAAAACCAGGCAGAGGTTAAACTTAAACTTTGGGTCTTTCACGTCTTCAACAAGCAGCCTAACTGCTGGTATGTCCTCTGTCTCTAGTTTGAAGAGAAAAAAAAACAAAAAAACTCTGCAGTATACTGAAGACACTTTTCCCAGCAAAAGCTTTGTCAAAACCAGTTGATTTTGCAAACTAAGAGAAAAACCCACATATCGGAGAATAATTGTGTAGGGTACCTACCTGAGAGGTGCATTCAGGTCATCATATCCTGACAGGCATCAAGCATGTGTTGCTCCCATTCAATTATAGGTGCCCAGACTTCACCAAATCTTGACCCTTTAGAATCAGAGAGAGAAAAGACTAGCTGTGATGCATGTATGCTAGGGTCACCCAAGCCATCCACCCTACACACTCCCTCCAAGTAAGCCAGCCATGCTGTGAGATAACTGAAGACCCTGAATCAGAAACACCACTAGAGACCTTTATCAGCTATCTTGATATTAAAGGATTTGGGAACAATAGAGAACATGGGATTATGGAACCACAGAAAGAAACCTGGCCTCCATCATGGGCCTTGTTGAACGATAAGTAGAACGACGTTGGTGAGATAAGGGAGGGGAATTGGAAGAAGAGCATTTGAAGAGTGATCATGTTGGAGAAGTAAGGAGCTGAGGGTCAGACTGCTGAACACATACTCACATAGCTGAGTAGTTACAGGAAGTCAAAGGCACCTTTGACATCAGCGTGAGTCTTTAAGTAAGCTATTTCCTGCCACTGTGAATAAGGAAATCTCAAGCTCTTCATAAAGATGGACAGCCTCTTTCATAGCATATACGTTATTGCCAACCCATGAGCAATAAAAGCCTCCAAGTCAGGTCCCCTTCCTCCACCAAATTGTGAAGCAGGCTTTGAAAAAAAAAAGGACCCCCCCCTGCCAAACAAATTTATTTAATTTAATTTGGTTTTGGTTTGGCTCATATTTTTGGCTTTTTGGATTCACAATTTCTAGTGTTTCTCCACAAGCAGCGATTATTAGAAATCTGTCTGGAAAACACCATAGAAACTATAATCACATGACTCCAGGAGATGGTGCCATACATCAAAACATTAACTACTGTGATGAAATCAGGAGAACGGGCCACACTGTGCGCACAGGAGTCGGATGACCATCTACACTCGTAAACCGCATTGGAAGAAGGAACATTGTTCAGTGTGATCCCAAATGCCTGAAAAGTGGGCATAGGAAAATTGAGGTGGCCAATTTCCTCAGCATTGTATCTACTGGCCTGTGGAAGAGTTATCCAAGGGAAAGGATGGCAAGCTCTTCACTAAGAGCGCTGGGGAATACGTGGTAGTGATCCACCAAAAATCCAGGTTATCAGTTCTTGCTTAGAAATGGTTTTCCCAAGCAACATGCTGTGCATTGAATTTGCCCTTTAAGCAATAGTTTTCCCAGGTTTCATAAGAGCCTTTAAGCAGCAATAACCCCCTAATCCTCTCAAGACATTTTTCCTAGCTTTCTGCTATTAAAATCAAGCCACTAAAATTCTTGCCTGGAAGAAATAAAGGTTCTGATATTGCAAATCGGTCACTGGCATATGCTGCTTTGACACTCTGCTTTGTAATCAGTTTTAAAGTATAACTTTAAACCATTTCAATAACAATGATGATGACAACAGCCGCTGCTTTACCATGTCAGGTCTGCTCGTATTATCGCCGTATGAGAAATTTAATTAGGAGCTGCCTGGGTTGCTATAGACGCTAGTCCCTCTACAAAAGACTGGCCTCTTAGAGACTGTGTTTTGCATTATACTTTTCTTTTATTATCTCCTGCTAAACTTCTGCTTCCCTTTGCTCTGGAAAATGCTGTGCTTTTAACAAAGGTCACTTGGAAGGCAAAACTGGTTTTTATTAAATTGAAACCTCATGAATTTTCACTTCTACCACATAACGGTGTGCCTGTTCTTGAGAGGTGGAATGGAATAGCTAGCAAGGTGGGAAGGGTGTGCGGATGCTTTATGGATAAGGAACGGCAACTCTGCCTTGAACTTGATAGTCGTTCACTCAGTGCACTTAAAAAGTTTATCTGGCTGGATTTCCACCCCTTTCAGCATTGGGAATAGTGCTGAAATCTTAACTCTCTTGCACACAGTCCCCTGTCAGGGCAATTCTCCATGCACCTGCTATTTTGTGATTATTATTCTTCAGGTGATGGTGGAGCCTGGAAGCCACGCAAAGTGTCTGCCGTGCGAGATGCTGTGCATCTACATTGCAGGGGACTGTCTCTAACCCTGAAAAATGCCCTGCCTCAATGAACAAAGCGTAGGGGAAATCAAGCACTGGATAAAGGGAGGATTCACTCTTTCTCCAGAGGGAAGTAAGAAAGAGAGAGCTGACACGCACAGGGTCACACAAGAAGCCTGCAGCAGAAAGAAGAATAGGACCCATATTTCTTAATCCCCAAGAGGCCAGAAAACCATCTATCCAGTTGCCTAGTAGCCTTCTGTTAGGATGGGGCAATGCTGCAGATTAGGGTTTAACGTGGTCCAAGCATTTGGGCACTGGCTAAGAACACTTGGGTTCAGTTCCATGCTTTACCACAAATCCTCTATGTGAACTTGGGTGAGGTGGCTAGGCCCAGCTCTGCTTAGGACCTGTGACATTAAACATTATTGCCTTCTATGTGGAGCCCTGAGTCAGCCAAGGCTCCCAGTGCAGTGCATGGGATGTTACGGCATGCCAACGAAAGAAGACCTGAACCTCAAGTCATCAAAGTCTTAGTGCTACCAGGATGTGCTTCTCTCCACTTGGGTAGACACCTAAGCTTGTTCTTTCAGACAAGGAGCACAGGTCCTTCAGGAGAAAGAAGGGACCAGTGGGGAAAGCACTCACCCAGAACATGGGAAACCCAGGTTAAACCTCCCCTCCTCCTCTTCTCCCTGAGGGAGCTCCAAACAGCATCGCTTACCTTCCTAAAGAGCACCTTAATCACCAGGATGGGCACTGTTTGGAGGTGAGGATATATCCAGCCCCTCAACGAGAAATAAATCTGCCTTGTATGGAATCTAGACAGATTCAGTGGACCGCCAAAAAGAAAAGAAGAGGGTGGATATTAGGAGGCTCACCAAGAAGAAGGGAGATGTGGGTTTCCAGTGTTGTTCCAAAGACTCATATGTATTTTAGCCAGTGACTGCTATGTGTTTAAAAAGGGAAAAAAAACCCAAAACATTTACAGTACTTGGAGCAGGGGCTGGAATCCATCAAAATTCCTCCTCCAGGGTGAAATCTCTAGGATTACTCTGGATCCATTATTCTGGCCCAGGGTTTTAAATGACAAGGACCAGCTTCAGCAGTATCTCTGTGAAAGGGTATATCCTAGATCCCAGTGGTTAGGATGCTCTGGTGGGAGATGTAGGCCAAAATCCTCTCAGTTGAAGGAGGGAATTCAACTTGAGTATCCTACCCTCTTGGTACTTGGGCTACCTCCAGAGGGGTGAAGAAGATCTACCTCTGTCTCCCACGCTTGCAAAGAGTGACTATCTCTAAGGACTGATGAAGGGCATCTCACTCATCACCAGGCACCAGGTGTTTGATTGTACAGATCACCAACTCATTCCTCGATGCCATCTGCAAGGGTACCCTGGAGGGGATTTACTGCTATAGGTCTTCCTCCTGGTCAGCTCCACACAAGATACAGGCTGCAAGGGATTTTTTTCCCCCTCATGCTTTTGGGATTTGCTGGCTGCCACATGAGACCAAGAAAGGAATTTTTCCCCATTTTGTTTGCTATCACAGGGTTTTTTTCACCTTTTTTAGAAGTGTTGGATTTTGTCTTCAGCCAAGGCTCGAGATTTTGACTAGGATGTGCCAATGCTCCTACTGGGACTAAAAAACCCAGAGGTTCCTGGTTACAAGGTCTTGCCCCGCTACTCAGGATCAAACCAGTCACCACGTTTGGCTGGAGGGGAGTTGCTTTCCTGGCCCTTTCCCTTGGATCTCTCAAGTATATTTTAATAAGCTATTGCTGTCCTTGCAATGGTAGGACATTGGCAGTGCCCTCATGCCCTGACTTCACCTGTGGCAGGTTATGGCATGATTTGTGTGTCTTTGTGTGTTGGGGGCATTGTGCCTGGTAGTTGTGTGAGAGGCTTGTTTCTGCAGTTTTAAGAATAGGTAAGATGTACACTTGTATAGGATGGTTTAGATAGGGCTGATTCTGCCTTGAGCATGGGGTCGGAGATGACCTCTTGACCTCCTTCCAACCATATTTTTCTGTGATTTTACATATCTTCAGCTCAAGCCATTGTGAAGGTTCCAGTTAGCTGGATTACCTGGCTCCAGTGCCTAACATAATGGCTTTCAGCTTGACAAAGCCTTGGGTGGGATGATTTAGTTGGGGCTTGGAGCAGGGGGCAGGACTAGATATGACCTCCTGAGGTCCCTTCCAGCCCTCCTTTTCTATGATTCTCTGATTCTAACCCATGTAACTTCCTCCCCATGAGTTGGAGAGAATGTCTCACATCTAATAGTCCCTTCGTGGCAGGGCTCATGTTTACAACAACTCCACCCATGGCTTAGATCCACAAGGAGCAGTAGTCCTAGCGTCTCCTTCTAGTGGACCTGAGCAGGAAATGGTTTTCCTGACCACAGGTCTTTTCAAGACTTTAGCAATGTTTCCATTCTGCTTTGGGACTTTTCAAAGTTTCTGAGGGACAGCAAGACCCATTCATCCATGCATACCAGTATATCAAGGTGAAGGGATACGTGAAGGACATGGCAGATTCATATTCAAGTCTATATGAGGGACTTAAAAACTCACGCTCCAACATATAAGGTAAGTGTATTAACTACATGGGAAGAGTCCTCCCTTCACCCTTCCCATTGGATCTAGTCCAGCTTGTATAACAACTAATGGTTTATTGAACCAAAGAGAAAGAGCTCAAATAATCCTATTGCCCAGAGGTTGGGGCACTTGCCTGGCATGTAGGAACTTATATTCAAGACCTTACCCAAATCAGGTAAAGACGAAACTTAAGCCTTGGGTCTTTTACTTCTTAAATGAGCAGCCTAACTGCTGGTGTGAGATGTCCACTGGCTCTACTTTGAAGGAAAAGAACCTCTGCTGTTTACTGAAGAAAATTTTCCCAATAAAAGCTTTGTCAAAACCAACTAATTTCACAAACCTACAGAAAAGAGATATGTATTGCAGAATACCCAGTTGTGTAGGGTACATTCAAGTCTTTGTTTCATATCAAGCAGGTGAAGGATTTCAACGCAGATGAAATCCCTAATCTATGCTGATTATTTTGCAGGGAAGATGTTCCCTACAGGGTTTTTTTTTTAAATTTTGTTTTGTTTTATTTATTAAAAAACTAGGGAGTGTGGCATCGACA
>NW_017728886.1:4691438-4704934 GCF_001723895.1 Crocodylus porosus | reverse complement strand
CTGAGGGGGATCTAGTGGCGTGTTACAAACTAGTCAGGGGGGACCAGCAGGCACTGGGGGAGTCCCTGTTCCCCCGAGCACTGCCAGGAGTGACTAGAAATAATGGTTACAAGCTGGCAGAGGGGAGATTCAGACTATATACATCAGGAGGCGCAACTTCACGGTCAGGGCGGCTAGGGTCTGGAACCAGCTTGCAAGAGAAGTGGTGCTGGCTTCTACCCTGGAGGTCTTTAAGAGGAGGCTGGATGTACACCTCACCAGGGTCGTTTGACCCCAGTACTCTTTCCTGCCATGGCAGGGGGTCCGACTGATGATCTGCTCAGGTCCCTTCTGACCCTAGCAGCTATGAAACTATGAAACTATTTTTAATGCCAAAGATTTTGGTTTCTGCTTAAGATGGACTATCACCAAGTTCCAAATCCTCAACAATTTTTCAAAGTGTAGTGCTTATTTTGGGGCCTACCCTAACAATCACATTTTTCGAACACACTAAGTATATTTTATGTATGCAAAGATGCTGTTAGATGTCATTCACTATTGTGTAAAGCACTGTGAGATCCATAAATGAATCCTGCTATGCCAGACAACATGTTGCATACTAATTTCCCTACTAGCTCACCCTTTAATGAATTTTCCCACCACAAATATGTCACGTCATAATGAATCTATTTGACTACCCTAGCCCTACAGCTGCTGAAAATATTTACCCAAGATAGAGTTAGAGTCATAGGGAAAAGTCATTCTCATCTCTGTTGGGTCAACATTCATTGTTTTGAATATTTATTAGAATCAGGTGAATAATATAAACCCTGATCTACCAGCTGCTTCGCCTGGGATTAATATTACTTCTCTGAGTGATATTGTTCAGTTTTACAACATTTGCTCACAGTGTTTAGGTGAACAGTTCATTTGATTAAATACTACTTAACTGGTACAGTATCACCCCAAGCAGGGAATCTTAGAAATCCCACTTTAATCCTGAAAAAAGGACACAAATGGTTCATTGCATCTTGCATTGATTTTCCTCAGTGCGAAAAAAGATTGCAAAAACCAAGCCCGGGGTAGTCATGAAATATCTGACCTGAGAATTAATAGTCCAGAGAGACCGTGTTTTACATTCCTCTTTAACCTAAATATCATTATCTTGTATTTATGGCTCTTTAGAATGTGTTGGACCTAAGGGATAGGTTTCCTTATTTATTCTGTATACTCTGCATGTTGTTTCTAAATTCGGTCATGTCCCATATAATTGTAAGCTGTCTCTTGAGGATCTGTGGCCTGTTTTCATGTATTTTCCCATTATTTTTGGTCACTGTATATATTTTTACATTTTAAAGCTAACACCATAAGCAAAATAAACTCTAACATGCATAGCCCTTAGTTTGCATCTTCCATGTGAAAATCACGTAAACTGCAAGTTTGGGTTTTTTTCCCCACCTGGTTGGAGTTGAGAAGGAGTAGAGCTGGAAGAGGAAGGTCCTTGTCTTTATGGACTAGGTGATTTCCCACCCCTAGACACACACTTACTTTCATTTTCCAATCAGCTGTCTCAAAGGATACATCCAAGATAGCCATGAACACAGCACTGAAATGGCGACCTTTCCATATCGGGACCAACAGCAAACAGGGCGAAAAGATTCCTTCTGGCCCTGTGTAAGTGTTGTGAGTTTAAGTTCCCTCAAAATCAGTCTACACAAGACATATGTGGTACACAATTTGCTGTCAGCAGCTCTGGAAGGCACCGAAGCCCCATCCATCGTTGGCCTCAGTAGTAGGCCATTAGCTTTTTGTGGGGCAATGAGTAGGTCACTTTTTCATAAGGGGTTGATCTATTTGGCTGTTTAGGCTAGATCCTCAGCTAACGTAAACAGGCGCAAGTAAATTGACTTTAACAGAGCTATGATCATTGAAGGTGTACATGTCCCATAATAATAACGATACAGGCAGTCCTCGGCTTACAACGTTTCGAGTTACAATGAACGGCACTTACAACGTTTATAAATTGATACCCTGTTTCGACTTTCTGATGTCAGCTTCTACTTTACAATGCTTGCTCCGACACCACGCCACGTCAGCGGACAAGTTCTCTCTGTCGCCCATCTCCCTGGAGAACATCTGTCCAAATGTCTTTAGACATTTTCTTTAAGAAAGCAGGCAAGACACCAGAAAAACCTGCAGCCAGGACTCCTGAGAAGACTCCAGCCAAGAACCATTCAAAAAGTCCAACCAAAAGCCCTTCAAAAAGTCCAGTAAATTCACCTCAAAGAAGTCCTTCCAAATCAATCTGTTTGCTATTTACAGCATAAATACATGAATGTAGCTATATTACTCATCTATAATTGATTAAGTACAAAATTCTGGGTTATTTTTGGTGAAAATAGGGTATCAGGTCTTGGTTCAGGAACAATCCCCCATTTATAACATTATTTCCTATGGGAAAATCAGATCCGAGTTACAATGTTTTGACTTAAGACGTGGTTTTCAGGCAACGATTGTGCTAGTTCTTGCCAGGGATGTTCTGCTGACTTACAGGGTGAGCAAGATACTGGAAAGGCAAGTTCCTTCTGCTGCTCAGTGAGAAAACCTGTGAAAGTCCCTGGAACTGTAGGGAAACACCATTATATTATATATCACTGCAAATAGGGGCAGGGAGCGCATGCGCTACGGAATAGTTGTGGCATTTGATGCATCATGGGATCCTGAAACCTCAGTTCATGAAAAGACAGGTGGCTGTGAGGGTCCTGCAAAAACTCAGCTATGTCCTTCATTGGTAGCCTCCTGCAGGAAGAATTGTCGGGTGGACAACAGACCCTCACAGCTAGGCTACGCAAAACACTGACCTATGTCCTTATTTATTAATTTATGGATGGATAAGTGAGGCATGGGAAAAAAATCAAATGACTTATCAAAGGTCACAAAGGAAGGCTACAGGTAAGCCAAGAATTAAACTCACTGCCTTTGCATCCTAATATAGCATGCTATCCTCTGGATCCACAGTCCTTTCTCTATGGCTGATCTGTTGTCCACAAGATCATCCCACACTGCTCATAGATACAGGAAATACAAAGGATATTGCAGAGGTTGACAGGAAAAGCAAAGCATGATGATGCCTGTGGCATGTCATTTGGTCGGTGTTGTTATTCATGAGCCAATGAAGGTTGGAGACCATTATGCTAGATCATCCACTCTTCCTTGCCTACTTAGTACCCTTATCCCATCCCAATTCCTCCCCTTTCAATGGTTTCATCCATCTCTAACTGTTTCCTTTACCCTGTAATATCTTTGTGGAAGGAATGCTATTTACTGTGAGTTGGTACCGTGCCATGAGCAACGGGACCCCAGTCCATGTGCAGCCTCTTAGAGTAAGTGCAGTGTAAATGCTACATAAAATAGGGGATAAGGAAAGTTTAGATGAATACTGTAAATGGGCATTGTCCTTTATTGTATGTTGCTCCATTTTTGTCCAGCCACAAAAATGATTAGAGGTCTGGAAAACATAACTTAAAATAAAGGCTAGAAGAACTGGGATTATTTACTCTGGAACAGAGAAAGCTGAGGTGGAGATTTGATAACAGTTCCCAAAGGAGTGGTTAGATGGAGAGTGGTGGGGCAGCTATTCTCTGTGCTTGCGGTGCACAGGACAAGGACATCGTAGTATAGGAAATGTAATTTGGGTATTAGGAAGAACTGAGGTGGTTGAACACTGGAACAGGCTGCCCAATGAGGTTGTGAAATATCCATCCCTGAAAATTTTTAAGAGCAGTTTGGACAAACACTTGGAGAAGACTTCTTTAGACTAGGGTGATCCTGTCTTGAGCAGGGGATTGGACCAGATGACCTCCTGGGTTACCTTCCAGCCCTACTTTTCTATGATTCTGTTTCCCTTTTATACGTTGATTGTGAAACACAGCAGAACATAACCAGTTTTGAAAACTAGTTCCTAGAGGGAAAAAAAAAAGAGCTAAAAAGCTGAATTATAAGGACAGGAAAAGAACATCCAGCATCTGAAGCTCAGCTGGAGATAGCAAGGTATTGGAAACCTTCTGAAGATGGGAAAGGGGACATAGAGCAAAGACAATGGCTATATGTCGAAGCCTAATCTATCTACATGACCCTTGCTGTCGCAGCATCTGAGTGCCTGGCTTATTCAGGAATATAGGACTAGGAGAGATCCCCTGGGTCACTGGCATCCCTGTACCACAGGTATGCCCTGCCAGAACAGCCTCAGAGAAGCACCCTAGACCACCTTCTGTGTCCCTAGCTTTCAAACGTGCAAGCAGGGGGCAGGTGAGCTGTGCATGCTCAGGACTGTCCAACCAAGACAAGACATGCCCATCAAGTCCAGCCCCTGTGACTAGGCAACCGTGCAACAAACCCATCTCCTAAAAGGCTGCAAGAACATCTCTCAGGCCCCTCTCACAGCCCATAGCCACAAAATACCTGATAACAAGCACAAACACCCTCAAATGCATCACACCAGTGGGGGTGTTGGTGGTAGCCATGTTGGGACATAGGCATACACAGTTCTTTGGGTCCATGTGATATCTTTTATTAGGTCAACTTAATAGTTGTTTTTTGAAAGCTTTTGGGTACAAACACCCAGTGCCATGGCAAGACAGTCTGGCACTCCGCAGCGGCAGCCCACCCTCACCCAATGCACAGGTCTGCGGGGCACACGCCACCACCCCATGCTTGCCCAGGAGTGAATGCAGTGGAGGGAGCCACCCTCCCCACATCCCTGCATCCCCATAAAGGAGCTGCTCACAGCTCTGTCCCACACCCTGCCCTGCCTGGGCAGTGCCTGTTGGTGCCCCTTCACTCGGCACCTGGGGTAGTCACCCCATTCCCCACCTTGCTACAGCACTGCAAACACCCTTCTTCAGGCATAGCGAGAGTCTGCTGCTATTCTGTGCTCTCTTGGATGGACATGAAGCTCATCACATCGAGGACCAGCACTAGAGACCCTTTAGCTTCTCAGCCCTACGGTGAGGAAGGGCAATGTTACTGTCTTCACAGGGGAATTAAAAGCCTTGGCTGTAGCGGAGCTGGGAATCAAGCCCAGATCTGATGTCCCAGTCCCGGCTCTTAATCGTATGATCTTCTTTGTTATAAAAGTAAGCACCATTAGCTATGGAAAGTGATCTTCGCTCCCAGGACCGTTTGTTAAAGGGGAGGAAAAGGACTTTGGGGAGCAAAAGCACAGAAAAGAGAGTGTGTGATTATCCGCGTGTGTGGGTGTGTTGGGGGGTTGGGTTTTTTTGCAAACCCCTGAATGCTAAAGAGCAACACTGCAGTTTGCAGAACAATACACATGGCGCTGAGTCATTCAAACACCGAAGCTGTCAGGCACTGTGGTCATTTTCTGAGTCAGAGCCAGAATACAATGCTGGCAAAGGATTTTATTGTTTCCTGCACTTGCTGGTTAGCTCTCATAAACATGCCACTTGAGTCAGCATGGTAGTTACATGTTAATAAGTGGAAGGCCTATGTTTATGATCACGCTCAGGATCCCAGACTGAACACACGTAAGGACTGATGGGGTTCACCAAATCCCCTTCTCCTGCCAGGCACATTTAGGAGAAGTCTTCCCAAAGGTGCTGAAAGCCTCTTTCTCCTAGCTTGCTCTGGAAGAACATGTGTCTCGCTTGGTGAGATTTTCGCTGGTGTTCAGACACTGGCTGCACAAAGGATAATTGCAGCCTTGCATGCTATCTTCAAGGTCAGAGCCTTCAGCCTGTTACTGGATGAATAAGAGATGAGAGAAATGCAAGGTCTATCTGCTCCATCATCCTATCTTCAATGGCAAAAAACAGAAGGAGCACAAAGAAACATGCATAGCCCAACTATTGTAAGGTCTTTAGGTTGCGGCGCCTACTTACCAATGTATATAGGGCCTCCCACGAGGGGCCTTCCCTTTGATATGTAACAATAATTGTTAATCACAAATAATTAGTAGTGCAGCTCCATCATGGGGACTCTTTTCCCTAGCTCAGCTGCTGATCACCAGGCTATGCAGCATGTGACTGCTATCTCAAGGAAGTCTATCCTTGCCCAGATGTCATCTGCAATTCTCTTTGTTGGGTTAAATTTATGGGAACTATCAGTGAAGTCCTCCCCCCACACACACACCCACAAACACAGCAGCTGGCAGCAAATGCTTCCTACTTGCTTGGCCCTGATGACATCACAAAATGATAGTGCAACTTGAATGTAGTTTGAAAAAATGGAAGAAATGGATTAATGCTATTTCCCATCTCTTGCTACCATGGCTTTACCTCCATGTAAAGCCATGTTTGCAGCTCATTTGGAATTCAGTCATTCAGTAACATTCTCCCGTCACCCAAGGTGATGCACAGCTTCATTATCCCTGGTTTAATTTGAAGAGTAAACCCTCTGACCAGAGACTCCACAAAGGAAGCCCTCCCTACTCCCTCTATTGGTAAAAAGGGAAAAGTGCTCTATGAAGAGCTCTATTTGCATAAACTATCCACAATTCCTCCAGTGCAGTGTTTCTCCTCCTTTTTAGATGTGAGGCACCCCTCAGAAAATACAGCTTAGTTTAGACTCCTTTTTTGACTGAATAAAAATAATAAACCTTTTTTTTTTTCCTGTTGCAAAAAAACTCATAAAATCCCCAGCAGGTCAGAATGTCTTTAAAACTATCAATTCCTATTTGAAACACCAGGGTTTAACTTTTGAATCATGTTTGCATACCTAGCAGTTTTTCACATTGTATGGCATGTTGTGGCACCCTTGAAAGGGTCTTCAGGCACCCCAGGGTGCTGCGGTGCCCCGGTTGAGTATCACGGCTCCAGTGACAAAGCTTAGATGACGTGTGCTTGGATGACATACTATACGCAACACTGAAATGTTGCAATGAAGATCCATTGACCATGGTGTCCACCACCTATCTCTGAGCTTCATGTGTGGAACAGAACCTCAGTTTGGACAAAATACCAATTTTCAGCAGTACAGGAAATAAACCAGTGCCTTCAAGTCTATGCAAATGCTAACAAATTCCTGGATGGCTGTCAGACTGGAATCTCCACATCTGAAACTAACCTTACAAACTTTCCATCCTTGCTACGTTGATGCAGGGCTGGAACCATCGCCCGTAATGAAAGCCATCCAGCTGACTCTTCCAGCCGTTCAAACAATAGTCGGGTAAACTGGCACAGAGCAATCCAGATGCAACCTGACCCTTCACCAAAAAGTCAGTCCAAACCCAGTGAGAAACTTGTTTGAGGTACTCAAAAGGTTGCTGGTCTTTAAATCCAACACAATATTTTTCTTTCTAGCCAGGATCGGAAGCAGAAGTGCCAAGACAGCACAAGACAGGAATTTCCAGCCTGACCAAAAGAAGCATGAGGTCCAGGAAATGTCATCAGAGAGCCCGTTCTCATGACACTTCTCACCCAGTTTTACAAAGTCATGAGATTTGGAGAGTATTCTTATTTTACTAAGCAGCATATCACCATGAAGGCTCCAAACACTGGGATGTTCCCAAGAAGTGAGGCCCAAGATGTGTCTGGCAGCTGGGCATCCTAATCTGACTATGGCCAGGCTCCTTCCCCATCGAGTCTCCTATCCAAACACAAAAAGCAGAACCCACTTTAAGCTGAGAAGGATATCAAATGTAGTCCAGCTCCCAAGCACCTCAATATATATCCTTCCATTACAATTCACAAAAGCTTCCTTGAGCCTCTAGTGATGAAGACGAGAGGCCTCCAACCACAGCAGAACCCAGCCGCACAAGGGGGGGTGGATGAGGAGGGCATGTGCCCCAGGTGCCACCTAAAGAGAGAAGCACCAGCAAGGAAGTATGGGAGCGCCTCACATCGGCACTCCTGCTCATCTCACTGCCCACTGGCTGCCCACCTTTAGCGCACACATTACCAGCACAGACAATGTATGTCACAGAATGCAAGGTATTCTGGGTATTGTCGTTTTATAAATGAGCAGTGGATTTTACTGCTGCGGAGGAGGAGTGGAGGACAACCAACTTC
The DNA here is from genome assembly GCF_001723895.1 of Crocodylus porosus. Taxonomy (NCBI): domain Eukaryota; kingdom Metazoa; phylum Chordata; order Crocodylia; family Crocodylidae; genus Crocodylus; species Crocodylus porosus. Next base: position 4,696,928 of record NW_017728886.1, on the reverse strand, counting down.
CATTATTTGCCATCAGCTGCTAAAAGTAGAGTGAGCTTCCCCAGGAAAGAGCACACTCCACTTTGAAGGAGCTCCAAGGATGGAAGCATGGCTGCCAAATAATTTTAATAGCAACTCACATTTTTTTCTACCTAGAAATTGATGGAAATTGTCTGAAAGTTGCTAATAAGACCAAGTCTCCTTGAAGTGTCAAATTTAAAGTAAAAGAGTTGAACAAGAAAAGTCCATTGAAGTCTATAAAAAAAGAGGTTTGAAGAAAGAGCCAAGTGAGGTTTGTTAACTGAACCCCCAACGGAACTGAATGGATTGGCTTGCTTATTTAAACAGAATTATAAATTAAGAGACAGAGCACTTCCTAAGGGAGGATTAGGGGAGTGTAAGGGGGTAACACGAGTGAAATCTATGGAAAAATTCAAACAGCTGGTATAAAATGAAGATCTGTGCTAGCTATGTGGCCATAGAATCAGAGAAGTCGGGTCGGAAGGGACATTGTAGATTTTCAAGTCCAACCCCCGGCCTGGGCAGGAGAAAAAACTGGGCTCAGATGACTCCAGCCAGGAAAGCATCCAGCCTCCTCTTAAAGCCCCCAGGGTAGGAGCCAGCACCACTTCCCTTGGAAGCTGGTTCCAGCTCCTAGCCGTCCTGACCATGAAGTAGTAGTTACGGATGTCTAATCTAAACCTCCTCTCCAACAACTTGTGGCCGTTATTCCTTGTTATGTGGGGGGGGGGGGTGGGGAAACAAGGTCTCTCCCAAACCCTTCTGGTCCCCCCTAGTGAGTTTATAGATGGTCACCAGGTCCCCCCTCAGCCTTCTCTTGTTCAGGTCCCGCAGTCTCTCATTGTAGGGATCATGCGGGTGGCCTCCTCTGGACCCTCTCCATGTTGCCCACATCCCTCCTGAAGTGGGGCACACAGAACTGGACGCAGTACTCCAACTGTGGCCTGACCGGTGCCGCATAGAGGGGGAGGATCACCTCCTTGGACCTGCTCGAGGTGCATCTGTGGATGCACAACAAGTTGAGGTTTTAGCCCTGCCAGCCGTGACCTCACATTGTCGGCCCATGTTCATCTTGGAGTCAGTAATGACCCCAAGATCCCTTTCTGCCTCCGTGCTCTCAAGAAGGGCGTTTCCCATCTTATAAGTGTGCTGCTGGTTACTACTGCCCATGTGCAGCACCCTGCACTTGTCAGTATTGAAGCGCATCCTGTTTTTGCTAGCCCACTCGTGTAACCTATCCAGGTCTTGCTGCAGTCTTTTCCCTCCCTTCCTACTTGTGTGCTCACCTCACCCCAAATTTTGGTATCATCAGTGAATTTAAACAGACGTTTTTTCCCTACGTTGTCCAAATCGCTGATAAAGAGATTGAACAGTGCAGACCCAAGGACTGAGCCCTGGGGGACTCCGCTGCCCATTTCCCCCCAGGTCAAATATGACCCATCCACCACCACCCGCTGCGTACGACCCTTCAGCCAATCTGCAATCCATCTGACTGTGTAGGCATCAGTGCCACAGTCACCCAATTTTTTAATGAGGATGGGGTGGGAGATGGTGTCAAAGGCCTTGCTGAAGTCCAGGAGGAACAGTGCCTTGTCAAAGATCCAGTGCCAGGCACAGGTTCTAATTGCTCCTGGTTTGGGAGAGGTAAATTAGAGCAATATTTGGACACATGTCCCACACCCCAACAGCACAACTGCCTCAAACCCTTGGAGAATGGCCGTTGCCTTCAATAAGAGGATGCAAGGCATCAAACTCAACAGAGAAAAGTCCCACTATTTTCAGCATGCTTTGGGGTTAAATTAGGGGTTAAATTAGAGTTTAGTCTTACAAGAAGCAGCCTCCTTTCAACCTCCCATATTCACTAAATAGAATTCAGCACAGGTCAGAAAGCCAGTCCAGCTTTTCTTTCCCCAACAATTGTTTGCATTGTTTTGTAGCCTAAAGTGATACAGTAATCCCATGACAAAATTTGATCCCAGAGAAGCTGACAGAGCAAAATCTTAATGTGCTTAAAATTTCTATCAGCTCCTCCACGCTGAAGAATTTCATTTATATGTTCAAGCTCTAATTCATAGTCATTACCATTTTATAACCAAAGCGGGTGGGATGGGGAAGTTGTATTGACTTTTTTTTCCCCTTCCCCTTTCTGTGAATTTATTGATGATGAAAAGTGCCAGAGCCCCGGAGACTTTTTCTTTCCAGATAAAAGCCGTGTTGGTTTTCTGAGTATGGGCGTAGCTAGAAGTCTCACGTGAAGATCAGGGCCCCATTGTTGATAAGGAGTGTCCCACACTTAGAGTACTTGCCAAGGACTGGAAGATCTGGCTTCAAGTTTCTTATGTGCCATAGGTACCCTATATAACCTTAAGAAAGTCACATAAACCCAGAGGATTTAGACACCTGAATCCCACTTTGCCCCAAAACGTAGATTCTCGGCTGCTGCTTAATGCTGGAGACACCCAAACTCCCTTACTACCTCAGCTTTTGACACTAAAGATTTGCAGGTGCCTAGAGTTTTTTCTTTATATCAGTGCTGACAGTGCTGAGTGTCTTGGTACATAATCCTGTAAAAAACCTATGACAATTTTTCTCTATATTTTCAAAGGGAGTTGTGAGGAGTGCATGCTTTCAATTATACGTGTTGTTTGTACATGGCAATAATGGAAAATCCCCATGTTATTTCCGTAGATAGGTCAGTACTAAAGCAGACAGCTCTTGTCTAAGACAACGCTGAATGGGGGTGGCAGATAAAACGGGAAGAATGGATGGAGATGGGTTGCACGAGACAGACTCGAAGCAGCAAAGCAACTTTTCTCGCACGCTAACACCATAGAATAGAATATGTAGGGACCACTTCCATGGGGGAGAGGAGAATTTGTGCCTATGGTCTCATATATTTGTGCCTAATCTGTAGATGCCAGAGGAATAACTGCAGCATTGCTTTGAAAGGGAATAGATCTACATGGCACAATTAATCCAGAATTCGTACAATACAACCTTACCTGCACTACTGTTTTTCCTGGTTTCTGCACTTGCCCACCTGTATCTAATGCTCTTCCCGATGGCTCCCTGGACTGAGTTGTCCCAAAATTATTTCCTGGTTATTTAGTTCAGTTGCAGAAGAACGTGTCTATTCCTCAAGGGGATTGTGGGAAGGGTATCAGGAAATTATCATGATTTCAGTATGACTTCCCACCCATCCAGCTGACACCAAGTAACAATGCTGCAAAGACCCACCCTTTTCTGGGCATCTTAATTAGCTAAGCAGAGATAAATTGGTTCATGTCCTCAGAACTCATTTTAACTAAACTGCCAACAGGAAATCCAGCCCTAATTTCCTTTGGCCAGCTGTCTTTCCTTTGCTGGTTCAAACACAGGGACTTGATGTCCCTGGAACAGGCCCCAAGGGATTTTGAGGTCTAGGGTGGGAGACTGACTCAGGAGCTCCCTGAGTAAATGGTCTTCATGAGGGTTGGCCATTGTACAATAGGAAAGAAGGCCTGACATGTGGGACTTAGCAGTGGGGCTGGAAAGACAGCAGCAATGGCATTTATCTGAGGCAATCATAGTAGGGTACTGCCTATTCAGTCCTGATGCCCGGAAGGGCAAGAGATTTCTACAGCTCTGGCTCTCTTCCACCTGGTCTGCCTACTTGAACAGAAGAGAGAGTCTGCAAAGACATTCAGACAGACCTTCTAAGCAACCCCTTGTTTCTTTCCTTCTGTCTTCAGCCATGCATCCCCCTAAACATGCAAGGATGGGTTCAGAGCCATGCAAGAAATCTCCAATCAGGCCACACTGAGGTACTACTAAAATGGAAAATAAAACCATGATGCCACAAGGACTAGGAGAAGAGCATGTGGATACCTGGCCTTAAGAGGCTCCAAAAGCTGAGGATAGGGTGGGGAGTTGCTCAGTAGAGTTCCCTCTCCAGAAGTGAGGGTACAGACACCATATGCTAGTATGTAGAAGGAGCAAGAGAGGTTCACTTTGTGGTGTAGTCAATTGAGTTCACTGTGTATGACAAGTGGAGCAGTCACAGATGACACAGCCCTAATACATAGTAAGTCATTCAAATTCAAGGCCATGGAAAATGGGTAATAACTTTCTGTCCTCCCACTGCATGGGAATGTGTTATGTGTACTCCAAAACTCAGTCACTTTTCCCCCCCACACAAATGGGCTCCCATAACACATAATGGCTGGGTGCTATAATAGCGCCTACTATACATAAAAACATATACACATCAAGTGGTACACGTGATCGGAAGCTGGTTCAAATTTGTAACACAACAGAAGTTCAGTACACATAAACCACTTTCAACATGGCCAAAACTGGTTTAATATAAACCTGGATAGATGTAGCATCAGGCTTAACTGATTTAGGTTAAATTAGTTTATTGAACTGTCCCAGATTCCCCTCCAGATTCAAGTTAACTCACAGATGTACGTGTTGCTCAATCTGAAAGCACTCTACAGCTGTGACCAAACAGAAGTGCGTGGCTGCAGAGTGCTTTAAAAGGGCCTGATCCCATGAAAATCTGAACCCTCACTGCAGACACTCCAAAATGGAGGAGCTTCAGTAACTTGTGTCTGTGCTACCTCCCCGGTGCTCTTTTCAGAATGGGAGTAGGAAAAGGGAGCAGAAGGAGTTTGGTCTGGGTTTTTTTTAGGCAGCACTAGAGGGTGGGGCACTTTGGAGGGAGCTCCAATTCAACCCCCCATTCCACCGTCCAGCACTGACTGGGGAACCCCCAAAATGAGCTCCCTCCACTCCCTTTCCCTACTTCCATTCTGAAAACAGTTCTGGGGCTGGGAAGAGGGAGGGTCATTGCTCGGAGAGAGCAGCTTCAGGCTTGTAGCCTCCCTGAACAGCAGCTTAATTCCCCAAGCCCTGGGACCCAACAGGAAACTTCTGTTAGTTCTAGTGGATCATTGTAACTCATGGTGCGTCCTGCCATGAGTTACGGTGGGGATCTGCTCTTCTGTCTACACCTACAGTCCCCCAGCATCCCAAAATGCTTTGCATCTACTCCACAAAACCCCCGTTGCAGGGTAGCCAGGCTAGTCTTGGCCCAAACTATCCACTCCAGCCAAGCAGGAACACATGCTCTCATGCCCTCCAGTGCTCGGCCTGGGCCACTGCTGGCATGTGGCTGCATTTCTGGAATCAAAAGTAAATGTGCATTCACTTGATTTCATAGTTTCATAGTTAGTAGGGTCAGAAAAGACCTGAGCAGATCATCAAGTCTGACCCCCTGCCATAGCAGGAAAAAGTACAGGGGTCAAATGACCCCAGCAAGGTGATTGTCAAGCCTTGTCTTAAAGACCCCCGGGGTAGGAGCCAGCACCACTTCTCTTGCAAGTTGGTTCCAGATCCTAGCCACCCTGACCGTGAAGTCGCGCCTCCTGATGTCTAATCTGAATCTCCCCTCCGCCAGCTTGTGACCATTATTCCTGGTCACTCCTGGCAGTGCTCAGGGGAACAGGG
>NW_017728886.1:4673751-4691102 GCF_001723895.1 Crocodylus porosus | reverse complement strand
GGGCCCGAGGACCGAGCCCTGCAGAACCCCACTGCCCACATCCCTCCAGGTCGAAAATGACCCGTCCTCCACCACTCTCTGGGTGCGGCCCTCCAGCCAGTTGGCGATACATCTGACTGTGTGGGTGTCGACACCACAGCCCCCAGTTTCTTAATGAGAACGGGGTGAGAGACAGTGTCGAAGTCCTTCTGAAAGTCCAGGAAGACGATGTCCACTGCTGCCCCTGCATCCAAGGATTTGGTGACCTAGTCATAGAAGGCCACCAGGTTGGTCTGACAGGACCTGACTTTAATGAACCCATGTTGGTTGCCCCTAAGCATAATCTTCCCCGCTGGCCCCTCATGGATATGCGCTAGGATAAGTCTCTCAAAAAGCTTGCCCAGGATCGAGGTAAGACTAACTGGCCTATAGTTTCCCAGGTCCTCCTTCCTCCCCTTTTTGAAGATGGGAACCACGTTGGCCCTCTTCTAGTCCTCTGGCACCACACCAGAGCACCATGAGTGCTTGTACAGCCGTGCCAGGGGTCCCGCAATGACTTCAGCTAATTCCCTCAGCCCTCTTGGGTGGAGATGTCTGGACCAGCTGATTTAAATACATCCAGTCCCTCCAGCAGTTCCCTGACTGGATCCTCCCTGACCCTGGGCCTGGGTGCACCTCCCCTGGGGCCTGAGGGGGGCCTGGTGGAGGGCTGATTTGCTCCCTGCTCAGGAAAACAAAGGCAAAGCAGTTGATAAATAGGTTAACTTTGTCGTCTGGTGTGATGACCAAATTTCCTAGCACGTCTTACAGGGGGCCCACGTTACCCGGTACCTTCTGTTTGCCCCCTATGTATTTAAGAAAGGACTTCTTGTTGTCCTTGATCTGGGTCACTGGTCCCAGTCCCATCTTCGACTTGGCCTTCCTGACCCCCCCGCAGCCCCGAGCAACTGCAGTGTAGTCCTCCCTGGGGATGGCCCCTCCCTGCCACTGGGTGTGCGCCTCCCTTTGAGCTAGGAGACATTCCCGGATGCTTTTGGTGAGCCATGGGGGCTTTTGTGCCCTCTTGCTCCCTTTGATCCTTGTTGGGATTACCTTATAACTGGGGTTATCAGTTCAATCTATGCATCTTAAACTGACCTGCACAGATTGAAATGATTCAGCCTCTGACTTTTTGACTTAGCTAGTCTAAATGTTAGCTTGTATTAAAGTTGGTACCTAAGGGTGTAATCGCGCATTTACTTGCAGTGGTTGGAAACAATTGAAATATTGTGAAGTATTAAAGTTAGTATGTTATGTAGTCATTTGTTAGTACATATTCAAATTAGTTTATTAGATAACCCTGGCCTGACAGAGAGCAATTTCACAATGCCGTTGTGGCATATAGTGTGTACTGAACTGTCTGAAGATGCATTTGCTTGAATTATAACTGGACTTAGTAAGTGTCAAGCTGAACATGCAACATCACCACTGGAGTCTAACTGGCTCAAAGAAGCAGGAACTTTCATAGGCAAAAACCTACTGTGTCAAATGCTATCCATCCATCAGATTAATTAAAATAACCTTTCCCAATGCTGTATCTAGGTGCTTTCAACTCTGATCTGCTATATTTTATGCTTTACAGCAAAATCCAGACCCCGGCCCTGTGCAAAAAGATATTCACATGCCTTCCTGGATCACAAGGAAGCCCAGAAATAGCAAGAGAGCCTGTTCCAATTGCATTTATGACCTGGGAGTAGGAAGCACTAGACATTAAGTAAGCCTGATCTTGTGAGATTTCTAGTTTTAGTTCCAGACCAGCTAGGCTTGGCTGCACTGGAAGACGTTTTGGATAAGGACCTGAACTTCTGGAACAGCTCCAAACCAAAATCGAACCTCCAAAACACTTACTCTCGACAGATACCAAGCTGTCCCAGTTTGAGATTCCTCTTCGTTACCAGTCAGATCCAGTAATAGCATTAACCGCCCTGTTGTTTATACTGGATATTGGAGTCCCTTTCCAGGACATAGCGCATAACAAGACTTTTCTGCGTACAGCTTGCTTGGCAAGCAATAGGAAACTCAGTGTATTCCAGAGGTGGGCATGCTCGGTTATAACCAGGAAAGCAGACAGAGAGAGACCAGAAAAAAAAGTTGGTTGGTTGGCCACCCCTGTGGTTTGGCAGCACTCCTGTTTTGCTGTGATAGGAGCATTTATACATAAAGACCGTTTGCAAATGCAGACTGCCTACTTCTTTGCCTGCTTCCAGCCCACTTGATTAATCCCTACTTCCACTACCAAATACCTTCGCTCACAAATATTTCCCCAAGCAGGGGGAGGCAGCTGTGGGGGCTGAAAATACATTTATTTCCCTGCTTGAAACAACTCAGAAACCAGCGTTGGCCAAAGATAATTTCCCAGGCTCAACCTTGAAGAACCCGAACATGAAGATTTTTTTTTTCTTGCTGTCATACATATCACTTCAGAAGGGCGGCTGGATCCTTGAACGTCAGTGGAGATAGGGGTGCAGGTTGTAGCTGTGTTGGTCTAAGGACATAGGCAGACAAGGTTTGTTACTTGCATACCGGCCTCTGGCTTCTTTTCTATTCCAGCCAGGAAGCTCACAGACCACCTGCAGATGCTCCCTCAGCCTGGCAAAGGGTGTGTGTGCCCAAAAGCTTGCAAAGAAGAATTTTTTCAATGATTTTAGTTGGTCTAATAAAAGATATCGGATCCCCACAGAACCGTGTCTGCCAATGGAGATGGTGGATTCACCTTAGCAGAGGCCCTTCATTGTCCCTTTCTAAGACTTTTTTCCCCCCCTGCAAAAAGACAGAAAGAAAATTCATCTTGAAGCTACGAGCTACAATTTGCAGTGGGGGCAGGGAAGGGAGAACCCGTTCCTGGTTTAAACTTGTATATTTAAAATAAACAGCCAGATTACCACGGAGAAGTGAAGGGGGGAGGTAGAGGGGAAAGGGAGCATGCACGCTCAGCGTGCTCCAAAGACTGCTGATGCTTAAAGATTGAGAGTCCCCAGCTTTTGTTTCTTGGCAGCGCAGGCAAGAAAAGCTGGTCTCCGAGGAGCTGCAGTCTCTGGCCGCAGAGGTGAGTAGCCAGAGGTTTATCCTGAAGGCTACCGGGCCTCGTTGGAGCTGGCACTCTTTCAGCAGCAGAGATGGTAAAATATTAGCGTTCGAAAGAGCCCGCAGCTCACACGGTCGTAAATTTAAACGATCTCAGATGCCAGCGTGTCTTTCGGTAATAAAGACAGATGTGTGAGGACCCCTCCTCCCCCCCCCAGATGCTCACACTAAGCATGTGCAGCCGGAGAGCACAGAGCCCCCGGGGTGGGGGGCAGGACAAGGGGAAGGAGTGTGTCCAGGCTCAGACATATGAAGCCTACATCTCTCATAAATCTCCCTGGCAGAGGATTCAATGGAGCCAGGTCAAAACTTTTTCTGGATTTTCATTCTTTCCCCCACACTGAACAAAACAGAGCTCCTAAGTCCCAGAGGGACCAGATTCCAACTTTGCAACCCGGCCCAACCTGGGTAGGGGGTGCTGTTCTCCCCCCACGACTCCAGAACGGGTGTTTGCAGACGAGGTATCTTGGATTCTTCCCATTGTAAGGGCTGGCCCAAGAGCTGGGATTCAGATCCGTGCTTCCCCAAAAGTTCAGAGCTGGAAAGATTGGTGGGGTAGTTTCAGGCCAGCTCTACTGAGAGAGGCGCTTTGGGAGGCAAGATTGGAGAAAGGGGGATGGAGCGTCACTGATCCTGCACAAAGTGGTCCTGTTTGGATTAGTTGCAGCTTCTCTAGCCGACATCTGTCTCATGAGACAATAGACTTACACTGAGTGAGACATCAGCTTGCTGAAATAATCCTGGTTTGAAAATAAAATGAAGCTGGAGTGACCTCTCCAAGATGCAAAAGCTGGGGCAGTGAATATGGAGACTGCCCACATACCCGCATCCTCCTCTTGACCTTGCTGTCTCATCTAAACCAAAGAGAAAGAGAGCACATGAGACTGGAAAGGCTGGCTTTTGATGGGGAAACTACTGTCTTTCTGGACAAAATGAGCAGAACTTTAATGGTGATCTCTCTTTGCATGTTCACCTTGTGCCTTTACTTTATTTCATGGGTGCATCAATCCCTTTCTCAGCAGCACATTTGCAACGGATTGTAATGATTGTAATGGAGTTTCGTCACTGGAACTAGGAGATAGTGTGGTCTAACCATGCACTGGTGGGTATCAGTGAGAGAGGAGCCTGACTCAAAACTATTTAATCCTCCAGGACTTTTGGAACGGTTCAGATCCACGTCCCAAGAATTTGCATTTCAGGCTGAAATCCGTCGGGCTTCATCCCGGTACTGCAGTCCTAGAAAGGTGAAATACTAGCCCTTTGTCTGCACTTTGGGTTTGCTGGAAAGTGGAAGAGGAATGATTCCCTGTTGTAAATAAATACGTTCAGAGCTGCCGTGTGAACTTTAGCGGGAGGGACTCCTGGAAGTTGAGCTCTGAAACAGTGTGCAATTGGTCTTGAATGCACAATGCAACCTCACGTGTATCAGAGAAAAAAGCAGGTGTAAATTCACAAAATGCATCAAGAAGGGTTGCAGAGTGCAGGGTCAGCCAGCTCCATCACTGGGTTTTGTAGGGGGGTGCTTCAGATCACACGGGCAGAGGTGAACCTGCTTGAGGGCTATGTCAGAGCTGCAAGTCTCAGGCGTGTCTACTGTGGACCGACCACTAGAGGGGACTGCAGACCCATATTCTCTTTGTACCGGAAGAGTAGAAAGTGTTGATGAGCCTCAGAGTTTGTGTTGGTCAGCATGGGTGTGACTGATGAACTTCACTCCCTATGCCTCTACACAGCTCACTAGGCTTCACGCCCTATGGAGCTCATTTCTGATGGCCCTCATTAAGCCACAGGCAAGCACAGTAGCAGTTGCCTATTCATATTGCTCAGCCCTTCTCCTGGTTCAGGGGATCAGGCGCTGTATGGGGGGCCATCGAAAGGCTTAATGAGCAGCACAGGATACTAAGTGTGCTTCTTGGCTCAGCCACAGACTGGAGCAATAAACCTTTCAACCTACCTTGTGCTTCAGTGAGATGGGCACAGTATGTCCTACCTCCCAGGGTTGTACAGGGTTGTAACTAGATCCAGGCTCTGATATGAGAAATGAGAAAGTGAATGACATTCATTAAGAGACTGCACACCAGCAGCCCTCTAAAAGCACCTTCAACCCATACTAGGTTCTTCTACCAGGTGAGGAGCTCACTCTTGCAAGGTCCCACCACCTTGAAGGCATCTCCAGTACTTCTAGGTTCACACCCTAAACTCTCAGGCCACCTACAGCCATGTACTGATTTCCAACCAATTTAACACCAGCATAGCAGAGCTGGGATGAGGCATTATTTAACCCTTAAATGGAGAAGTGAAGGGGTGTGTAGGGTCTTCCATTGCTCCCTCCCTCCCTAGAGGTTTCACCCTAAACGTTTATTCTACTAGAAGGTGGCTTTAAGCATTTACGCAGCTTTAAGGACTTACTGCAGCTTAGCTGCTTATGGCTTTAAGGGCTTACTCTGCCTTAAGCCCTCATGACACCTTTAGGCCGTTCCTTGCTTTCTGTATCTTTGCAACCTTCAAAAAAACAGGAAAATGAAATGTGCAGAAAAGCTGTGTGGGCCTAGCTAGGTTGCTGCCGCCCTGTGATACCTTCATAGCCTAAAGTGGACCTCACAAACTTCACCATTCCCTGGTGGAGGCCGTGCATTGCAAGGTCATCTTCAGGTCCATCCTCAAAGGTTGTCTCCAGCAAACCAATTGCACAGCACGCAGCAGTATTAAGTCACCTGCGTTTGCAAAGGGTTGCCCAGATCCTTGATGATATTTAGGATCCTAATTCTCATGGAAATAGATGGGAGTTAGGCTCAGCCTCTCAAAGGTCCCTAGGCTTCTACCTCTAAAGGCGCAGTGTTAAAGATGTACAGAGATCCTTAGTTTTCCTATTGCCTGCACGGGTTGCAAGGCTCCATCTCAGCCCAGATGTTATTTGCTCTCCCTTGGGCACCTGCACGTCACTCCCAGCTCCGAGGCTGGGGATGCTGCTGGCCACCCAGAAGATCCCAGTTCAGCCTTCCCAAAGCCAAAAGCCTTTTCTTTCATTTGAAATAGCAATGAAAGCTGCCATCTTGATGTACCAACCTATGAGAGCATGTTTCCTTTCCCAGAGGCCTGAGGTGTGTGTTATAGCTCAAGTTCAAATCCTCCCTCTGGCACTCTAGCAAACCCATGAGCTCTGCAAAGCAGGTAGAGAAGGGGGGCCCCTACAAGTGCATATATCAGTACATCACACACACTAGCTGTGCCTCTGCCTAATAAAGGCCTTTTTCTCAGTCATTCTGCTCCCTTAACTATCATGCAAGTGGTGGCCAACCAGTGAATGTCTCTGCACCATGTTGTATGAGCCAGGTGAGCAGCCAGAGGCACAGCTGGGCACTTTTGCTCCCTAGGTGGTAATGTCAGCCCCAAATCAGTGCTCCACTATCCCCCCCCCCCCCCGTTCAGTTATGCTGTGGTGTATTTGAATAGCTCATGTAGTGATTATTATCATCATTCTACAGATAGGGAAACTGAGGCAGGGTTACTAAACAGCTTGCTCCGTGCTTAACCAGAGATGTTGCTGCCGGAGAAGAGACAGAAACTCGAAAGATTGTGGCTTTCAGCTCTGTGCCTTCTTCAGGCTGCAGAATAAACTCCTCCCTCCAGCTCCCCATAAAGGAAATCCCTGCCCTCTTTGCTATAATCTCCAGGCCAGTTTTCAAAGGGTGCATTTCTATACAGAACACACCAAGTAAACCGAACATCCTGGGAGGCTCCAGACTGCGGCGATATTTGAGCTTGCAGATGTCTCCTACGCTACTTGGTTCATCAAAATAGAAATCTGACCTTGGGAACATCAGGCTGACGTTCTTCAGCAGGCACAAGCATAGACGTCCTTCTCTTTCCCAAGGCTTCGTGGCCAGTTTCTCCCAGAGGCGGGTCGTGGAGACGAAGCTGCCTGTGCATGTGTGTTGGCAGATAGGACGATCTTGTCGGGAGGCCAAAACGAAAGGAGGGCCGGGCTTTGTGCAGCTGGCAATTGCTGTATTTTCTGTCAAGACAAATGATTTCCATAATACCCACTCCTGAACCCGTGTGCTATTATCTACCCCGCCGCAGTTTCCCTTGGCTACTCCCTTCCTCTTCGTGTTAGCATGTGAAGGGGTAGAGACCCTGGATATTCTGGAGAATATCTGAGCAGCGCATTATCTTTTTCGCTGCTGGAACATAAGCACACTAATAATTTCCACAGTAAAACAAGGTGGGGGAGGAAATCTCTCTGATCCTTCTGTAACACATCCAGGTCTCATTTTCTAGTCTCCCTTTTTGGATATGCATGCCAGGTTTTCTAATGCCTCTCAGCCAGCCAGAGACACAATGTCACAAGATATTTTAATCCATCAAAAGCCAAAATCATGATGCAGGAGCTTGATTGAACTGGGCTGTCCAACTGAGATTAGTGGGGGGTGGTTATTTTTACAAGCAAATCCTGGTAGCTCTTGCTGTGCTATGTAAATTGCTCAGGTGCCATGGTGACAGCCATAGTGTAAAAACATTCATTTGGTAGGCCATTCATTCAGATCATTCCTTAAGACCTATTTTTACCAGAATATCAACAATAAGCAGCCAGTAATAATGAGTCTGTAGAGCAACTCTTGGATAAAATAGATAGATAGATAGATAGATAAATAGATAGATAGACAGATAGACGAGTAAACATGTGTGTGTATATTAGGGCTGTGCGAAGCTTCAGCCCCTGATTCGATTCAGCAGAGATTTGGCCCAATTCAGCGGGCTGATTCTCATCAAACCCTTACGTCCACCCCAGTACCTTCACCTGCAGGCCAAAGGGCAGCTCCACTTACCATTTCAGGGATGTCAGCCCCAATTCTCTGAGCTGTTCCTCATGTGTATATCCCCACCTATCAAGAATTATGCACCCTTGGGTGCTTAACAGCTGGCCACATGCAACGCTGAGTGCATAATTTTTTGGAGGCTGTGTCTTCCCTAGTCTGTATGGTGTTTAGTGCAATGGGGTGTTAGAGTAATATTAATAATAGACATGGTGAGGCATAGGATAGGCTAGAGACACAAAAGCATCCATCTCCACTAAGCTGTCTGGTGCTCTCTTGGCTGACACCAATGCATGTGCAATAACACAGGATGGTACAAAGGTTTTATCATTATCTGGATAGCATTTCTCTGACTTTGGAATGAGGCAAGGCTGCTAAATGCCTTATATCTCATGGCAGAAGCATGTACTCGCTATGCCATGTTCTTCAACTCAGAAAACTCTTTTAGAAATGTTTTAGAGTAGTACAAAAGCATCCATTGGTCTTAGTTATATTTCTATGTCCTTCCACCTATAAAATAAAAACCCCAAATAGCCTTTTTCACAATTCTGAAACAAAAGCTACAGGAAGAAGGAGTTACTGGGGAGTGCAGACTCATAATTTAGTGTCAAACATATTACAGGGTTGTCAAAGGGATTCCAAAACCAAGTTTATAAGCCTAGGCTCTTCAGAGTTAATGTTCAATATCATAGTTATTTACATGGCCATGTGCAGTTGGAAGTAAATATAGGACTTTGTGCATGGTAGCTACATGGAACATAATTGGGAAAAATAATAGAAAACCATAGACTTATAGAAAATGAGGGTTGACAGGGACCTTAGGAGGTCACATCTAGTCCAACCCCTGCTCCAAGCAGGACAATAGTATGTATTGATGCTACCTAGAGCATGCAGTTAGTCATGCAGCATTTAAAGGTAGCCCAAACCTGTTAGGGCTGGTGACATGCTGAGACAATCACCTAGCACAAGGATCAGTTTGCATTATTGTTTCCTTGGGCTCACCAAGAACTTAATTCTTTCATACTTTGCAAAGTGGGATCATGATCCAGAAACAAAAACTATCCTATAGTAGTTAATGTGGTATTAGCTCTGAAACCTAATGCTGATTTTATTGAACTGTGTGTTCACTATTGCAAGGCAGAAGGAAATAGGTTGAAGACCTGACAAAGAAACAGCAAGTGGCATGATGCAGGGGAGGAGCTATACTCAAGTCAAAGATGTGACTGCAGTTGTTTTTAAACTGACAGAGCTCCTGGAGCTGACGCAAGTCCAGCGGAGGTCTATAAAGCAGGCAGTCAGCCTCACGGAGAAGCTAATGGAGATCTTCTGCAGTCTGTGGGTGCAGGAGGTAGTCCCGCAAGAATTCAAGGATGCCTCCATCATCCACCTGTACAAGAGGAAGGGAAATCGCCAACTCTGTGACCAACACATGGGCCTCTCCCTCCTCTCAGCTGCCGGCAAGATACTCATGAAAGTCCTCCGGCTGACTGACATCTAAATGACCTACTGAGAGTCAATGCAACTTCAGAAAAAGACATGAAACTGCCAACATGGTGTTTGTGGCCCGGCAGCTTCAAGAAAAGTGCCAGGAACAAAACACTGACCTTCTCTTCATGTTCGTCAATCTAGCCAAAGCCTTCAACACGGTGAACCATGAAGGCCTCTAGGAAATCATGAAGAAGTACAGATGCCCCGAAAAATTCATCAATACAGTTCAACAGTCCCACAATGGCATGATGGCAAATGCTCTGACCCCTTTCCGGTCACAAATACCATCAACCAGGGTTGTGTGCTAGCACCTGCCCTCTTTAGCATTGTGTTCTCTGCCATACCTTTGGATGCCTTCCAAGATGATGACCTTGGCATGGGGATCAGGTACTGTTTTGACAGAGACATCTTCAACCTGTGGAGGCTCCAAGCGAGCTCCAAAGTCCAGACAGCCATACTTCATGACTTCCTGTGCTGCCTGGGAAAGATACTAAAAACCAAGTGGCAGCACAAGATCCCAGACATGAGGTGCTCAGAAGATCATCTCTCCCCAATATCCACACCCTACTGAAACCTCTCAAGAATACCTGACACTCGCCTGCCAAAGAAAATCTTCTATGGCAAACAGTTAAATGGAGTACCTGTTCATGGCGCACCAAAGAAGCAGGACAAGGACACCCTAAAGGTGTCCCTAAAGAGTTTCGCATTGACCTGGGGTCATGGGAGAAAATCACTCATGACCATCCATCCTGGAGGTCATCAATCCAGAACTGAGCACTGGCCTTTGAGCAGCAACGCATGGCAAAAGCAATGAAAAAATGTGTGGCCAGGAAAACAAAAAGCCCTCATACCCAGTCCTCAACGCTCTCCTGCCTCTGCTGCAGCAGACTGTTCAAAGCAAACATTGGTCTTATAAGCCACCTACGTAGCCATGCGACCTAGCCCCCACCCCATTCCTTTCTTTTTCTCTTCTTTTTGTCCTCTCCCTTTTTTCATTTCCACTTCTTTTCTCTCTTCTCCACCCCCTTCCCACTGGATGCTGTCATCTTCACCTACAAAGGACAACAACACAGCTCAGTACAGGCCTCAAAAACTTACCCAAGAACCGGATGAATGTCATGGGTGTGAAGTCCCTGATGTCACAGGTATATTTAGATATATCTGATTTTGTGCAGTGCTCAACCTAGCAAGTTTAGTGCTGCCTCAGATATCAACTCAATCTAGCATCACACCTTTAGATGTGGCATGAACATACTCTGGAATCATAAATATGTTTGAGTAATAATTTATCAATAATAAATGTTTATGATGGATTCATATCACCATCTCACAGACTAGGGTGTCCACCCATAAGCTGGATGGACTTCTTAAGCTTAGGATCAGCCAGATCCTCAGAAGTTAGGGTACTGTTACGGGAACTTTTTGGAGACTGGATATTGATGGAAATATCTACCTTGTCAAGGTGACCTTTCAGGGTCATGGGCAGAAGCCCTAGGGAACTCTGATAATTGATACTATGAAAGTATTTCCTTTCTGTGTTCTTTCTAATTCTGTACTTATGAGCTGATAGTCATGGGCTTTTATATCTTCCTCCTCAGCCAGGTGAGCATCTTATGGGCATGCAACATCTGCAATGGTATGTTTTGGTATGTATGAGTTGGAAGCCTTCTGGATTAACAGGACAGCTGGTTTCCATAAGTCTACCCAGTCCTTTATTGTGGAGCAGTGCAAAAACAGCTGCTGCCACAGTAGTGGCTGGGCACGATGCCATCATTGTCACTAGCCCATGCATCACAGCTGCCCTGCACGTGGTGCTGCCTTGCTACCCTTCTGTTTTGTGTAAAAAATCTGATCTTGTGCAGTAGTAATGAGGGCTTGAGATGATAGTGTTGAGTGGGTTGTTCATCTTCATATAGAGGAATATCAGTCAACACTGTGAACAATGTTCAGTCTGTTCCATACAGGGGATTTAGAAACTACTTGATGACCCGTACTTGTTCCTCCCACAGTTCACTTCAGTGATATCTTCTCTTAGTTCTGCATGACTGTTCTCAGTTCGTTGTCTCTAAAATATTTCTTCAATATTCCCTCCTTATTTTAGCCTGCTACTACTATCAGAAATAGCCTTAAAGGTAGGGTTCAGCAGCCTTTTGCCACTGTAGGCTGGAGCTTGTGACCTGGCCATGGTTGTGGACCACAAGTCTCCTCTCCTCTCCTCAAAAATGGCCAGATCTCCACACCGTCTTCAGCAGGGGAAGCGCAGATGCAGTGGAGGGGATAAGTTACAACTCTGTTACACCAATCCCCCATGCTGGATTGGACCTTCAAGGGCAAAATCAGACCTCTTCATGGGCTGGATACAACCCATGGACAATAGTTTGCCAACTCCTGTCTTCAGATATCTCAGGGTTTCTCTCTCTTCCTTCTAAAAGCATTGCATGATGTCAGGTAGGTTGAAAATGGGTGGTAGAACAAAAGATGATACTTATTCATGTATTGAGCTGGGGTCTCTGGTATTTGGTATGAGAATCTAATATAGGGCCCTTTTGATTTAAAATCTTTGATGCTGGTGAGTAACAGAAACTGATACATTCATGAAATTTGTAAACAACACTAAATTGACTGGAGTTGAGCAAAATACTTTGAGGTCAACCTGAAATATGTTATTTAAACCCCTTCCCCAGGAAATGTTTTGCTTCATTTTGGGTCATTTAACCTACTTTTCTTCTTTGCACCTGGATCATTTTTAAAGAAAAAGAAAAACTTGAGAAGTGTCAGCCTGAAAATGTGAAAACAGAACGCTTTGTTTTTTTCTGCAACCGTTTCAAGTTTAAAGTCAAAATGAAATATTGAGATCTTTCCTCTTCTTTCTTGACCAAAACAATTTGCAGAATCCAATTTGATTTTGCAAATAGTTTTATTCTGCCAAAATCTCCATATTAAATTTGCTTTTCATCAAAAAAAATAAAAAATCACCCAATCCAAAATAAGCATGGGCAAAGCCAAGACAAAATCTTTAGAGATGAATAATAGAGATCTAATTAGAAGTAAGTTTGCAATATGATTTGGCAGCAAAAGAGCTGTGAATTTGGGCTATGCGTAAAGATAAATCATATTCCACCGCAGGAAAAGGTTAGCTCCTTTCTGCATGGTGAGATCAAGCAGGGTGAAACTCAGTTGTATGCAGAGCACCAAGCCAAAGCACAATTTACAGTAATACTGGCAGTCTGTCTTGAGCAATGCACGATTATTCTGTTAGTCCATTGCACAGAGTAATTTCCATCCTTCCAGACCACTGCATTCAAGCCTGGGCACCTCCATAAAATGAAATGATTGAGAAATCTGACAGGGCTTGGGCATGACTCTCTGTGAGTGGCCCCCTGTAGATAAAGTATGGATTTTCTGTTGCCCTAAATCTTAATAAGACATTTCTTTTCTCCTTTATGTCTGGTCTGATCCAGGATCAAAAGGAGAGCTGGCCAAATAGGAGAGAAACAGCTGTTTTCATAACATTTACCACACAATCAAAACCAGGACCTACTAGAAATTGCTCAAGAAAACTGACCGGGAGGCTGGGGTTGGTTTGTTTGTTTTCATTTGATTCTGTAGAAACTTCTCTAGCTTCACCTCACCCTGGGCCTAGTCCACCGGCAAGTGAAGTTGGTAAACTTTAACAAATGCTGTACTAGGCCTCAACCTCCAAACTGAGCCAAGAAGGATGACCCCTCTGTTTAAGTTTCTATAATCGCTTTGTCCCTTAATCTCATTTCATCTATGTCCCAGCCAAAGAGGGAACCAACGAGTGACAATGTCTCAGGCATTTCTTGACTTGTTGGGTGATTTAGGGGCAAGTGACCATTCCTCTCCTCCCCTCGGCTTCTCTGGCCATGTTTCATCTATCTTGTCTGCTTAGATGGCAAACTCTTTTGGACAAGAACTGTCCTTCAGTGTGTGCTTATACAGCCCTGAGAACAACTGTGCCCAAATCCCCACCTGAGCCACTAGGCTTTAGTACAATATTCATTATTAATCTAAGCAGCTTTCCATCAGGAATGGGCCAGGCCCCCCTTCGGCCTGTAAAATCAGAAGGGCTCCAGGAAGTCACAGAAATTATATTAATTTGCACTGTTAGAGGACTGACCTTAGATTCCCCCAACATTTTGACTTTTCCCTCTTCCCCTGGAAAGAGTCCTTCTTGGTGCCAGCCCAGAAATAGGACTTCCAGATTGTAGGATTCTTTTTCTTCCTCTTCTTCCTCCTCCTCCTCTTCTTCCTCTTCCTCTTCTTCTTCCTCTTCTTCATTTGGTTCAGTTCTGAATTGGACTGACCTCCCACTCTGCTTCCTTCCCCTAAATTTTGGAATTTCCCACAAGCAAGAGATTCTGAGAGTGTTTCCTTCCAGCAACACCAACATACACTGTTTCTGAAAAGAGAGTGGGTCCCAGAAGGTTGCCTCATGAAACAGATATTCTTGAGCACTTCCTGAAGCCACTGCCTGGCACACCATGTTAACTTTTCTGGTTGGAGCTGGGGGCCATAGGATTTTCAGGTTGCCCAGTGCATAAAAAGCCTGGGAAATGTTGGCATGTCTGGCTGTGCTGAAGCCACAAACCTAGAAGCCAGGGGTACGTGCATCTGGAGTCGTCTGCCTCATGCTAGGGTCATCAAGCCAATTATCCTAGCATCCAAGGATCCCTCATCCTGAGGCTTTCTGCCTGGCAGGTATGGCCTCAAACCAGGACTTGGGCCATGGGTTAATTTGAAAGGAAGCCAGGAAGGTCTTTGTGGGAACCCTGCCTTGGAGTCCACAAAAGTTCATTGACCTTAAATAGTTTCGAACAAAACCATTTGAACTCAGTGAATTGGCATTTTCCAGAAACGCTCTGTTTCCTTGGAAAGTACCCTACCAGCTCTCCTCCTAGGTGACCTGTAGTAATGATCTGTTATCTGCTCTAAGTTTGGGGTCTAATTTTTTTCCACTGGCTTTGTCCACTCATGTCTGACTCATCAGCCGTTTGTTTGCTGCCTTGGGTCACGATACAAATTATTCACTTTACCACAACAATTTTCCAGCTTGTTCTTTTCTCTCTCTCTCTCTCTCTCGCTATTTTCTTCCCCTGATTAAACTATTTACGTATTTGAAAAACTTTCCAGAATCAATTAATTTTAAACATGAAAGCAACTTGACGGGTTGATTAAGGGATGTTTTCCCTTCAGGGGATTGTGAATGAGTTTTGCTTTAATTTTATTATCAAGGGGCAGTGTTTCAATCAGAAGGAAGAAAATGTACCATTTACAAGCTCAGACTCCAGGCAGAGTGTTGCCGCCAGATGTTCCCAGGATGGGAAGAAATGAAGCACGATAGAGGTGTATAAAGAAGGCACTGTGGAAGATGAAGGACCAAGAGAGCTTGTGAAATTTGCCTGTAGGGTTTACAATACCAGATACAGATCTAAATCTGAACCATTTAAAAAGCCACTGACACCTCCCTGAGAATCTGGGAAACATATTTTGTTTACAAAAAAAGCACTGTTCTCACATATCCAGTACTGTCAGTCATCTGCTTTCTTTGTTCTTCATTAAGGCAAAGCATTAGCATGGCAAATACATTCATTGACCTCTGATTCTCCCTCTGATCAGTGTATATTGGGACTGTAAGTCCCAAGCATCCCTCATTAGGTGGGAGCATCACTCATGGTAGCACTCAAGTGACCTGCCCTCCATGCAGGTTTGATGGCCTCTCCATCTGTGCTGATGAAAATCTGTAATAGGGAATCAGGGTAGTAGGGGATAAAAAAAAAATGAGTATTTTTGCTCAAGAAATAGATCCCAAATCATAATGTGTTTCCTACAGGAACAGTTTTTGTATGTGTGTGTTCTTCTGTACCCAGGGGCCTTAAAAATGGAGAAACCCGATGTGCTGAAGTCAGTGGGGATATGTCAGCATGCAACAATGTAAGCAAGATGAGAATGATGTCCATAGGGGGTCTACAATAACTCACGGTTTTCAGGCCTTCAAAGAGTCTTCAGTCTATTTGCCAGCATTCCTAATAAAGCAAATTGGGAATGTTTTACTGAAACATTTTCCTTCTGTGGAATGATGCCAATTCACCAAGACCAAAAACATTCATAGAAACTTATCTTTTTTGGTGGGACTTTCATTCGGAAGACTTCATAGCTTCAAGGTAAAATTCCTGACCCCTTTGACCTCCAGGACTGCCAGGGCCCAGTTTGAGCAGCCTCAGGGGTGCTCTAACATGCTCTGGAACATAATAGCTTCTAAAGAGCCATTTGTTCAGCATTGCATTTTTGGCCTGTTTTCTACCATGCATTTCCCTCCCCGAGTATATCCTGGAGAGCTTCCTGATATGGGTTAGAGAAACAAGGTCAGCTGCCTCTCGGATTCAGAGAGAAAGGCAGAAAACCCAAATATGTGGCCTTGGCTTCCATTATATTAGGAACCAAAGGGTCCCATAGTTTATTTTAGGCCCTGTACAAGTACACAAGGGCTTCTTACATGAAGGCCCTTAGCATCTTATTACACATTAATTCTGGGCAGCTCATGGAGCTCCTCACCACTGGATTGCTCACATTAAAATATTTTAACTAGTTTTAAACACACTTTAGGCATGTTAAAGTTATGCCGCTCTGGGGCAGGTTTATCTTTGATCTGTCTTGCTCCACACATGTTCCACAAATGTGTGGCCACTCCCCAGAGATAGGATGCTCAAGTTTCAGTGCTTCAGTATCCCAGGATGCAGCGGCCCTTTCCTTTACCCTCTTCTGTGTGGACAACTCACAGTGGTAGCTCCAAGTCAGGCCCCTGCTCACCAGTCCTCCAGTAGCAAGTCGCAGGTGTACAGGACAGGGATAGTCAGAGCCTGAATGTATAACTGTTCTCCACTCAAGCTAACACTAACATTGGTGGACATCTGAGAGGCTTAAAGTGCAAAGTTTAACATGGCCCTTAGCCTTATATAGACTATCTGGAACAACAGGAAGGAGAAGCAGAGAGATGTCAAAGGAACAGAAAATACCATCTATAATGGCAGAGGTTCACTGCTGAACACCAGGGCAATCTCTGTTGGCATTGGCTCATTTGAAATGTCCATATGTACATACACACACAACACAAAATCCATTCTTCCCAGCTGCTACATCGCACAGCCATCATGAGAGGGGTCATGGCAGAACTTGGCCAGCATCTGAGTGACAGCAGGGACCTTGACCATTCATTTGGAGCTGTTCCATACACCTTGGCTACAGTTGCTCAGGACTCGAGTTCATCAAACCCGAGAGGTACCAGCTGCAAGCCATATGCTGCATGACTTGTAAGCAAGTGCTGAAGGTGATTTAGCAGCTAGCCCTGCGATTGCCGGCCATGGGCATGCTGTTATATTTAGACTGCAAGGGAAAGCTTAAAACTGGGGTAGACTTAAATCATTCCAACCCATAGTGAAACCATGGTGGCTCTTGTGTAAGCCTCTGGGAGGGAGTCCTATAGAGAGTTAAGAATCCAGCACTACAGTCTTCTGTTAAATGCAAAGAGGAGGGCTATTCGCATGGTCAAGGGGCAGCGGGGCAGGCCCTACGAAGAGAGGCGAAAGGGCCTGAATCTGTTCAGCCTCCACAAGAGAAGGCTGAGAGGGGAGCTGGTGGCCATTTACAAACTCACCAGAGGGGACCAGTGGGAATTGAGGGAGGCTCTGTCCCCCTGGGCACCACCTGGGGTTACTAGTGCATCCCAAGTAACTCAGGTATATACTTCCCTTCTCCAGTTGAAAGGGATTTTTAGCTGGCAGGTGTGCTGTGTGGGGGGACTGCAGGCCACTCAGTTTCCCTCCACTTCTACAAAACCAGGCCAGGACAGCCAGGAGACTTAACTATATACAAATTTATTTACATTAACTTATCACAAGGGAAAGGAACATGGATATAGACATA
>NW_017728886.1:4668285-4673511 GCF_001723895.1 Crocodylus porosus | reverse complement strand
TAATTTAGAAACATGAGACTTCACAAAATACAAGGCATGCCATCACACCACTTATGGCGCAAGAGCCCCACAGATCAACTTAATCCCAAGGGGAAACCCCAGTGCCCTTGGGCTTTTCCCAAGCCCTACAAGGAAGCTGGTAACTTAAGGGGGGGCCTCCCAGTGGGACCTCCACTTTCAGGAGCCCTTAATTAACCAGGGGGACTCCCCCTCCCCTGTGGGAATCATCTTTCTCCTGCAACTCACGGCTCCTAGGCCTGGAGGGTGGCCTTCGTCTTCTGTGCCAGGCTGCTCTCTTGCCTGCACTGGGCTTCGGGGGGGGGTCACTGTCCCCTGGAACAGGACTCCTTTATGCAGGGCTGCTGGGGCCTCTGGCTCAGCACCATCTGCTGGCTCAGTAGCCCAAGCACCATTTGGCTCCCTGAACTCAACCTTTTGCTAAAGGGTCGGAGGCCTGGGCCACCTCACGCAGCACCAGGCTCGGTCCGCTACAGGACCCACCGTGCAGCGCCTCCTGCACTGAGCTCCCAGCCTCATTCCAGGGCTTGAGGACCTGAGCCACCCAAGCACTCCAAAGGTCCTACTCCGTGCACTGGCCTGTGTGCCATGTCTCTGACCGCACACCAGAGGTTGCAGATGCAAGCTGCCTCACACAGCTCCCAGAGTCTGGACTCCATGTGCCGTGCTGCACACTGAGAGCCTAGCCTCTGGAGAGTCTGCCGTTCCCCGCTGATGGAAGTCTTCAGGGGCACTTCTGGGCTGCTGTTTCACCCTGCTCTGCAGCTTTCCTGAGCTCTTCTAAGCCCTGCTCTTCTCTCTCCTGGATGTGTTATCATGCTGGGCACGCAGCTCCTTTTATGCTCCCCAGGGCTTTGGCCCTGAAGTCTTCCAGACCCCAGTGTTGCAGTCTTCGACCAGGTCCGGCAGCTGGGGGGGGGGGAATCCTCTCCCCCTCCCCTCAGGAAAGGGGCATGACTTCACTCCTCTTGCTGCCTCCTGATTGGTGAATCAGCTCCACCAATCAAAACAGCAAGATTTCAAGGCTGGGACTCAACCCAAGCTCCAAAAGGCAAGCTGGCTACACTAGGAATAATGGCCACAAATTGTTAGAGAGCAGGTTCAGGCTGGACATCAGGAGACATTACATCATGGTTAGGGCTGCCAGGCTGTGGAACGGGCTCCCAAGGGAGGTGGTGCTCTCTCCTACCTTGGGGGTCTTCAAGAGGAGGCTGGACAGAAACTTGGCTGGGGTGATATGACCTCGACACCCATTCCTGCCCGGGGCAAGGGATGGGACCTGATGATCTGTTTAGGTCCCTTCCAACCCTAAGCACTATGATACTATGATACAAATAGGAGCCTGCATGTCTCCAAGCCAGAATCAATGTGTGGGATGACTCAGTGAGACCCCCCACTCTACTTTCTTGCTCAATCTCAGCTGTTTCTGCTGAAATCATAGAATCATAGGAAATGAGGGTTGAAAGGGACCTCAGGAGGTCATTTAGTCCAACATCCTTCTCAAAGCAGAACCAGCCCCATCTAAATCATCCCATCCAGGGCTTTGTCTAGCTGGATCTGAAAAACTTCCAAGGATAGAGAGACCACCACCTCTCTGGGTGACCTGTTCCTAATGAGAGAGGGTTTTTTTTCCCCTAATATCCAACCTAAACTTCCCTTGCTGCAACTTTAAGACCACTGTTCCTTGTTCTGTCATCTGCCTCCACTGATAACAGTCCAGCTCCATCTTCTTTGCAACCCCCCTGCAGGGAGGTGAATATTTCTATGAAATCCCCTCTCAGTCTTTTCTCCAGACTAAATAAGCCCAGTTCCTTCAGCCTCTGCTCTGAAATCATGTTCCCCAGCCCCTTCACCATTTTTGCTGCCCTCCACTGGACTCTCTCCAATTTGTCCACATCTTTTCGGTAGGGGATAGGGGGTGGATGGCAAAACTGAACACAGGACTCCAGATGTGACCCCACCAGTGCTGACTAGAGGGGAACAACCTAAAATCCTGCAAAGGGCTGAAACTGAGTTTGCAATATCCAGTAACGGCACCCTGTGTAATGCATGGTTCCTGACCTCCTGTTGTCACCTTCCCCATGTACAGTGCCTTGATGACTTCTCCACCCTCCCGGCTTTGTTGCTTCCCCAAGTGCCAGATCACTTCCTGATTCTATCCATAACTTTCCTGCCTCTTGCTCCTAGTTGGCAAAGAAGAGGCTCTGGGCCCGTCTCCACTTCATCATCACAGATCAGTCAGGTGGGAATGACAAGACTCATGTTGCTCTGATTAGCAGATTCATCACACGTGCATGAGGGGCAGCATCACAGGAAGTGTGAAGGATGTGCTCTGTGTGTAACAGTTGCACACAGACATATGGAGTCCGTTGTAACCTGCCTCTTGTCCAGGACTGTCCAGTCTTTGTTACTTTTCCCCTAATACAGTATCTACAGGAGGTCTGGAGGACCAGGTCCCTATGATCATTACACAGAGGGATTTTTGGAAAAAGCAGAAAAATGGACATTGAAATGCTGATGATTTCTTTTTTCTTCTTCAAGTGTTAAGATGTAGCCCAAACACAGATGCTGTCATCTTAGGACCACCACAGACACCTGTTGCAAGATGTTTGTCTCTCTGTTTTGCATCTACACCATGTTTCTCGACATCCTGGGTGACCCTAAGCAATATCATACCCTCTCTCTCTGGCTTTGTTTTGTCTTCCATCCTTCACTTATCTGGGCCACTCAGACCACCAGAAACTCTTTGAGTGGGGTAAAATGCCTATCACAACAGGGATTTGGCCACAGTGTGAGCCTTCAGATACTACCACAAGACTAATAATAACTCCAAACTTTATTGTTTTTTCCAGGAACAAAGGATGCCCAGTTTCTTAAACTGCACTTTGGGACCATTCCTGTGTGGTATTAAGGGCACTCAGTTCCCACTGAAGCCAAAGTGAAAGGATGTTCTTCCAAAGGATGTTCACATGTTGTAGTAGCCTGCCATTATCATTAGATGGTTCACAATGTTGTTCCCCTCTTCCACTTGTGGTTGTGGAAAAGTGTTTTCTTTTTTAAGGAAGGTTACCCAGAGAAGTGGTGCAGTCTCCATCCTTGGAGGTTTTTAACCATGCATGACAAACCCTTGGCTGGGATGATCAGTTGGGACTGGTACTGTTTTGAGCAGGCAGCTGGACTAGACGTGACCTCCAGAGGTCCCTTCCAGCCCTCATTTTTTAAGTTTCTACATTTCTATGAATGCCATGGCTTAATAGCGTAGATCCTGCCTGACTACCTTTGTTTCTTTTTACGACCAAGTCATAAAAGGTTTAGATGCAGGAGCTGAGGTAGATGTAATCTACTTGGATTTTAAAAAGTCCTTTGGTAAAGTGTTGAATCCCATTTTTACACATAAATTAAGCTGTTGTGACATAGATTATTACAGGGTCAGGTGGGTGGAGATGCACCCAGAGGGTGGTGGTGGATGGGTCATTATCGATCTGGGAAAAAGTGGGTGGTGGAGTTCTCCAGGGTTTGGTCCTTGGACCAGTGCTTCTCAATATCTTCATTGATGTCTTGAATGATGGCATGGAAAGCACTCTGTCCAAATTCACAGATGACACCAAATTATGGGACAAAGTACAAACACTGGAAGGCAGGGAGCAGATTCAGGCAGATTTGGACAGATTGGGAAAGTGGACAGAACAGAATAGGATGCAGTTTAACAAAGATGAGTGGAAAATGCTTCATCTAGGGAGAAAAATAAAATCACCAGCACACCTACAGACTGGGAGGTGACTTTCTAAGCAGCACAGCAGCAGAAAGAGACCTTGGAGGAGTCATAGTCAACTCCAGAATGAACATGGGTTGTCAGTGTAATGAAGTGATAAGTAAAGCCAACCATACTCTTTTCTGCATTAGCAGGTGAATCACAAACAGGTCCAGGGAGGTGATACTTCCCCTCCATGTGGCATTGATAAGACCACAGCTGGAGTACTGCATCCAGTTCTGGGCACTGCACTTCAGGAGGGATGTGGATAACCTTGAGCGGGTCCAGAGGAGGGCTACTCATATGGTTAAAGGGCCTGCAGGTTAAATCCACTGAGGAGAGATTGAGGGACCTGGATCTCTTCAGCCTCTGCAAAGGAAAGCTGAGATTGGATCTTGTGGCCATCTGCAGAAAGTTATAGGGTA
Organism: Crocodylus porosus; assembly: GCF_001723895.1. NCBI lineage: Eukaryota > Metazoa > Chordata > Crocodylia > Crocodylidae > Crocodylus > Crocodylus porosus. Next base: position 4,669,317 of record NW_017728886.1, on the reverse strand, counting down.
GACTCTGTTTATCAGGACACCCCTTCAAGTTACTAGACTGACAGAGAGCAGATTTAGGTTAGACATTAGGAAAACTTTACAGTAAGGGTTGCCAGAATCTGGAATGGGCTTCTAAGGGAGGTGGTGCTCTCCCCTACCTTGGGGGTCTTTAAGAGGAGACTGAACAAGGACCTGGCTAGGGTTATATGACCCCAATGCTCCTTCCTGCCCAGGGCAGGGGGTCAGACTTGATGATCTACTGAGGTCCCTTCTGACCCTAAAAATCTATGAAATCTAATAAGCAATAGCCTTGCTTTTTGTAGCACATGAACCTCCTGGGACACAAGTTAACATGGATCAAAATGGAACATTTTCTTTCAGTCTTCTTGTTGAATTATTGGTAGCATATCTCTGCAGTGCCAGCAGGAACCATGATCTTATCCAATGACAACCTTTGCAAGATGACTTAGGGTGTCATGTCTGGGCTCAGGGGAACCTCCTGAAGGAATGAGAGGATACCTAAATCTTCTCCTAGGTCTGTCTGCTCCATCTTATCCTCCATTGCTGCTGCTTTATGTAATCATAGAATCGGAGAAAAGTAGGACTTGAAGAGACCTCCAGAGGGTGAGTAAATGGGTAATGGTGGGTATTTCTGTACATGATGTAAACACTGGTCCTCTGCAATTAAATTGAGACCTCTCAAACTTTTTTCACACAGCCCAAGCCACTGAGCAGCCATTGGGTTGCCAGTTCCCTAATGACAAAGACCTACCGAGCTCAAAACAGATGAGAGGACACCCCTATGGAAATTTTGAACACTTCCTTAGAAACAGACTTCAAAAATATGCAGAATACAGCAATTTAAGCATGGCCCCACAAACAAGTCATCCCATGGTGAGCTAGGGCATGAGCTCCAAATCTGCAAGCTTTTGTGCTCTTGGATGTCAGTGGAAGTGGTAAGCTACCTCACACTTACCAAGGGGTGAAAGCATGCATGCACACAGGCAGTTATGGCAGAGTAGCAGATCAGCTGGTCAGGCCACAGCTGGAGTA
>NW_017728886.1:4659047-4667985 GCF_001723895.1 Crocodylus porosus | reverse complement strand
GGGGGGTCGGACTTGAAGATCTACAAGGTCCCTCCCGACCTGACTTCTATGATTCTATGAGCTGCAAAGACACACCTCCTGATAACATGCTCAGGTACTCAAAGCCATACATCTTTTCTGAGACATTCTGGGCAGCCAACAGCAGGGATATAACTCTCAGTTGTATTGGATAGGATGATTTTTAAAAATGCATGGAAAGATGATCATTTTTCTATTGCACTCAGGAAGTGTTTTTGATAAATGTGCTTCAGTACTGGCCAGGGGATTGTCAGAAGTGGTGAGCTGCTACAGCTCACACTGGCTTTGGTGGAGGAAGGGTGGTCTTCTGGTTAGGGCACAGACCTCAAGCTTAGACAACCATGACTTAGTTCTTGGGGTTCTTGCTGATTCCCTGTCTGGTATTAGACAAGTCATTTAATTTCATCATGCCTCAATTACCTACCTGTAAAATAAGCCCAATCCTTCCTTTGGTTGTCTTGTCCAATAGGATGCATGATGAATCTGATGAGCAGATTCATCACACGTACATGAGGCAGCATCACTCCCACCTCTTCATGCCAGGGGCTGTCTCTTAGGGTGTGCAAATGTGCAGTACATGGACTAACAGGGCCCTGATCACAGCTCTCTGCATGCTGCCATGATATAAATAACAAGTAAATAGTCAGTGCCTCTGGATTTCGACTAGATTCTGAGATAAAGGTCTCCCTACGCTGGTGTTAAGCCTGAAGCTATTCAAAATACACATTCCTCCAACACCAAATTTGCTTTATTGTTTTAACAATGCAGTAGGGATTGATTCCATACAAGAATCTAGTGGTGTGTACATATTTCTTGTGTCTTTTTTATTAGGGCTGACTGGAGGATATGGTACAAGTTAAGTGCTGCTTGTGCTTGGTAATGGTTTTCACATGACTGCTGTAGGAAAGCATGCCGTGTTGTTATAGCCTTGCCTTCATCCAGCTCCAAGAAAAGAAAAGGGGGAAGAAAAAAAAAAGCTAATAGTTTATTTCAGCTTTGAACATGTGCAAATTCCATATCGGGAAGCGGCTGGCAAACAACAGCAATGCTAAGGGAGAAGAAAAAAAAGAACACGTCACATCTCTGCCACATATCAAACTGTTTTGTTGCTAGCAAAGGTGCATTAAAGAAAAAATAAGAAGAACCAAGAAAACACAACCCTTCTTGTCCTGCTGGTTCAGATGTGGGGACTTCAAAGCCTCGTGTGAGTGCGTGTGTGTATTTTGAGGATGTTGTGTTACCATAATGAGTGGATGGAAAGCCTTCAGCACTTAGATTGGTATCAGATGTGTGTACAGAAAACAAATGGCAACTCAGACCATTGGTGGAAAAGAGTATGGGTTGGGGATTCTGCCAGCCAATCATATGTCCAGCTGAGGGCAAAGACAGAGCAGATGACTAATAAAGAAGAGCAGTGTCAATTAGGGGCATGCATCGAACAATGAGAGACCAGGCTCTTGGGCTCCATACCTATCTCTTCCAATAGCCTTTCACTGTAGGTATAGCTCCAAGCTGACATATCTGCAAAATACCTCTTACTTTTGAAGTATCCTGGTATGTATGTGATAGGTCTTCAGTGGGCGTACATCAGCAGAGGTCAATCTCCACTATGCAGGCACTGGGCCCTACACAACTGTAAAGTTTCTTTGAGAAGTTTGGATGTAAAGTGTCAATAAAGTCACGTTGCTCCATGACTTCTTATTCTAAGGTCTTGGATAAAAAAATGGGGAAGTTGTTTTGGGTTTGGCTTTTGGGCTTAAGATACTTTTCCAGTCCAGAAAAGGTTTCAGTCCAGGAAAATTCTTTTTGTCTCCATAATGCACAATAAATAGACATGAGCAAAGTTCTTGCTAATTATGTGAGGAATCTTTCCCTGCTGGGCCTTGAACTGAAGACTTAGGAGCTTTGGATAGAAGATGCTGAGTGGTCAAAAGGTCCCTATATCAGTTCTCAGCAGGAATAAAGTTTGTATCCAAATACTTAGTTTGAAGATCTTCATGTTGAGTTGGAATCAGTAGGGTATTTGCCTCCTGGAAATGGTATGTTTATCTTTTCTTGCTCCTCTCCATGACAGTTAACAGGTCTTGGAAGAACTCTGCTATCACAAGGCCAAATATCACTTGTGAAATGTTTTTGCTAATAAGAACCCAATTCTCCCCCCGATAGGAGCTCAAACCCTAACCCTAAACCCAGCCACATATCCCTTCAGCACATGTCTAATGGAAATACCACTATCAGTATTCAGGAGAGCCCCCACAGCTTAAAGTCAGAGAGTGAATCTCTCTGAAAGCTGGAATGACAACTTCCAAGCATCAGTGCATTAAGAGCAACAAACTCATCCCATCTCTTGGGCTTCAAGACTTCATTAAAGCAGGCCCCCTTGCAAGATGAGTTAGGAGCTTCGGATAGAAGATGCTGAGTGGTCAAAAGGTCCCTGTATTATATACTTGGCATATGGCTCAGTGGCTGTGCACTTGGCATGATAGCACCAGAGTTGGTAGTTTAAGATTTCTCTGCTATGAACAGGGGGTTGGACCAGATGATCTCCTGAGATCCCTCCTGGCCTGATGATTCTCTGTCCCCTTAGAGATAAAACACAAGCTGCTGGTGGAAATTATTATGCTGGTTTATGGAATCTGAAGACCTGATTTGGGTATCTTTATAGTTCCCTTTCTTTTCTCAGCTTAAAGTAAGGTTCTCATGTAGAACCGAATACAAGAACTAAAGCAAATCATAGCAAAGTAGGGCAGCCAGGGCTCTCACAAGGTCATCTAGTCCCACCCCCTGCTCAGGGCACAGTGATCCCTGACTAAACCATCCTTGACAAGTGAGTCTTATTGACTCCTAAAAACTTCAGGCTCAGTCCTTACACACAACTACCAGGCGTAATGCTGGAAAAATCAAAAACACCCTTTAACTTGCCACAGTTAAAGCAGGGGGGTAAGGACACTGTTGATACCCCACTAAGGCAAAGCCAAGTAGTAGTTTGTTAAAAGTGAGGAAACTACTGGTTAGTAAAAAATGGTGGAAGTCCATGATAATTGGAATATTGGGTCAAGGATGCAATTAATTTATGGCCTGGCTGCAGACATGAACAGAGCTTCACTTTTGAAGATACTCAATGGCAATGAAAACCAAAGGAGCTAAGTCTATTGACAAGAACTGGAGGTCAGAGCGTATGGGTTCGGTGCTTGATCTTCCCTCTGACTGAGTCCTCGGGACAGGCTTCACCTCTCCCACTTTTATTTTCTCAACTATAAAATGAGGTTGGTACTGAGCCTTAGCACCTCCCATACTAGAGGTGTTTCCTTGGTAAGACATGGGGCTGTTTTTTTCCTCTCCTTAAGTGGGTATAAGTCCATTGACTTCACAGGCAAGTCCTGAATAACCCTGGAGAACAATCAGACCAGATGGTTTGAAGTATGAACATTTGGCACTTGGGCTAAGAAAAAGGAAACCACTTAAATAATTAGATGATGTTTAAACTCTTTTGCCTGCATGTGTTTGACTGATTCTTTGATTCTAGTGGCAAAGATTTTCTCCTTACCCCACCCCTCACACAAAAGGCAACTATTGACTGGAAAGAAGCACATTCTTTTCCTTTTATGAACTGAAAATACATCCACTTGTTCTACCTGATTAATTGGGAATAGGTTGGCTCCAGATCCTAAACCCCATGCTAGAATGTGGTGTATAATCTCCAGTAACAGTAAAAATTCTTCATCTATACTTATATTTTCCCCTCTGAACATTTGAAATCAAGTACAAACACCACCCCCACACCACCACCTTGGTTCTTTAAGTGCCCTAGAAGCAAATGCTGGAGATTAGGGATTCGATGGAGAAAATAAATGATTGCAACATTTTTAAAACAAATAAATCTAGGGGAGGAAATCACTAATGACTCTACATAACTACTGCCTGACATCATCCACTAATGAGTGAGTGTTTCAGATCATTATAGGTCTCCCTTGGTCCTCAATCCACAGGGGATACGAATTTGTTAGAGCCCCTAGCAGGTCTTCAGTTCAGAGAAGAGGTAGGAAATGCCCCTCTGGGCCAATAAAAGAATCCAAGTGACACTTTCTGGCCTGCATTTTGCAAAAGGCCAAACCAGAAGATCAGGAGGGTCTCCATGAGGACTTTGGGGATCTTTTGAATCACAAGCCATGGCCTGCCCTAGCATATCAGTTATCCTTACACCCAAGCAGGAAAAAGCCAACCCGCTTAATGGGTATTTTGCATCGGTTTTTCACCAGCCCCAAGGGACAGCCCTGCTTAATACGGTATGGGACAGCCAGGGTGAGGGAGAATTGTTACCCTTCATCACTGTTGACCATGTGAAGGAACACTTTGAGACGCTGGACACCTTCAAGTCAGCTGGCCCAGACATCTTCCAACCCAGGGTACTTAAGGAGCTGGCTAGCATCAAAGCTCTGCCACTGGCATGGGTCTTCAAGAACTCATGGTGCTCAGGTGAAGTGCCCAAAGATTGAAAGGCCAATATGGTGCCTATCTTCAAGAAAGGGAGGAAAGTAGATCTGGGGAACCATCAGCCTGACCTCTATCCCAGGGAAGATCTTGGAAAAAATCACCAAAGAGACCATTCTTAACAAACTGGCTGAAGGCAACTTCCTGAGGGATAGCTGGCATGGGTTTGTTGTGGGTAGGTCTTGCCTGACCAATCTCATTTCCTTCCACAATCAGGTGACATATCACCTGGACAAGGGAGAAGGGATTGACATCATATATCTTGATTTTTAAAAAGCTTTCGATCTGGTATCCCATGATCATCTTATAGAAAAACTGGCCAATTTAGGCCTTGGCTACATCACAGTCTTCTGGCTGGAGAACTGGCTCCAAGGTCGGACCTAGGCAGTGGTAGTTGATGGAAGTCAATCATCGTGGTGCACCTTGACCAGTGGGGTCCCCCAAGGCTCTATCCTTCAGCCTATCCTTTTCAACATCTTCATTAATGATGTGGACATTGGTATCCGAAGTGGACTGGCCAAGTTCACTGATGACACCAAAGTTTGTGGTTAAGTGTCCACATCCGAGGACAGGATGGTGATGCAGAGCGACCTTGACAGGCTCAGAAAATGGGTGTATGAAAACCTAATGGCCTTCAACACTGAAAAATGCAAGGTTCTCTACCTTGGGAAGAAAAACCCACAGCACACTTATAGGTTTGGCAGTGCTACGCTTGCTGGCACCATGGCCGAAAGGGACTTGAGGGTCATGATTGACCACAAGATGAATATGAGCCACCAATGCAATGTCACAACAGGAAAAGCAAACCAAACTCTGGCTTGCATCCATTGATGCTTCTCTAGCAAATCCCAGGATGTCATCCTCCCACTGTACTCGGCCTTGGTGAGGCCTCAGCTGGAGTACTGCATCCAATTCTGGGCTCCACAGTTCAAAAAGGATGTGGAGAAGCTTGAGAGGGTGCAGAGAAGAGCCACATACATGGTCAGAGGTCAGGAAAACAGGCCTTATGATGAGAGGCTGAAAGCTATAGGACTCTTCAGCCTGGAAAAGCACAGGCTCAGGGGGTGCCCTGGTGGCTGCCTACAAGTATACAAGGGGGGTGCATCAGGATCTGGGGGAATGCCTGTTCACCAGAGCACCCCATGGGATGACAAGGTTGAATGGTAACAAACTCCTCCAAGACAGTTTCAGGCCGGACATAAGGAAGAACTTCTTTACTGTCGAAGCCCCCAAGGCCTGGAACAGACTGCCACCAGAGGTGGTGCGAGCATCTGCTCTGGACTCCTTGAAATGTCAATTGGACGTTTATCTTGCTGGGTTCCTGTGACCCCAGCTGACTTCCTGCACCTGGGCAGGGGGCTGGACTCAATGATCTTCTGAGGTCCCTTCCAGCCCTGATGTCTATGAACTACGCATCTATGAATAGACAGGGTGACTCTGAAGGAGGTTCATTTTGTGATCCCTATCCCCCTCCTCCCCAGGTCAAACTAGGTCACTCTTTTGGGGGGTTGCCCTTCATCTCCTCCCAGCTGGTACATCTTTGACTCTTATCATGGCCTCAGATCATTGACCCCACATCACACAATTATCTTTTGGTCCTTCCCTTCTCACAGTGGCGATGGTGTTTGTGGCTTTTGGATGGCCTTACCAGTTCTTCCACTCAAGATTACATAGAACAGCTTCTTTCACCAGTTCATAGATTCATAGATTGGCTGGGGCTGGAAGGGACCTTGTAAATCATCGGGTTCAGCGCCCCCCCCCGCCCCTCCCATTCTAGACAGGAAGACAACTGGGGTTCGGTGACCCCAGTGAGGTGACTGTCTGGTCTCCTCTTGAAAACCTCCAGGGTAGGTGACTGGACCAGTGCTTAAAACCATGCACAGTCTCATTCCCTTTAACGGCAGCAGCCTACAAACATCCATTGCCTTTTTCCTTGGCTGGCTTCATGCTGGAGTCCCCAGAGTTTTAGCACAAAAAGGCTGGAGAAATAATTTCTTTGGTGGGCTTCCATTCAAAGCGTCTTCTGCCTGGTACACCAGGCCTCTGGGAGGTGGACGTGTACTCTCTGGCAACCTGATTGTGGTCATTCCTACTGTCAAATGATAATTTGCAAAACAATTAGAAAGTAAATACCGTGTCAGGCCCAAGAACGCTGGGGAATGGAAGTTTATTATGACTTTCTTTGCCACTGTTGTTTTTCCAGTCCACCTCGCCTGACATGGGAGCCTCGCAGTTTATTATTTCTGTTCCATGCAAAACCATTTCCCTCTTGAGCTGATTAAGTGTTACAAAGCATTCTTGTGCTGTGCAATAAATAACAATGCAAACATGTTTATGTAACGGTGTAATGTGCTAATTATGTTTTTCTATGGGAGTTACGTGCATACTGTCCTGGAGTCTGTTAGTCTTTCAGAAATGGTGCTCTGCTGAGAAGTGCACTAGGGGAAGAACATTAGTTTTGCATTTTGTCTTCATGAAGGCTGCTGTTTTACAACATTTGTCATTTCTTTGTGAGGTTATACACCTGGCAGTTATGGGGGAGACTGTTTTCTCTGCCTTGAAGCGCACAGCTTTTTGGCTGTAATGAAAATGTCCTGATTACAAGAAGTGCCACGGTTGATGGATGGACATGTTTATAATGTCCCTGTCTTGGTGAACTGGAAGATGCCTCCTTTATGTAGGTTTTTGTGCCAATCTTGCCAAAATAATTACTACGGTCTTATATCTGTAACCTTTCTGGTAGGCACAGGCCAGCAGCAAGAAGGGCCGGGTTCACATCCCGGGGTACCTGCTGAGTTATGCCAGTGGCTGAAGGCCCCATCCAGAATCTGGGAACTCTAAATTTGACTGGGGTATCCCACAGAGGCAAATCCCTATTCTTGCAAGTAGTACAAATGAACTAATACATATTTATTACCAAAACATGAACAAAAAAAAAATTAAAGGAACAAAACCTTAAACGCTATATAAACGTTGTCTCTACAACTAGCTGACGTCCCAAAGCTGATGGAGCCCCAGCCTTTGCCAATCTAGCAGAATTAGAAACTCCCAGGTTTCAAGCTCATTTAAAAGCTGTGAGGCCTAATTCCTGGCCAGCCAGCCCCAGGAATCAAAACCCTCCTCCATGGTATTAATCCCTTAAAACCTCAGAAGAAGGGAGAAGAAAAGGAGAGAAGAGTTCCCAGACACTGGGACAATTGTCTCTCCCCCCTGAGTTTCCTCTTTCTCTAGAGGTGGTGCAAGCACCTACTCTGGACTCTTTTAAGACACATTTGGATGTCTATCTTGCTAGGATCCTATGACCCCAGCTGACTTCCTGCTCCTGGGGCAGGGGACTGGACTCCATCTTCCGAGGTCCCTTCCAGCCCTGATATCTATGAGATAGTTGCAGATTCAGTCCTCACTAGGAAGGGACTTCTCTGCACCAGATATAGATCAAATTCTATTTTTTTTAATATACATTGCTTCCTGAAGTGCTTATTTATTCAGTTACTCTGAAGCATCCTTCAAATAAATTCCTTTCTCTTCACCCCTATCTTAGGTTAAAGGTTCCTGTTAGTTTTTGTGCCTTTAACTGGAAGATATGTCCCCTAATGATGTAATTCCCTGTAGCATATAGTTCTCAACCTTACAGAGCTCTCTATTCATATCCATGTTTATAGCAGATTCTTTGGACTTCCTTAGCCGAATCTCTTTCCCAAAATGACCCAAAAATGCTGTTTTATCCATATAATCCCTCTTATTTTTTTAAAGGCTATCTTATATGTAATATAGTGTACTTCACCGCCACCACTACTTTTTTTCTGTCTTTCTTAAACAGTCCATGTCCTTCAACACCTATATTCTAGTGCATAGGTGTGCATTTCCCTTCTGGACATTGATATAAGAGAAATACATTCTTGCCAGCACCCTCCACCCTACCCCCCAATTTTATGCATTTCTTTTTCCTTCTAAATATTGGCAGAGACCTAGCACACTCATTGCATGGGTGTGGCAAGGCTCAGAGCAACCCAGAAAGCTGAAGTGGCTTTCTGTAGTCCTACAAACTACATCTATATATCAGTTAAGCTCAGTGTCACTAAAGAAAAGAAAAGAACTAAACTATCCCCTTCAAAGACTGTAAATATATCCTGGTGCTAACCTAACTCACTTACTGTCCCCAGTAGCCTTGGACCCTCACTACCTCATATCGCATTTTTATATATTTCTCACAGTGCATTTTTTTATGTCTCATCTTTACCATGGCATTTTGTATTTTATATTTTATACTTTTAAATCCTTAAGGAATGAACTCCCTGTAGAATGAAGTTACACCTTGAACCATTATTAAAAACTGCATTGAAATTTTAATTGTAAAGTGATAAAATCTGCTACACTGGCCTGGTCCCTCTGAAGTAAAAGTATGTATGGTGATCTGTAGGTAATTAAA
>NW_017728886.1:4646197-4658497 GCF_001723895.1 Crocodylus porosus | reverse complement strand
AGTACCCCTCATAACTCAAAGTTTGCATTTATGGTTTTATTGGTAACTTTACATCCCGTACTTCACAGTAACAGTACACATGTAGACATGCCCAGAGACTCCTAAGCAACAGATCTGAAACCAGCACAAACCAAGGTGGGCCCCAGTTTCAGTAGAAGTTCACAGAAATAAATCAAATAAAGAGCTGGACCCTCAGGGAAGCACTACTGATTTACACAACCTGATAAACTGGCCCCAGTGATGTCAAAGGTGCTGTGCCAGTTCACACAAGTTGAGGATATGGCCCAGAGAGGTTGGAAATCCTGTAGTTCATCTGCTCATGGCATGTAGTTACTGTGCAGTAAGGCACCTGTAGACACCATACTGCACAGCAGCACTGTGTGCACACTCCGACTAGGGAGTAACTTTACTCCCAAGTCACAGCACACACAGTGTTACTGTGCAGTAATACCTACATGTGTAGATGCTGGTCTAACAGCTACTTACTGCACAGTAACTTCCTGCGCAGTAAGTTACTGCACAGTAAATGCATGCCCTGTATAGAGAAAGATAGTGCCTATTACATTGTTCAAGTTTCTGGCATTCACATAAGCAACATCATCAAACAAGGATCATACTAAGAGAATATGGGAATTAACTTATTCCTAGGAGATGATAGGAAAATTTAGCACTAAACCACCTATAACTTCAGAAGCACATGCTTAACTTGGAATAGAAAGCCCAAGGCTCTCTTAGTCTAGTATGCTTCTCATTTTCATTTATTGAACTTTATTTACCCATCTATTGCAGGTCTTTGGATTCTGAGCCATCGCCATGTCTCTTGAAACTCATTTTCGTGCTATGTTTTGACAGGAACGGGCTGGTAACACCTTCCAGATGTTTTATCACCCTGCAAGTGATGTGTGAAACACTTTGCCTAAATTCGTTCTGTTGCCTGGACCCCTCTGCGTTCCCAGTTTTCGCTAATCTGCAGGATTAAATGTGCCCCCTAGTCTCTACGTTCACAGCAACCAGAAAGCGTTGCCTTGAGCCAGCCCTCCATTCCCAATAACTAGCCTATAAATCTCCTTTAATTCCATGATGATAGCCTGGGAAAGTTGAGCCTCTCTTTGCTGAAAGCTGCCTGGCATTGTTTTGGTTGCTCAACACTGCCCCGTTGCTCCAAGACAAATTCTATAACATGGCGCAACACTTGGCTACCCAGATTAATTCTTCCGCTGTCCTACTGACTACCTTCAAGGTCCTGTGACTCTCTGCTGCTCCCAGAGAAATGAATTTCCATTGCAAAATGCTGTGTGCTTTGCAATCACAATCTTATGCAGAGCTGTTTGACACATCGTTATGAGAGCAGGGATGGCATAGTTGTTTTATAACGGTCTCTACGGAAAATGCAGGAGCTAGCCGCAATACAGGGTTTCTCTGTGAAAACACAGATAGAGCTATCTTGGAGAACCCGAGGGTGGAAACGAGTCCAAGCAGTCAAAAATAGAGGAAGCCACTCGGGAAAACATCAGTGCAGATTTTATAGCAGCGTGCCCTGATATCTGTTGCTGTCAATCAGCCATGGAAATAACCAGCCAAGTCATGAGATTCCCACATAACAGAACCGATCACAGAATTGCACTTCAGGCCTAATTCATCCTTGTCCAGAAGGTCAATGCAGGGTCCAAGCAACACTTCCAATTTTGGCAGTCTGCAGTTCACCCCTGCAACTTCAGTAGCAACTACACCGAATGCCAGAGCCCACTTTTGAGGAGACACCTCCAAGATTCAATAGATGCGGACTTGGGAAGGACACTTGATTCTCCACTTAAATGGTGTGCAGGACTGACATGCAATTAGTGCAGGAATTTGATCTCTGGTTTGCTTCTCTCCTCTCATGGTTAACCCCCTACATGGGAGCTCTACAGTAGGGATGTGCAAAGCAGGCCCTATTCGATTTGGATTTGAATTTGGCCCAACTCAGGCACAGTGATTTCACTTGTTGATTCGGATCACTGTCCCTGATTCACTTCAGCTGAATCTGAATCTGAAGATGTGATGCTGATTCAGAGAATCAGTGATTCGGACACAGACACAGCTTTAAAAGTTTTTTCTACATACCTCAAGGTACCAGCATGGCTTGTGATCGTGGCGATGCGGGGGCAGATGGAGGGTCCCACAGGAGTGCAGGGGGGCCCTCCATGTGCTCGGTGGTGAACTTGGAAGTGGACCAGACTTACGGGTCCACTGAGGAGCATGTTGGATCCCCCACCCCATGCTCCCCTGACTCCGCAATTGGCTGTGGGGGGACCCTGGGTGCCACCCCAGACTCAGGAGGCACCAGTCATCATGCAGAACTGGGTGGGGCATGGGGGGACCCCCAGCACACTCCCCAGTGGACCTGGAAGTGGGCTGGAAGTGCTTCTGGTCCACATTCAGGTCTGCTGCCAAGCACCACGTGGGGACACCACCGTGCTTCAGTGGGATGCTCCATGTGCCCCAGCATCGCAGTATTCATGAGTACCTGCTACCTTGAGGTATGTAGAAAAAACATTTAAAGTTGTGTCAATGCCTGAATCGCCGAATCTCTCCAAATCAATTCAGAGGGTTCGATTCAATTCGGAGAGACTAAAGGCTCTTCTGATTCGATTTGGTTTTGGAGATTCAGCCACCGAATTGGGTCGAATATCTGCCGAAAAGAATCATGGACTGAAGCTTTGCACAGCCCCACTCTGCAGGTGTTCCCAGCAAGTTTTTGCCTTATGTTTTACTATAAGGCAGGACTGGACTTCTGATCTATAGTATCCCCTAGCCCCCAAAAAACATACACCTATTAGACCAGCATAATGTATTGCTATGGCCTTATGGCTGAACCAGGGGGGTTGGTTCATGTCTTTGGAAAGAAGTCAATGATTTATAAGTCATGAGGGGCCTCATCTACAGCACAGCAAAGCCAATGGGACTTCTTCTGAAGCAGGCTGGCTGAGGTCTTTAGCACCTTTCAGTTATTTTCTTTAGCAGATCCATATGATACTGGAGGTTTTCCTGGTTAGGGATCTTAAAAGAAAGTCTCTCACCTGTTGAATCACAAAGGCATAGATCTTTTCTATCCATTGCTCTAAGCCACAATGATTAAGATATTTCAGCTGTCCAGGGGATTCTACCTAAAGGGATTTTGAAATCTCCATCCATGGAAGTTTTCAAGGCCCGTTGGACTGACACTTGGCTGGATGGTTTAGGGATGATGGTGCCTTGAGCAGGGGGCTAGGCTAGATGATTTTGTGAGGTCCCTTGCAGCCCTACTTTTCTATGATTCTACCCTCTCCCGTAACAGCTCTCTGGACTTTCATTATGTCTAGGGCGGCATATGGCCTGGGTACTACTTAATTCCTAGTTCAGGCTCTGATTCAGCAAGTTGCAAAGCTTTACCCATGACAGCGTACACATTAACTTCAAAGGACTGTCTATAACATGGGACAAGGCCCTTTACTGGACCCTGTTATCTATAAATATTGTAAATTTTAAATTCAGAGACTGTCTTGGACTGTAGGTCTGTACAGTGTCCAGTACAACAGATCCCTAGTTTGGTTGTGGAGATAGCGTCCTACTGAGCCTTGGCTCTGCCAGCCCTGGGCTCACCCTGCTCTCAGAGATTTCATTGCTGAGACCACCTTATTTCAGTTAATGATATGGGAAAATATGCATTTAGATGAGACTGATCATTCTGCAGATGGCATCTCCTGGCCACCTCTTTTTTTCTTCCTTCAATTATTTGTCCTGCTGCTTGTGCACCAGCATTTTCATACCATCAAAAAATAACTTCTGATTGGAGGAAAGACATTTGGAAAAACTAACCTCATCTCAAAATACAAAAAAACCTGAGATATTTAGGCTTGATTCTCAACAAACAAGTGCCAGGAAAATATTTACCCTTACTTCCAAATTACTATTACTAGTTTTTATGCATTTATTATTATATTATTATTTCTACCAAATGCTGGCATTTTATTTTAAAAACATGAATATGAATAGCTGTATCTTGACTCGGGGCATCTTGTTTTGTATTTGACTTTCAGGCCAAGCTCACCAGAAATTGGCAAGTTCCCTGATTTTCTACAGCATTTTGATTTTTTAAATATAATGGTGCAGCCCCATCTAATAATAATAATAAGAAAAATATAAAGCAAATGTTGACGGGGATCCAAGCATATGAACTTTATGTCATGAAAAGCTTTTATTCTGGTTCCTTTTCTCACTCATGCACAGATTTATTGAAAAGAACTTGACATTTATTCATTTTCCAGTTAGATTATTGCGGTTAAATCAAAAAGAAGTGTCAAGACTCAGGGAGCCGAAAGCAGCTCGGCTTTTTCCATTGTGTCAGGTCACATGGTTCCCATTTGTTCCATGAAAAACCTCATGGTTTTGGTTATTTTCCCTGTCTGGAATGAGATATAATTGCACACTCATTGCCAAGTCTCCTGTATCGCGTAGAAAACTCCTGCCTCTTGGGCCATCTCCCTCTCTTCAGCTTGGAGGCCTTTTTTGTGAGGAGCATTTTTATTGTTTCAAATGGTCCAAGGAGACCCATCAAGCTGTTGTTCGAAATACTTGTCAACACAATGGTACAGTGCATGGAGAGGATGGGCAGGCATTAAGTCCCGTGAGTCGGGAAAGCAGGGGTTGGATCTTGGTTTTGCTGCAACTTTCTTTGGGGGGTCAGTTAGGTTTTGATCAAAGCTTCTTGAAATCAGTGCAAATAATTTATGGGTTGTGCGCATTGGGTCTTTAGTTTCTCACATCCTCCTCTATTTTATTCTCCCACTTTTTACCTGTTTAGGGTTTGCTGAAGAGTTATACTAGTACAGGTTGAAGTAAGTTATACTAAGATAACCTTAACTTATGTAGACATTCTTCTTCTGACATAAGGGTTTGGGTTTTTTTTTTTTCAGTTTAGGTTAGTTTACATCACTTCAGAAGAGATATTCATACAAGTATTACTGGAAAAATTTCCAGATAAACTCTTACTGCTTAATCATTTGGGACAAAATTAATCACCTGTACACTAGATGTTTTTTGTAGTACACATATTAAGTCCTAGCAATGAAAAAAAATATCATTAATGACATGTCTCTTGGTCTTTTCCATGTCTGTTAGTCTTGGTATAAAGCAAGACCGCTGCATATCCTTAAGGCTTCATGGGTGGTAAAGGGAAATCCATGTTGCAGGGAATTACAAAACTTCAGAAAATAATGGTTCTGAATTCTGAATTGTAATGAAAAGCCAAAGTTTCTGAATTTGTTGCAAAGTAACCCTTTCCAAGAATGAGAGAAACATTTCAGTTTGGTAATGTCAAATAGTGAGATTGTCATAATGTCAAAGAACTTCTTGCCTTTATAAAATGGAAGTTTCATTTCTGCTTTGTCATTTTGACTTTTATTGTTGTAATCAAACATTAACCATTATATAGCTTTAAAACACTATCTTTACAATGAATATAATAAGTGAGTGCAATAAAGCTGTTGATATGAAAAGGGTAAGCCAATAGGTTTGTTCAGATTTTTCCCATCTTCAAGTGTTAAAATTGACACATTCTCACCAAGCATTTTTATTTCAAGGAAACTGCAAGTTTGGGTGAGAAACTCTTTTATAGGGAAAAAAAATACTCCATCAACACTGTCTAGAAAAAAAAAGGACTTAATGTGCTTTAGAAATAAACTTGCATTCAAAATGAAAACCTTTAAGGCTAAGGCAGACAGACAAAAGGGCATCCATGAGTCAGATGTGCTGATCTGCTGTTGTCATTGATATGTCAAATCAAGTCCGTCCCCAGGTCCCTGCAACCGTTGGGCTGCCTTAAACTCTGAAACAACCCTTCTCCATTTGGCCCTGTTTGACTAGCTTTGTGCAAAGCACAAATTGGTTGTGGGAGATCAATATTGCAGTTTGGGTGACTGATGGATAAAATTGGGTTAGCCATCACTTTGGGACGCCTGCTGTAGGTAGAAGGGAAAGCCTTATGATGCAGCGGAGTATATTTTCGGTGAAGCTGTAGGCCATCTGAAGTTGGAAGAGAATTTGCTAGCTTTTCCCTTTAACTGCTTCACTTTGAAGAGTTTAAGGTATTGAATGGACGGGGTACGCCCTGCCACACCCATACCTCGTACCGTGCAAATTTTCTGTTTGCTAATTATTATTCAGCTGTCAACGATAGCCATAGTTATTAAAGGAGAGCTTGGGAAACTGAACTGCAAGGACGATTCCCCAAGCTTTTACTTTAGTAAGTAGTCCAAGGCTGTAGCAAACACACAAACATGCCAGCAACATCCTCTCTCTTAAGAAGCTGACTCACCACAGTGCAAGAAAATCTCATGACTAAGACTAAGAATGACATACTGAGTTAGGGGTTTCAGTGCAAGCAGGGCCAGGGCCTCTGGATGTGAGGAATCTTAAAACAAAAAAAAATTCAGTTTCAAGGCAATACTGTTTTTCAAGAGGGGAAAAAAATAGCTTTGTCAAAAACTTGATATAGCGCTGAATGCCCTCAACTCACTAAAGAATCCATAATCCAAAACCTTTATAGTCTTCTTTGTTTCTTTTATCACTGTGAAAAAGAGCAATTTTGCAATGGCAGGAGATCTGAGCTGCCCTGGAATTTAGGACTGTTACAATCCAGAGGTCTACTTTATCTCCATCACTATGTTTGTCATCCTGAATGGCTTTGATTGATACCTTGGAGTGAGGATGCTGGGATTTTCCCTAAGTACAGATCACAAATTGCTGAGATCTTAGGTGAAACCACTTGGGGATATGGCAGAACATTTTGATGAAAAATTCAACAGGTATTAAAGAAGCCCTCAAATGCACTAATACAAATAGGGAAATGACTGGCTAGACCTGAAGACTTCTGAAAAGGCCATGCGGGTTAGTGGCAGACTAAATATGAGTCAACATACAATAATAGGATGTATTATTAGCAAGGGAATTTCATGCAAGTCATGTGATAGGTTTTTACCTGAACTGAGTGAAAGCCTCAATCTGGATTATAGCATCTTATTTGGGTCACTGTAATTTAAGAAAAAGATGCACGAATTGGAAAAAGCCCAGTTAAGAGCAATAAGAAATTATTTGGTAACTCAGACTTGACATATGAGGAATGGTTTCCAAGTGGGGTTGTTTAGCCTGGGGAAGAGAAGACCAAGAGGGGTGTGTTGCTCTTCCACTACAGAAAGGCTTGTTAGCCAGAGAACCGTGATGGGCGCTGTTCCAAGGTCGTGGTCTTAAATAGCAAGAAGGGAGATTTAAGTTGGATATTAGGAAGAACTTTCTAAGAGGGACGTTAACAAGGGGGACAGAGATGGTGGATTCTCTATCACTGGAGGGCGTCATGTACAAGTTAAATAATCACTGGTAGGGAGAGCTTAGCCAGAAATATTCCTTGCTTGATTAGAGGCCTCTTGAGGTCCCTTCCAATCCTATTTCTCTAGGATTCTACGATACCAAAAGTTTAAGTTTTTTTTTTAAATCCCCTTCTCAGTAACATATTTTGGGGTTTGCTTTTCAGATAGCAATAATTATAAAACCTTTTTTTTTTTTCAGTTTTCAAATTCTGAAAACCAAGAATTGTTACCATAAAAATAAAATTGTCTTCATGAAAAACTGGAAAAAAATCCCTACGTTTTTCCCCATAAACCTTTTCATCAGAGGGAAAAATACTACAGAAATGTCAAATGATTCCAATGCTATTTCAGATCCTACTTTCATTTCATTTTAGTTACACACCGGAGGAATGTTGTAATATCAGGGGGAAAGTACCTGTGTTCAATTAGCTGGAGAGACAGCAGTAGTGAGGCCCAATTTTATATAAAAATTCAACTCTATCCTGATTTTGGTTTTGTTCATTCCAAAATGTCATGTTATCCTTATTGCACACTGATATAATCTGCACCACCATGGGATTGCTGTTCAGGTTTGATTTATACTTGCTGTGCTGTCCAGTTTCAATGCAGTATTTCTACAGTGAGCAAAACCCTAATGGATCCATGTTCTCAAGCTATTTATGCATATTTGTCAGAAATATTCCCCAAATTGGACATGCCTACAACAATTGACTCCCCCTGCTGTAGCCCCATAAACTGTCCCACATCCCTTATACCCATGTAGGAGGGTTTAATCCAGCAACAATCCTTCATGATAAAATATTTACATTAATATTCTGGAATTCCTCAGTGGCACTGGTGAAAAAAAGCATTACTGGCAACTCTCTCCTTTCCCCGAAAGCAAAGGAATGAGGCTGGCTTTGGAAATGCACTTCTTCTTCCCCACAGCACGCATCAGAAGGAATGGGCAGAGCCGTTCTTATGAAGTGGTGATGAGTGGTATCTGGCAGCCTGGGTGCCAAACTCTAGAGCCTGCTACTCCAAATAGCAAGAGATACCCGCGTACAGGCTTGCACATATTCTTTCCCCGCCTCTCGCTTGTGCTCTGTCACATATACACGCAGGCGAGTGTGCCAATACACACACAAACACAGTTGTGCAGGCATGCCCTTCTGCTATCACACTTCTGACCTCCTGAACCCACAAATTCCTCTGTCCTATGGCCTTGTAGAGACATCCCGGCCCTTTTTCCTTAAGATCAGTGAAAATACCCAGTGGGCATGTCTACACATGCATTGACGCCGGTTTAAACTTACTGCACAGTAAATTATATATGTAGGTGTTACAACGCATTAAAGCAGGGACTAACTTCAATCCACACACACAGTGTTACTGTGCAGAAAAGTGTCTACATGTGCATTACTGCAAAGTAACTAACTGGGCATAAATTTGCATCATGCAGGGATCAAATTTACGCTCAAGCTGGTATAAGTTGCCACATTTACTGCACAGCATGGACATACACATGCCCATGCTGGGCAGTAATTTTGGATTACTGGGCAGTTAATACCCACATTTTGATGCTCCCAGTATGATGAAATGGAGCTGCATAGAAGATGGAGGCATCCTCATAAGGACTCATTTCACAGCCTAAGCAACAAGGCTCTGGGCCCCAGGAATCATGCACAAGCGTGAGAGCATGGTGTTCATCCTCCCAACCAGAAGGAGCAAGACAGGAGCCTTTTGAAAGGGGTCAAAGTGAAGCCAGAGGAAAAACAACTGCACAAGAGATCTCTCCCCAAACTGTGTAGTTTGGACCCAGTCCAGCCAAGCTGTGAAGCACAGAACTGGTGTACGAAACCCCCCCTGAGAGACGATCTCTGTGTGGTTCTCACTCTGGTAACTATGCACCTATTTTCTTTAAAGAATACTAGAGTATTTTTTACTGGAGTCAGGAGAAGGATTAGTCTTGTGAGGAGTGCCATGGTACAAGCTTCAGACAATGCACATTTAGTTCCTGACTTGGGCACTGGCCTCACCTGTCAACTTGGAAAAGTCCCTTAACTGCCCCAGGAATAATGATGTCTCTTGTATCTATACAGTTGGATGCGTCACAGATCTGGGACTGACTCGTGTTGTGTAGGTGTGTGAAGAGCCCCAGATATTCGGGTTCTTAGCTCATTTGCAATCTTCAAGCAGTGAGGCTATGCGAAGCTTCGGTCCCTGATTCGATTTGGCAGAGATTTGGCCCAATTTGGATTCAATAGCAAAGAGACTGTCTTTTAAGATCCTGAACTGGGAAAACCTCCTGTATCACATGGATCTGCAAAAGAAAATAACTGAAAGGTGCTAGAGAGCTTCTTGGCCAGCCTGCTTCAGAGAAGTCCCATTGGCTTTGCTGTGCTGTAGATGAGGCCCCTCGTGACTTATAAATCATTGACTTCATTCCAAAGACATGAACCAACCCCTCCGGTTCAGCCATAAGGCCATAGCAAATATATCATGCTGATCTAATAGGTGTATGTTCTTTTGGGGTCCCCCTGCAGCTAATTGCTGAGCCTGGGGAGCGTGGGGGGGGGAGCTGCAGAGTTCCCAGCAGAACCAGAAATGGACTAGTGCTTCTGGTCCACTTCCAGGTTCACTGCTGAGCACACGAGGGCCCTCCCGCACTCCTGTGGGACGCTCCATCCACTCCAGCATCACAGCATTCACAAGCCATGCTGGTACCTCGAGGTATGTAGAAAAAACTTTTAAAGCTGTGTCTGAATCGCTGAATCTCCGAATCAGCATCGAATCTTCAGATTCAGATTCAGCCGAATCAAATTGGGGAGGTGATCTGTATCAACAAATCGAATCACTGTCCCCAATTTAGGCTGAATCTGAATCTGAGTCAAATAGGGCCTTTTTCACACACCTCTATTAAGCAGCACTAATGGAGTACTTTTTACAGCTGTTCAAGCACCTCATTTTCATTGATGTTCCAAGGGAGTTAGGCACCTAGATAGGTTCAAGAGTTCTGGGCTTGCACTTCTAATGCTTCAGTCAGCTCCTTTCTCAATGTCAGGGTTCATGGAGTCATAGGCCCCCACTGAATCACTGAGCATGTTCTCTAATTTGGGATTCTCCCAACGGCCTGCGTCCTTGTTCTGGTTTGAAAAGTCTGCTGTAGTGGGGCTTCTGTTGTCACAGTTATCAGACAGACTCTCTCTCCAGGGCCTCTTGAAATCCTTCACTAAATCCATTCCCAAGTGTCAGATCCTAGCTGCAGATGGAATGACATGATTGTCCCCGTCTCAGACTGGTTCCAGAGTGGCAGCTGCCTGGAACAAATTGGGATCACTTCAGCAGGTCTAGTTGGGGCTCAGATCATCCAGGACCAAACAGCTTCTTTCACATAAAACATTGTTTATTCATAACCACAGCCATTGAAAGAAAGAACATCCTAAGGGTCAGCCAACAGCCTGTGTGGATGATGGTGTCAAAATATCGTCCACCCAGAACCCTACAAGATTTCATGCCCGACAGGTCTGACAGGTCTGACTAGCCTGTCTCCATGCCATCCTCAAGGCCGTTGCCCAAAGCAAAGGTCCACCCTCTCCTGGAACAAATGCAGTGAGGATGTCAAGAGATGTTCCCTCTACCCCTACTACTGCTGCCCTTAAGGTCTGTCCTCAACACCTCAATTCCAGGTCTAGAGCACTCGCAGCTGGGCTGGGCTGATCTAAGCTTGGTTTTTGGGATGCTTCATGAGTAGCATAGATAAACTCTCTCCTTCTCAAGAATCCCTGGACAGCCATTGGCAACACCCTGCTTCACAGAAATCGATGCCCACTGTCAAACGAGGAGGAATGGTCTCAAGTTGCAGCAATGGAAGTTGAGGTTGGATATTAGGAAAAACTTTCTTACTGGGAGGGTGGTGAAGCACTGGAACAGGTTACCCAGAGAGGTGGTGGACTTTCCATCCTTGGAGGTTTTGAAGACCTGGGTAGACAAAGCCCTGCTGGGATGACGCAGTTGGGGCTGGTCCTGCTTTGAGCAGGGGATTGGACTGGATGGGACCTCCTGAGGTCCTTTCCTAGCCTTGTTTTCTGTGGTTCTGCGATAGTCTTCGGCTAGCCCAGCCTAGCCAAACAGTGTTGACAACTGTCACTAGGATCTTTGAAGCTAGTATTATCTTTCCAGTCCATTTCTAGATAGTCTTACTGAAGAAGGTGCCTCCTCTTACCCACACTAGGAGGGTCTAGTACCCACACCAGGATGGCTGAGTGGTTAAGGTGTTGGACTTAAGATCCAATGGACATATGTCTGCGTGGGTTCAAACCCCACTCCTGGTAGTGTGTTTTTAGACACTCTTTCTTGCCCACAGCAGGTGACCGGACTTGATGATCTCATGAGGTCTCTTCCAGCCCTAAACATCTGTGTAGTAAAGAGCCCCTTGTACTATTGCCCTGTGTATTCTTCCCAGACTCTCCACTTCCTAAATCAGGGGATTCACAGCTGCAATGCCCAATGCCTTTTCTTAACAACACACATCACAAACTTGCTGCCTCATTATTCCTGATTTTTACAAAGCAGCTTGGCTTCCACCATTGCATTTGGGAGCCTGTTCTGTCATCACACAGACCTCACTGTCCCTATACTTCCTCTCCCTGGATTTCAACCCATCACTCCCCTTTCTGCCACACTCAATAAATGATCTCCCTGCATTGTGTTTATCTCTTTCAATGTTTGTAGGCTATTACTAGGTTGCCCACTTTGTGGTCTCAGAGCCGAGCCATGTATCTTTTCCTGATTTAATCTTTTCTCGTATGTCACTCTCTCCAAACTCTTAATAATTCTTTTTTCCCCCCACTTCTTCTCTAAACTACCTCCGGCTCATCTGTATCTGTATGGTAATGAAGTGCCCAAAACTGAATGCAGTATTCTGGATGCCTAGAAA
>NW_017728886.1:4637259-4646097 GCF_001723895.1 Crocodylus porosus | reverse complement strand
TCTCCTTCTCAAGAATCCCTGGACAGCCATTGGCAACACCCTGCTTCACAGAAATCGATGCCCACTGTCAAACGAGGAGGAATGGTCTCAAGTTGCAGCAATGGAAGTTGAGGTTGGATATTAGGAAAAACTTTCTTACTGGGAGGGTGGTGAAGCACTGGAACAGGTTACCCAGAGAGGTGGTGGACTTTCCATCCTTGGAGGTTTTGAAGACCTGGGTAGACAAAGCCCTGCTGGGATGACGCAGTTGGGGCTGGTCCTGCTTTGAGCAGGGGATTGGACTGGATGGGACCTCCTGAGGTCCTTTCCTAGCCTTGTTTTCTGTGGTTCTGCGATAGTCTTCGGCTAGCCCAGCCTAGCCAAACAGTGTTGACAACTGTCACTAGGATCTTTGAAGCTAGTATTATCTTTCCAGTCCATTTCTAGATAGTCTTACTGAAGAAGGTGCCTCCTCTTACCCACACTAGGAGGGTCTAGTACCCACACCAGGATGGCTGAGTGGTTAAGGTGTTGGACTTAAGATCCAATGGACATATGTCTGCGTGGGTTCAAACCCCACTCCTGGTAGTGTGTTTTTAGACACTCTTTCTTGCCCACAGCAGGTGACCGGACTTGATGATCTCATGAGGTCTCTTCCAGCCCTAAACATCTGTGTAGTAAAGAGCCCCTTGTACTATTGCCCTGTGTATTCTTCCCAGACTCTCCACTTCCTAAATCAGGGGATTCACAGCTGCAATGCCCAATGCCTTTTCTTAACAACACACATCACAAACTTGCTGCCTCATTATTCCTGATTTTTACAAAGCAGCTTGGCTTCCACCATTGCATTTGGGAGCCTGTTCTGTCATCACACAGACCTCACTGTCCCTATACTTCCTCTCCCTGGATTTCAACCCATCACTCCCCTTTCTGCCACACTCAATAAATGATCTCCCTGCATTGTGTTTATCTCTTTCAATGTTTGTAGGCTATTACTAGGTTGCCCACTTTGTGGTCTCAGAGCCGAGCCATGTATCTTTTCCTGATTTAATCTTTTCTCATATGTCACTCTCTCCAAACTCTTAATAATTCTTTTTTCCCCCCACTTCTTCTCTAAACTACCTCCGGCTCATCTGTATCTGTATGGTAATGAAGTGCCCAAAACTGAATGCAGTATTCTGGATGCCTAGAAAATGAGTGATGCTTACCCTTTTTTTTTTTGCTCTGTGACCTAATCCTTCTGCCTCTACGGCCTGGTGCTGGTTGGTTCTTGTTCCCACAATGCATTGCAAAATCTCCTTTGGCTGTTGTGTCCAAGATCATTTGGACATCTCCAGTGGCCTAAATACTCCTGCTGGTGGGTGATTTTTTTTCAGGTTATTTTCCCCTTTTGATGGGCTGACTACACCACATGTTTTCCAAGTCAGATCTCATATTATCTCCTGCCTGTATATCCATCACCTTTTTTTCTCATTCTTGTGTTCTCACTCCTCTTTGCAACCCCTCCACACCCAACACACTGGTTTATACAAGTGTCCCAGATCATCCATTTTCCAGATCATGTTTTCTTTAACCTGCTGAACCTGATATTTACCTTGAACTGCAGAGTTTTTGATGCAGTGGGTAGTTAAGGAATGAAAGGGAGTCTTTTTATAGTCCTTGGTCCTGATCTGCTCCTGTTTTCTGTCCTGGCACAATTTATATCAGCCACACACACCCTCAACTTCCTTTTTCCTTTTTCCTTAAAAAAGGGTTTATCTTCCTGGAGCCAGAATAGCCAGATGTATAGTAGCCCATGTCTATAGTAGCTCAACAAAAAAGACACTGTAGTCAAAGCCAGACACAGGCTTGGGTGAACTGGGCAGCTGCCCAGGGCCCGGACAAAAAGGGGACCTGAAAATCCTAATTGTTTTCCATTGTTCAATTATTATTATCATTGCCTCTGGCAAAGTAGGGGGGCAATACTAAAAGTTTGCCCAGAGCTGCCAGGAGTCTAGGTACGGGACTGACTCTAGTTTAGGGAAGGACCTGGAATTATGCTTAGTTTACACTGATGGGAGTAAGATCAGGATCATACCCTAGTTCTTTCCCTGTTCTACCCCCAGTGATCATTTCCCATTGCATATATATTTAAATAAGTAAATCTGGACCAGTAAATCTAGGTCAGAGCTTAGATAGCTTTGAAGGCAAAATTTTGCTGAGGTTTGCATTTAATCATGGCAGCAAATTGTGAACCTTATGAGAACTAAGGCATAGGTACTCTTCTTGTATTGGTAAGCAGCAAAAAGATGTGCTCTGTAACTCCAGAGAAGACTGAAGAAAGGAGAAAGGCATGCCTTGGAAAGGTGGTAGACTGGAGATGGGAACACAGCATGCGCTTGTCTTGTCTTTTTCTCCTGCAGTAACAATGCCGAATAAAATGCCCCATGCATGTCCAGGATATTGGGCTGCTTGTTTTTAATCAAGATTTACAGTCCTGCCCATCCATGAGTTTTACAGACACTTAAATGCATTTCCAAAACCATGCAAAGCATTTAACAAAGCATTTAACAACCAATGACCAGTCAGGTGACAGATATCTGCTGTTTCTTTTCCAGTGCCTATCCCCCATGAAAATACACTTTTAACCCATTTTAATGGGAGGGGTTGGTTGGAAAGGCAAATAATACCATTCCGGGTGCTTCCTACAAGCATGTGTTATTCGTTTGGAAGTATCATGAAACAACATTGCTTCTTGTGGCATTTCCAAATAAAAACCTCATGGTCCTGACTCTGAAACTCTACACAGAATGCTGCCTTTGTGGTATTTTGGGGAGGAAAATGACTTTTTTTCTTTCTCTCTTCTTTTAATAAGAGCAGAGAACAGACTTTTTTTGGCATGGGATGGAATTCTATTCTGCACTGTATTATCTGAAACCCTCAAGGAAAATCTGCACAGCAGTTCCTTATACCTAATCATAATGCATCAAATATGGGTCTGTTTCTAGTGTAGCAGAGTTGCCTTTTGGAGCTTGGGTTGAGTCCCAGGCTTGAAATCTTGCTGTTTTGATTGGTGGAGCCCATTCACCTATCAGGAGGCAGCAAGAGCAGTTAAGTCACACCCCTTTCCTGAGGGGAGGGGCAGTTCCCCCTCCCACCCCCCGGACCTGGTTGAAGACTGCAACACTCCGGTCTGGAAGACTTCAGGGGCAGAGCCCGGGAGTGTATAAAAGGAGCTGCATGCCCATCACAAGGGAGCACATCCCGGACAGAGAAGAGAGAAGATGGGGGCTTAGAAGAGGTGAGGAGGTCTGCTCAGGAGGCCGAAGCAGTAGCCCGGAAGCGCCCCTGGAGATGTCCATTGGCAGGGAACAGAAGACGGCTCCAGTGGCTAGGCTCTTGGTGTGCAGCACAGCGCATGGCATCCAGATCCTGGGAGCTGCATGAGGCAGCTCAGGTTTGCAACCTCTGGCATGCAGCCAGAGACACAGTAACGGAGTAGGACCTTTGGAGCCCTTGGGCAGCTCAGGTCCTCAACCCCCAGAATGAGGCTGGGAGCTTGGTACAGGAAGTGCTGCATGGGAGCGGACCGAGCCAGGTGCTGCGTGAGGCAGCCCAGGCCTCTGGCCCATAGCAAAAGGTTGAGTCCAGGGATCCAGATGGTGCTTGGGCTACTGAGCCAGCAGACAGGGCTGAGCCAGAGGCCCCAGAAGGCCTGCATAGCAGGGCCCTCTTCCAGGGACAGCGATTCCCCCGAAGCCCACTGCAGGCAAGACAGCAGCCTGGCACATAGGACAAGGGCCACCCTCCAGGCCCGTGAGCTGTGAGTTGCAGGGAAAAGAGGATTCCCACAAGCGAGGGGGAGTCTCCCCCACCCCCACGGTTAGTTAAGGGCTCCTGAAAGTGGAGGTGCCACTGGGAGGCCCCCCCAAAGTTACCAGCTTCCTTGTAGGGCTTGGGAAAAGCCCAAGGGCATTGGGGTTTCCCCTTGGGATTAAGTTTATCTTTGGGGTTTATCCATTTCAGATCAGATACTTACCTGTGACTAACCTGTATCTGGAGCACTGGTATAAGGTTTTATGTCATTTACCCAGAGGGTATTGTTTATGTTATTTGTTTAGATATCTTTATCTATCTACACACACTGTACATATATTTATATCCATGTTCCTTTCCCTTGTGATAAGTTAATGTAAATAAAGGTGTATATAGTAAAGTCTCGTGGCTGTCCTGGCCTGGTTCTATAGGGACAGAGGGAAACTGAGCAGTCTGCAGTTCCCTTACATCACACCTGCCAGCTAACAATCCCCCTCAACTGGAGAAGGGGAGGATATATCTGCATTACCTGGGCTACATTAGAATAGGTTAGAAGTTTGCAATACCCAGTTCCCTTTAGCTTACAGTCACCTTTTCTTCCTTCCTTTCTAGATAATTATCAGCGTGATCACAATAAATTATATATCAGTGTCATAGTTTATATTTTTTGGCTACAACTTGGTAGAGTATGGGCTTCATCATACCACTCTTCCCCAGATTAATGAGCACCTTTCTCTACATGCAGCTTCTTTTGCAATGGATGGAACAAGAGCTGGTTAAATAAAACAGGTTTATGAAACAGATTTACAAAAACCAGGCACATCTCTTTATCACTTTCATTGTGAAAGAAAGAAGCTGTTTTTTTAAAAAAAATCCTGTAGCATCATAAATATTTTAATTAAAATGTTGCAAAAGTTTTAAAATGAAAAAACAAAAGTGATTTTTTTTCAGGGATTCAGCTTCATAGTATTTGGGGTTTTCCTTTATTTTATTTTCTTGCTATGAAACATATTACGATGAACAATGTCCAAGTATTATTTGTTTGGGGGATTTATATTACTTCTTCCTTCCTTCCTTTCTTTTCGTTCCCATTTTTCCTTCTGGGCACTCTATAGCTTTACAAAGCTTCCTTATGACTCCATGATTTCCATCCTGTACTCCGGTCACTCTGTCCCCTATTCACAATTGCTATCATAAAGGTGACCTGCCCCCCAACCTAATTACATAAATTTAATGGATTCTTAACAGAAATAATACATTTTATTTAATTAAAAATACCCCCCCGACCACGACCACCATCTTTGCTGTTTTTCTAGTGACCTTTGTTTTTCAAAAAAACAAACAAAAAACAGCAAAAAAAAAAAAAAAATTGACAATTGATTTACTTTTGATTGAAATATGTTTTGATTATTTCTTAGTTTCAATTTCCTTATTTTTATATGGGAAAATGTATGAAAGAAAAATAAAAAAGTGAGAGAAAATATTCCCTATAGTCCCCTTATTTCAAATTTCCCGATATCTCGCCCAATGGGATGTCTCTACTGTTATCCAGATTGACTGAGCCCCAGGCCAGCGCCTTAAAGAACTATCCAACTTGATGACCGTGAAAAACCCACCTAGCTTCCTACAGTCTCATAGAGACATTTCTTGTGCATGTAGGACCAAAGTCACCCTTTCCACAGACATTTAAGATAAACCCACAAAATGTCAGTGCATTTATTGCTGAAACAGCTAACAAGTGGTTTGCTGGCAAAAGGACAGACCAAAGGTCATTCCTTCTTTCATGCACCCATTTGTCTTGACTTAACCTAAAGCACGCTACACCCCTGGGGAGATGCCAATATAAACACCATCACACCACAAATATGTTCATAGCTCACCCACCATCTCCACCTGGACTTGCTTTCAAATGAGTGACAAATACACACAACTCAGCTGGTCGGATAAGGCCAACTTTTCATGAGGAGGTAAAGATTCCCAGGGACTGCACTGTTTGATCTCTGCACCCTCTTCATTTTGCCTTATTTTTAAAAGCTCTGAGATGAAAGCATTTAATTTTCCAATGTCTCTCTTGGTGGGTTGGACGCCTGGCCTGAAAATATTTTGCTATCAGTTTCAAAGACCAAATCCTATGGTGTTCCTCATTTTTGTTCCCTCCTTTCTTGTTTTCTTTTTTTTCCTCCTTTAGAGAAACAGACTTGTAGTTCTCCCCCTCCCCCCCCAAACTGAGTGAGAAATAGGAGCTTAATGTGGGGAAAACAAAGAGCAGGACAATTATATATTGGAAATTGCAATTTGCTTTGGTGGAAAAAACTTCATTGCCTTTCATCACAGGATGAGCAGTGGAGAATTCAAGGGCCGGGGAACTCTCTAGGAAGGTCAGCCCAGGACAGCACAAGCATGCTAAGACAGCTTTGTCATTTCAGGCTCTGGTTGCCAAAGAGAAATCATCATATCTCCCTCAAGGATCTTCTTGATTATAGTCAACTCCCTCACATTTGAGAGGTCAAAACATAAGCTGTCTTCAGCCCTGTCTTCAGAAGAATGACTTCTTTGCAGCTCCCCTGCTAAAGTGCAATGTCTTTCACAGGCACAATACTCAGGCTAAAGACAGAAATTACACATAAACTGGTATAAGTGATCAGAAACAGGTTCAGATCTGTAATACAAGAGAAGTTCAGTGCACATAATCTGCATTCAAAATAGCCCAAGCCAGTTTAAGATAAACCTGGATGGATGTAGCATCAGGCTAAACTGATTTAGCTTAAATTGGGTTATTGAACTTCTGTCTCAGATCCCCTCCAGATTCAAGTTAACTCACAGTCCCCCAGCATCCCAGGATGCTTTGTACATCCCCCACAAACCTCACCTTGCAGGGTGGGCAGGCTAGCCTTGGCCAAAGTGATCTGCTCCAGCCAAGCAGGGAGGCATGCTCTAGCCCCCCTCAGCATCTGGCCTAGACCACTGCAGGTATGTGCCTGCATTTCTAGAATCAAAAGTGAATGTCTGTTCACTTGCTTATCAGTTCAATTTATGCTGCTTAAATTAATGTGCAAAGATTGAATCAATTCAGGCTTGGGCTTTCTGACTGCCTGTACTTAATCTATGTGTTCAAACTACTCAGTAGGACATCAGGCAAAATTTGGGCCATACACTAAGACTGGTGTATTGTTTATTGGAGCTGATTAAGAAATTATTCTTTTTCCCTCCAAAAAGGTAAAGCCATTTTGATTTTCTTTGTACATTTGTGTAGAAATAATTTTAAAACTGAGCATGTCTAATGCTTTGGCAACCAACCCCCCCCCCCCCCCCAGAAAAAAATCTAATTTCCAATTGCTGAATATAGAAAAGAGCTTTTTCTTTTTTTCTTTTTTTTGGGGGGGGGGATATGGAACTGACAAAAAGCAAACTATTTTCAACAAAACAGATTTTTTTTTTCAAAAATTAAATTCTGTTTGTCAAACAGCCAACTTAGGTTGACTACATTTTGATGGATATTTTTGACCCATTTTAAAATGTATCTAGTAGCTTTCCAACAAATGGCTTCAGAACACCTTGCAAACCTTGCTGGCTGCTTGTAGATGGATGCCTATCTCCTTCAATTAATAGCTTCTCCCATTACTGAGGTGCAGCCATGTTTTGGGTAGCACAAAGCAACTGCCATTATGACAAAGAAGACCTGTAGTGACATCCGAGCCCTTTTGATCTAAGAGCTGCACATGCAATTATTAAGAAAGAGTCTCCATCCCAAAGATCTAACTTAACAAGATAGACAAATCAAACGTTATACTGGTGTTGCATTATCAGCCTGATATAACAGGCAGTGCATAAGGGCACAAAGCACTTAAGGATATCCTACACTTCAGTCATTTCTGTGGCTCATGTTCTGCTAGCCAAGTAGCTTCAGTATAACACGAACTTCAGCATCAGCTAACTACACTTTTTTCAGCCCACACTGATTTCCAGGCTATCACAGTTGTGTTGCTAGAACTAATCTAGCTAGTTGGATGCCTCCATGAACTGCAGCTGTGAGAGTGATGGCATAGGTTTGCCTGGGCACACCTAGGAAGTCCCATGATAAAACTTAGACTTCAATTTAGTTACACTTAATCATAGTACCATAGAGTTGGAAGGGACCTCAAGGATCATCTGATCCAATAACCTGTACCAGTGCTACATTTAAGCCATCCTTCTCTGATGAGTATTTAACCTCCTCTTCAACACCTGCAGGGAAGATGATTCCACAGCTTTTCTGGTGAGATTGAACTCATAAAAGCTCATATATATATACATATATATATAGAGAGAGAGAGAGATTAGTTTTGGTTAGTCTACAAGGTGCAAACATACCCTACCTTCTAATGCAGTTAACAATGTCAGTTTATTCCATTGCATTGCCACTTTGAGAGTATAAAAGGTTTTTTGGAGGGTTTTTGGATAATATAATGCTGACAATGCTAAGTCAGCATCCTAACCACCAGACAGACCTTCCATTAAAAGCATTTAGCTCAGCACAGTAGTATCACACAGTAAAAAGCAAACTTATGGGTTTAAAATGATCCCTGTACATATGGATTATCCCTCTGACTTCACAGGCTCCTAAATTGTGAAGTTCAGAAGGGACCACTATGATCTTTATGTTGAACTCTTATAGAGAGCAGACCATCGAATTTCAATCCACCATTTCTGCGTTGCCCCCATAAATTGTGCCTGTGCTACAGCCAGGGTCAGATCTAGGGGGGCATGGACAGGCACATAGGTACCCTCCTCCCCTTTGATTCCTGCTCTACCCATAATTTAAAATCTACTGCTTGGCAGTGGTAGTAGCATTTCTACTCAGGCAATACTACAGGAGTTTCTTGACTTCATGGCTCATTATAATCTACCCGATCCCTTCTAAGCTCTTCAGTGGAAAGGTGTTAATAACCCTCTCTTCTTTTTAAATGGTCTTGATGTTCCTCCAATCAAGCTACTCTTTGTTCTGCAGTTCTGCTGTCTGTTAGCCACTCCTGGTAATGAAGCTCCTATTTCACAGCCCTGCAGATTTTTTTTAACTTATTCCAA
>NW_017728886.1:4615084-4636419 GCF_001723895.1 Crocodylus porosus | reverse complement strand
GGGTAGGAGCCAGCACCACTTCCCTTGGAAGTTGGTTCCAGATCCTAGCCACCCTGACCGTGAAGTAGCGCCTCCTGATATTTAGCCTAAAATGCACCTCACCATCTGCACCCCACTTTTCAAATCTATATATCCACCCAAGGCTACAGTTTTATCTTTTAGAAAGATGCCCACCCTTAACTAGAAAACTCCAAGTGCCGTACTGCTACACTGCTTCAGTGACTCTACTCACATAACGAAGGGCTATTTGTACAAAAGTTCTTCCGCAGTCTTAGGTCCATGGTCTGTTGGTTCATCTAAGCCAAGATAAGCATTGCTGCTTCCAAGTCAATAGCTACATGTTACAATCATTGTGATTTCCATGTACCTCTGTTTTCAGGCCTCTTTATCCTGCCAAAGCAAGGAAAAGGGACCTTAAGCATGAATGAGAATCAGGACATTGTCATGTTTTGCTTTGTTTTTAATTTCCTTGAATTTAAGGAACACTGCCATTGCAAATTCACATTCCCTACCACTGCAGATCTGTTTTACAGATCTGATCATGTCAAACAAAACCCAACAGGCACCTGATTTGATGATGAGTTTATTATTATTTCATCCCATATATTCTGAAATACAAAAAGACAGAGGCTATGCTTTTGAGTGGAGAAATATGACAGCTCAGGTACAGTTAGGCTCCCTTGGAGTTTACATTAAGAAAAAAAACATGTAGCAAAATCATCATCTCATTGTTCTCAAGATTGTCAGGAGATAATATTTTTCTACTTGAAAAGCCAACACTCCTTCTAGCAAAGGAGGAAAAGGATGATTCTCCTCTACCTTGTCTTTTGTGAGTAAAAGTGAATAAAGCAAATGGCTGGAAAATGTTATTGTGTTATATCAGTTACATTTTATACCTACATGGCCAGGCATAAATGACAGGTAATCATGTTCATTGGGTGGTGCCTTCCCATTTCCTCCATTCTCAGCTACCCCACCACCCCTGAGGCAGAAAGGCATTACATAGGTGTTTCCCATAGAATATATAAAATGCACACGCACATACACACACAAACACTCAGAGGATGGGCAATAATCAGCTGCATTAAAACTGGCACAGATTCTTTACAGTCAATGGAGCAACCCTGATGTACACTAGCTGATTTACATTAGCTCATTGAGACAACATTGGCAATAGCTTTTAACTATACCATGGGGCTTTTACAAGGTATAATCCCCTGCTGTTAGCAAAGCTCTTCAATACCTTTGAAATGCAGGTGCTCTGTACATGCAAAGTATTACTGCTAAATGTAATAATGAATAGATCAAAGGCATTGCTTGAATCAGTCTAGGATGACTAGTTTTATTTACAGGTAAGGTGCAAATGGAGATTATTTGGCAGCAAATCTGCTGGATGGGTAGATGAGAGCACAGTGAATTGCTTGAATTAGCAACACTAGAGAGGGAAGCATATGGGTGTTTGAACATTTTGGGTGCTTTTAAAAAATATGAATATAGTGGCAGAGAGTATTATTGTGGGTTAATCACAAAAAACAGCTTCTTTCACTACCCCCTGCCTAGTTTATGTGCATACCGATTTCACAGGTCCAGTTCAGCTACATCCCCTGTTGACTTCACCTTGATGTGCCCTAACTTCAGAAATGAAGTGCTGAATTGGTGCAAGGGATTGGACTAAATGACCCTTGACCAACTGACCCTACAATTCTATGCTATGATGATTCTGTTCTTTGGGAGTGTTTGATTAACTGCTGTTTCCCTCCAACATTTCACATGTGTTTGCAGGAATCATGACTCATCTGAAAACTAGGGCTGGAAAGTGCATTTTTGGTCGTTCACTAGATGCCAGTTGTTATGTGTTCTTCATTATTCTCCATCCTTAAACATTGTATTCATCCATTTATGAGCCATGAACAATACCACGTGGTGCTTGATAACTAATTATATGTTGCAGATAGCCAGCAAGTTAACTGAACATCGAGCTATGCAACCAGCTCTTCTTCCGTCTAGCTGCAGATGAGGGCTTGAAGTGGGAATTGTGGAGGATCCTTTAATAGCTGCATTTGAACACAGAAGATGCAACTCAATGACCCAGGAAGCATCTTCCACTCACAACATAAGACCTACTAGTTGGCATCTAGCCCACAGGTTTGTTTGGCCTCACCCCTCCCAGGGTCTTCGTGGAGACCAGCAGGGAGCAGCACTCAGCAGGGCTCCAGGACTGGGATCTTGTGGTGGGGACAGTATGAGGCCAGAGCTGGGGCACAGCCACGATCTGTTCCCTGCACATCCCTGCCCATGAACCCACGCTCGTTGCTGGGGCAGGTGGGCAGTGGATCACGGTTCTTCCCCGACCCCTCCAAGATCCCAGGGTCTCCCCAGCCCTGCCTGCCCATTTTACTCCAAGCGGAAGTCCCAACCCTTCCACCCAGCCATGTATCATGTCTGTGCAGATCCCAACCCAGCGATCGGTGTGGAACGGACAGCCTGGGCTTCCCAGGCAGTGGGCAGGGGATTCTGGGAAATGTTGTCTGCCATGGGTCCAATCCAGCCCCCTGGCCAGACTTTGCCTCCCACCCCCCGACTCTATCCTGATGTCTTTTCTCTCACAGTGGTACAAAGTGGCTACCAAGGGTCTGTCCAGAGTGATCTGTTCTCTGCCCATTGTCTGAGCAAAGTTTTGTATGTATGATGATAACACAGAGCGTTAGATCTGAACATGCACAGACAAGCCCAGCAAGCGGAAAACTCCGCTGCATGCCCAGGCTGTGCCCCCTGCTCGACCCCAAGGCTTGTCAATCAAGACTGCCATAACGCACATGCTCAGTTTACTCAGAGCATGAGGTAATCTGATCTAACGCACATGCTTAGTTCACTGACTGCATGATGTAATTGGACTAGAAATTTCTATGAAGCGAGCAGCCTGATTGGCCACTAAATTCAAATAAAAGGCTTGTGACCCCGCCCCCACCCGGTGTGTGTGTGAGTTTCGGAGGAGAGACTGTGCTTGACCTGTGAGCAGAGGCTGCCTTTGCAGGGACTGTCTCACAGGGAGAGAACAATCCTTAGAGCAGGGCTGTGGCGGCAGGGGCTACTCCTAAGGAGGGCTTCTAGCCCACTGGTCTCTTCCTCGCTGCGATTTTGACTATTCGATTCCTCTTCGTTTCCTGTCTTGATCTTTTGGCTACCGGACTGATTCTGGCACTGACCCTGACCACGAGTTCGATCAACCCGACTTATTGAGATCACGGCTTTACCTCATCGTACCCAGCACTGACCTCAGCATCGTTATCTATCAACTTCGGCATTGATTCCACTTTGGACTGGCGTCACAACATGTTACAGTTTTGTTGTTCGTATCCCTTAATGAGCTGTTGACCAGCCCTGGGACTTAAGGAGTGGGCAGCCGCCCCTATCCCTCATGGGGTAGATAGCAAGGGCTCACTCCGGAACCCCATGGGCCAACAGACCCCTCTGTTGTTCGTTTTGATAGCACTGTAACTGAAGCAAACTTCCTACCTATGCTACAGAAGTGTAAGTAAATAAAATTCAACTATTTTTGAAACCGCACGATTCCGCGTACCGCTCAGACTCCTCGCTGCTAATCCCGCCTGTTCCGTATACGAACCCTCGGCCCACCGTGACCTTGGGGTCTTTATTCCCCGACACCCATCTTCCCTTAACCTTCTAGCATTCAGAGGCTTAGGAAGTCCTAATGTGGAGGTTGCAGCCCTCTCCATTCCTATGTTAACTACTGGATATTACCACCCAAACTAACCTTTAAAAAGACCTCACTCTTAAAGGCAAGTGGATGGACCGGGGGAGGCATCTTAGCCATGTACTTTCAATGCATTGGCCTGCACAACTGAGCCCAATGGGAGGGGTGTCATAATTTGCTGCCAAGGTAATCCAGGGCAGGAGGGGCACCGTTTCTTCCCCGCTGAGCTTCATGGGCACCAAAGATACACACACCACATATACCTCCTGGCAAGACAATATTATAGATCTTGGGCTGCTGGTTCATTGTAGGCCCATCGTAGCACTATAAGTAGCATTAAGCCTTGCTTGACATGAGTAACACCAGGGAGAATGGAGGCCCCTATATGATCATTTTGTAGGCTGAAAATTGTCTGCAATGAACTACTCAGTGGATATTTCCAAGGGTCAAAGACATCTGCAGGAATCCAGACTGGTTTGCAAAGGCAGCCTGGCCAAAATCCCATGGAGAAAATGGTTCTGACAAATATCTCAGGAAACGGAAACCGCATCGTTCCTCAAATTTGGGGAGGCTGCAATACCCGCAGCCTGGCAGGAATAAAATAATGCTACTGGAACTGTGGTTGGAGACTCATCAAGTCTTTTTTACTGGATGCACAATAGAGGAGCTCTAATCCCCTCCATACAGCTTTGAAAAATGTACCCATTAGGGACTCCTAGATCATAATGAGCAGCTCTGCAAACTGCTCCGTGGAAGCATATTTTTTACATTTAAATGGAGAAATATGCTTCAGTAATGTGAAACATTGCACTTTTCTTTGTGCAGCAAAACCTACAGCATGTTTCATCTGAGAAAGTGATAGGAATTAAGGGCTGTGTATACTGGCATATTTTGTTGGAGTTTTTCATCTTGATTTGCATATATACACACAGTGGCTTTCCAAGAAAGACAGCTAAGCTAAATTACCCCAGAAGTGAACAGCTTTCAATTAAATGAACACAGATAGATTGTGTCTTTTGGGGAGCAGCCCCACTCCTGGGGTGAGAAAGAATTTTCATTGCCCCAGTTGAACAAGGGGGTACTATGCTTCTCCTCCCTATTGAAGAGGCTTTTCCTACCAACACATAATGGCAACTGGAGTTAATAGTCCCCCCTACACACTCAGGGCCTGGGCACACAGCACATTGATCTTTTACCCTTATTTAAATTATTCAGGATCCAGAGCAGATAGGCAGCCAGCATTTCCAGGATAGCTGTCAGAGATAGGTGTGGATACAGGGCCTCACCACTATGAACACCCATCTCAAAATGGAAGTGGACACATAATTACAGTGGTATAAATGTGTCCTGAGTTCAAGTCCACCACTTTAATCAACCCCTCTTCCCTCAACCTCGGGACACATCCACTTGGATTCATGCTACATGCCTTTGCCCACCACCCCATAACAGGGAAAAAAAGAAGCTAAATTGACTCCTGCTCTTAGAGGAAAGGGAAGGCATGGTTCTGGGCTCCCGAGCAGGGGGTGATCAGCTGTAATAAATGAAAGGAAATATTTTCTTTGTTTTTTCATGGTAAAACACAAGGAATCCCTGCTTTTTTAAAAATCTCTCTCCCTGGGAGGGGGAACTAATTGTTTCCAGAAAGAGGTTGCCTTGAAACAGGCACTGGAATAATGCAGCACGATATATCAACATATATTTGGTTGCCAGAGCATTAACAGATACACCTAGGGGACATCAGGATATTGTTAGGACTCCCTGTTGTGGTTACAAGTCTGAAGGCAAGAGCAAAAGGTGCCCTGTGAGAAGGGAAAGGGATGCTAGAGGGGGAAATATCTCTTGTGAATATAAATATTACTCAGCCCAAAGCATGCCAGGGTCATGCTCAGTCCCATCTGTACTGATGTCTGCAACTTGGTGTGGCCAATAAAGGCCCTAAAGGGCGAGTTTCCCCTGCTAGCAGCAGAACATTGAGTGTTGCCTACAGCATGGTACACAAGTCCACCGTACCCACCCATCTCCAGCTGCAAGATGAATCCATCAATCCACGCTATGCAGGTCCATGTGATGTTGCCAAAAAGGGCCATGTCTCCCCAGTTCCAATGGTACTCAGTTTCCGTTCCCTCCTAGTGGGTTAGCACCAGCACTGGCCGATTTAACCAACTGGGTCTTCTTCCAGGAACATGGATAGGTTAACCAGTATCTCAGTTAGGTGCAGCTGAACACTGAAGGGTGTTGTTACACAGCTAACGGATGGCTGTGAGGGAGAAGTCCTGGGTGTTATGGACATGGATCTGTGTCTCTGAGAATGCCCATTGATGAAAGTATCACATTTCTAAATAAGGATGATGGGACTTTCCAGGAACTTAGCTATCAAGACAGGCAGGTAGACCAGCATGATGTCCTTGCACTATAGAGACCTCAGGAGTTACTAAGAAACCTCTAAAGTAGGACTGGCATTATCAAGTCAAGTCTCTCTTGGTCTGCTATCTGGTACAATGTAATCCAGTACAGCCCATTTCATGGTTGGGTTGTTGGTGACTAAACCAATGCCCATACTGGGGCTAGTCTGGGTGATAAGGGTGTGTGGACACCCATCAGGAATAAACACAATACCTGTCAAAGGGCAGATGAGTGCCCAGCAAGCCAACAGTCATCCATACTTGGAGGGGAGATGGGTGCTGCCGGGTCACTCTGCCCGGAGAATCACCAATGATGCTAAGCAACTCAACTAACCCAGGAGGGTTTTTACAGCAATGGTTGCAACAGCTTCAGGACTGACTTGACCTGGCTAAGTGGAACTGTATAACTGAGACAATGTTCAGGTTGAATCCAAACTGACTACCTTGATATCCAGAGTAGAGGAGAATGAATACAGCAGAATGGAGCAATGTAGGCATATGTTAAGCAGTCAGAGGATCCCAGTGGTGCATCTACACATGCAATTAAGTTGAAATAATAAACTCTGGAACTTTTTTTCTTCCTGGGAGCCACATTTACACATGTGCCTGGGAGTCCAGCACACTGAGCCAGGTCAGAGCAGCTCCAGCTGCTAGCCTGGGGATCAGCCCAAGTGCCTGGGGCTCCTCCACTCCAGTTTAATGTGCTGTAGAGGGTCTGGCTGGGGCACAAGGGGTGCTCCAGTGGAGAGCTAGATGGCAAGCAGCCCTTGAATTGAAGCACCCTTGTGCCCCAGCCAGCTGGGTCAGTGCCTACATGTGCGTTGCTGCATATGAAGGAATTCTGCAGCAGGATAGTACTTGCATTTATGCTCCCTCCCCAGTCTCTCAGTTCTAATCCTCAAGGGGAATTTACAAAACACTTTTCATAGACTAGCCTACGAACGTCACTTCATTAAGCTACTGCATACAAAAAACCATGGACTTAATATAGACGTTGGACTTATGACACATTACAACTTGCTGCAGAGTTAATTAGTTTACTCCAGCCTAATAACTTTGCATGTATAGACAAGACATTTACTATGCAACTAAATAGTCTACTACACAGTAAACCACTTGTGTAAACACACCTAGTGAGTTGCACTGATGCTAACTAATGCAGTAAAATGGTTACATTCTACTTATGTTCCAGCCATTCTTTTGGAAACTAGGGGTTAAAGCAGGGAGTGTTGATAGGGAGGGTAAGGTCTGTCTCTTTGTACTTTGTAGCAGATGGGGTTAAAGATTTCATGCTCTGGGAAAACATGGGAGGTAAGGTACAAGATGAAATGGTGAAAATAAGGACACACACAAGATACCAGAGTTCATTCATGCCAGAGGTCAGACCAGAGGACTATTTACTTAGAGTGAGTGTATGCACCTACACTCGATGCTGAGGTTTCTGTGATATAGGCCAGTAATGTTTGAATTTTCCGTGGCATATACAGAACACATCTAGAATTTAGTTTTCCCCATTATAAAGAGTATTAATTATTATAATTAAAATCAAATCTGTCCTTTGACCCAAAATAAATTTATTTTGACAGCTAGATGCATAGCTATTTCCCCAAGAATTGTCAGTGACCTAAAATAATCCATGATTTATTCACTGCTCATTCATTCATAAATACAACTTTACCAGTTGTTTTTAGAGTGATTCATCCAAAGACCCCTTCTGTTCCCTTTCATATAAAGCAATATTGATCATTTTCCCTTGTGCCAGCTGTTCCTGGCATCTTCCCCCTGTATGGCATAGGGATGCACACCTGCATGTGCGGATATTTCTGTGCACGTGTGTGTGTAACTCGAGGAAATTAAAAAAAAAAAACACTTTCCTGGAAACAGACCTGGGAAAGCCCCACAGCCTTTATCAAAAACAATGCTCATGCATAATGTCTAAGGGCATAAATCTTTTATTATTATAACTAGTCATCATTAAATCAGTCAGCAAGGTTATATAACAAGGAAATGAATGAGACCCTTTGCCGACCTTTAAAATATAGGCCTGGAAAATGCAACAGCATTGCCTAGTCCAAGGCTCTTTTTTTCCCCCTCCTTCTCACAGGGAGGTTCACAAAGCCTGCTGTGGGATGACAGAAGCAAAGGGCTCGTTAGGAGAATGTTGCTAATGGGAAACACCAGACAGAGAAAAGAGAGGGGCAGCTGTTGTGGTTTGGTGAGAAAGCCATTTCCAAAAAAATCCCCAAGTTTTAACAGCATCATCCCACTGGGCCCAATCTGGATTAGCCCTGCAGTAGCCTGTCACTAGACAGCCACAGGAATTCAAGGCTCGGAAGATGGTAGAGGTGATACTGCTGAACGAAGCCCAGAAATCACGTAAACCAAGATCTTGCTCAGAGTAGACTTGTGTCCACTGGGATCTGTGCATGGGCCTGTCTGTGGCAGTATGTGCAGGTGTGTCCTTTACCTGTGTGTGTGCACATGTCTGCACAGGCATGACCACAAGTGACCAAGCCCAGGGCTGGAGACAGATATGGGCATCTGTAATGTACTGGTTGCTTATGCCCAAATATGTTTGAATGTTAAGTCACGATTTCATCTGCGATCACTCTCAATTACTGTAAATTCTTCACGAGACAGCAAAGGTACGGCACAAGCCTGGGCCATATAACCTATCCCTGGTGATTTTTTCAACTTGTACAAAACTTTGTGCTATGTTGGAACTTGTATAGGGTGCAGTGTCCCATCTCTGGTTCCTTCACATCACATACGATGGGTGCGTCTACATGAGACACTCTACTTCGCATTAGACTAATCTAATGCGCAGTAAAGCATCACCTTCTATACGCGTCATGTACTTACTGGTCAGGTCTACAAGAAATGCTGACTGCACAGTTGTTACTGCACAGTCATTTAGGACCTGCATATCCATGTACTAAATGTCTGCACAGTACTCAGCATTATTGCATAGTAGTGTACCCGTACAACTTCCGGGTGACACAGACTGTGCAGTAGCTCGTTACTACCGCACAGCAGCATCATGTCACAGTTTGTGCCCCGCAATGCTACTGCATAGTAGTAACAAGCATCTTGTGTATATGTGGACACCACATTAAATTAGTCTAATGTGCCTTTTGCTAGTATCAACACATACAGGTACTAGATAAATGACACATTTGCTAATGCACCATAGTGCATGTGCAAACATTGTCCGGGTGTAATTTGCTCCTGGTCAACCCAGGTAGCAGGGCACCTGCTGTTGCCTGGCTCAGCCCCAGTGTAGGGGAAATTGTGCCGGTGGGTCCAGATCCCCACATGGTGGGGAGACAACTGTCCCTAGAGCCAGCACAGCTCTCCCCACCCAGCGGAGATCAGGACTGGCCCCCATGCTGCCTACCAACCCCTGAGGAGCCTGGCTACTGCAGAAGAGACAGAGCAGGGCAGGAGCAAATTACTCCCATTGGGAGCACATGTGTAGACATGTGCCCAGGAGTTCTTCTGCACAGAAAATTCAGACACATTAATTGTGTGTGTAGACATACTCCATATGGTCCTTTGGGGAATTGGCCCACTCCCCTTCCTGCCTCCAGTGCTCCTGTCCCCAACATCACTTCCTGTTATTCAGCATCTCTCTGCTGCACTGCCGTCTGGATGCTGCCCATGATGCACTTCCTTCTGCTGCAGGGTCTATATGCTCAGGTGGCCTCTAGGATAGTGAGGTCTTTAGACTCCCAAACTCCTACACTGGAACACATAAGCATATCATATATTACATATTATTATTATTATTTTAACAAAAATCGTTAGACAAGCAGTACCTCTACAGTACTTCATTGTTGCAAGACCCCATCTTTGGTTATTTGGGCTATGTCATTCTTGCTCATTTTCAGACCACCTGGCCAGATGTAGCAGGTGAACATTAATCAAGGCAACAACAGTCTTATTTTTTATGGCTTTTACGCTCTGTAGAGGCTCTGCCT
This sequence comes from Crocodylus porosus, assembly GCF_001723895.1. Lineage (NCBI taxonomy): Eukaryota > Metazoa > Chordata > Crocodylia > Crocodylidae > Crocodylus > Crocodylus porosus. Next base: position 4,626,322 of record NW_017728886.1, on the reverse strand, counting down.
ATCAACTACTGTTCTGCCCTCGCCAAGCCCAGAACTGAGGCAGTAATGCTTCTGTGGGGTACTTCCCACTGGCACTCATGATCTCTGCCTCCTATGCATCTCAGAGCTGGGACAGGAGCCCCTTGGAATGGCTTTATCCCCTCCTTTCCAGGCTTGGTGTGTGCGGAGCTGGTGGGCATTGAAACTGGGCTTGAGAGTGGTACTGGTAGAAGCACTGGGGGCACAATATAGACATATCCTGAAAACGTCTAGCTCTGCTGAGACATGAAAGCTGCTTTCTTGATTCTCATTCCAATGGCAAACCCATTTGATCGCCCTTCCACACCAAGGCCATCATAATCCCCATTCTAACATATGGGTAAACCGAGGCACAGGGCAGGAAAGCCATTTGCCAAAGCATTTCCCAACAAGTTAGTGATTGTGCCAGGAACAGACAGCTAAGTTCACCTAACTCAAATATGAGCCGTCTGCCCCTCAAAACCACTATATCTTTGCTTCTCTAAGCGGAAGCCTGAAACTTGCACTTGTTTAAAAATTAAGCCTGTTTCTTAGTTCTGTTTGTCTGTGTATTTAATCACAAGACAGGTTATGAGCTTACACAGGGTTCATGTTAAGAGGCCATAAAAATGAAAAATTAACGTTGTCTTCACAGACCCAACACAAATAGCAAACCCCCCCCCAAAAAACAGAGAGTTAACCAACTGGATTCCAGCAGAGAGTAATTTGGCTTCCTTGTAATACTCAAGTTATGGACTGATTCGTATTCGAATTTTGCACAGAAGTTATGCAACCCCCTGGAGGGTACTTAAAATTGAAAGTATGAGGTGATGACAAATGCTGGAAATGACATCGGAGGAAAAAATGGACTTTGGTGCATGAGACATCAGCTTGTCCTGAGACTGGTCCATTTTGGAAAGAAATGACGCAGACAAGAATGACCAGCGTAGATTATAGCTTCGCTCCCTGCAGAGGCTTGTCTTATTCACTGCTTTAAAAAAAAAGCATGGGGGTGGGGGATAAAAATTATTGTTGACATCAACGCAAAAAATATGAGATCTAAACTAATTGTGGCCAGATGTTGTGCAGCAAATCCATTTTTATTCTTGTTGAAGGTAGCAATGAACATAACCATCTCCACTGAACAAGGGATGGATGAGACAATGCTCGTATTTCAAATGCCTATGGAAAAGCTGGAAATACAAATGAATTCATGTATTGCTGTTTGTTTTTTTTGTTTTTTTAATATGGTTCCCATTTGAATTAATTAAGCATGAATTAATTACAGCTTCCAACCATTCTGAGCGTAAATCTTGTTTAAATTCCTTGACCAAATGTGTAGGACAAAAAATTCAGTTTCCTGGAAATCTGTTTCTTTCTTTCTTTCTTTTTTTCATGGAAAAAGTTTGATTTCAGCTACATGTTCAATGGTTCAGACACATCAAATGCCCTTTGTGTTTCAATTCCAGTAGACACTTTGGTCTCAGAAATCAGAGCAAATGAAAATGTGCATTTATCAGACATCGGTTTGAGGCAAAAACCATAAGGAGCCCTGAACAAGCACTCTAGCCACTAGGTTATTAGGCAAAAAGTCCCTAATGATCTGCAATGGTCAGTTGGGCACCTACACACCTGGGCCTGTGATTGCCTCTTGATTTACTCAGATGCATCCCTGCTTTGGCTCACCTCTTGGACGTGCTTAACTCTCCCTAGTTATAGCAAACAACTCTCCCCTCTGTATGTGAGTGTGTGCATATATGTGCACAAGTGGTTAGATGTATCTACATCAGCGTGTAAATCTAATTTCCTGTGTACCTGATGAATTGGAAATGCATGCCCACATGTTACATAGACATATATTTCTATCTGAACCCAAGGCTCGCTACACATTAACGGTCTGCAAAACTTTATCTCCCGCTGCTTACCGTAATGCCCTGTGAAGCATGCAAGGCTTCTCAGAAGTCAATGTGCATGGGCATAACTCTGCAATATCAGAGCCTAGGTTAGCTGACAGGTCAGAGCTTCAAGCCACAAGACAAAGGAGCCCCAATTAAAAAGAGTTGTATTCCAACTCTGCCTGGGCCCAGGGCTTGGATACTGTATACCAGGCACCATCAGCCCGGAAAGGAAAGGGAGATAAAAGCCTTCTGAAGAACTCAAAAGATCTGGCTGTATTCACAGGGGTGCTCTCAGATTCACTGTCTTATTTCCTTCTGTTCAACCCTCGTTCCCACACAGCTTCATAAAATCATGATAACCACAGCAATAATCTCAGCAAGGTCATGTAATTACCTCAATAAAATGCCCATGGAAATCAGTCTAAGCAGCAACAAGCTCATTCTCCAGAGACTTTATCCACATGCAACACCTGTCTGAGCTCCATAGGTGTTTAATATTGAAATCAGCCTTAGGACTCTGCTCCAGAAGACAAATTAGCCTTGGGGTCCAATTCACACTGCACCCTTTGAGTCACAACTGTGCTTGCCTCTTATGAATAGGCCCCGGAGAGATCAATTTGAAAGATCATTTGTTTGAGTGCCTGGCCTATCTTCCCATTTAGAAAATCGCTCAAACACATGCTCAATTTAAGCACCTAACCCCATCTGTATTTATCACAAGTGTCTTGCAGAACCAGAGCCCTATTCACAATGGATGAAACTGTTATGCGGATCAATATTACCACCTTACTTCCTTGTACTTCCCTATCTGTCAGCTGCCATTTCTTAGCTTGTACTTTGATAATCAACCCTAGGAGGTATCTGTACTTTGTACAGCACCCAGTACAATTAGATTTGAGCCCGTGATGAAAGGGCTGTGTTGAATAAAACAATTACAATGAGAGGTAGCCCCTACTCTGGGAAAATGCAGAGGCAGCTGGCATTGCCACCACTCACCAGATTTTAATGATGCCCTGAAATAATCATTTTGAGGGATTTGCTCGATAGCCCCATTTCCCCCTCCTCCTTAATGTAAATATTTGTTAAAAAATAAATAAATAAATGTGTACCCAAAATTAAACCAGAGTGTTTCGTTAGAAATATTTCTTTACAATAAAGAAACATTTCAAGACTCACGCCTAACTGACTTTACAGGTGTCCCTCACTTGAAGCCTGGATCATAAATCTGAATCTCTTATATTTCCCTTAGTAGGTCAAGGTTTGGCACAGAGCACAGAGGAAATCTTTTCTCACAATATTTCCAGCTTGGTTTTCTGAAGCCAAAGGTTCATATCTCATGGATAATGTCCAGATAAATTGGTAGAATTACTTTGTACAGTGGTTCCCAAACTTTTTTAGACTCAAGGAACCCCTTATTAGGCTCCAGGCACCCCTCAAAAAATGCCAGCTCTTAACTTTCACTCTTTTTTTTGACTACGGAAAAATGACAGACCCGTTCTTGTGTTACAAAGAACTTGGAAGGACCGCAACGGGTCCCAGAACGGTTTTGATGCTACAGATTCCTGTTTGAAATCTTTGGGTTTGTCTTGTGAATATGTGTAGGTGTTCACACACTTAACAGTGCTACTAGTGCATGGCATGCCTGGCATCCTTAGCACAATTACAAGCACAATTAGCTGCAAAGACAGTGGAAGAGATAATCAGCCTAGAGCAGGGAAAGAACAAATTAGAGATACCTTAGACAACCTGGCAGAAGGGATGGATGCAATTACTGCTGGAGGGCTTGAGGAACTGGCTGAGATAATTGCAGAGCCATCTCTGAGAACTCGTGGTGGGCAGGTGAGGCCACCAAAGACTAAGAAACGGCAAGGCCCAGGACGCTAGAAACCCACTGGTCTGACCTTGATACCTGAAAAGATACTAAAGAAAATCATCAAAGACCATTTTTCTTTCATCAATAAACTGTCTGTCTGGTCTCTGGGCATGTCTACATGAGGCATTTACTGCAGAGCAGCCTAATTATCTGTGCAGTAAGGTCTCACCGTCTACATATGTGGCCCTATTAGGCCTCTGTACACTACTAAATGCTGCCATAATTTAGTACTTGTAAACATAAGCGCTATCCTACAGTGGTGTTATTTTGTGTGCTGAAACTCATGTGCAGAGGCTGATAGGGCTGGTTAGGGCACGGAGGTGATTCATTGCCGGGGGCCCATGCTGGAGCACCCTTGTTTCCCATCCAGCCCCTCCATAACATGTTGAGGTGGGTGAGAGCAGCCCCAGGCCCTGGGCCCTCTGCCAGCCAGAGCTCCTTCCACCCAGCTCAACATGCTGCCGTTATGAGCTCTTGGATAAATGCGGCACCCAAAAACAAAAAACTCTGGCACCAATTGTACAGAGTTTATTAAATTGCATTAATTGCACATGCAGACACACCCTCCGTCACCTACAGAATAACAAGGTATGGATTTGTTAAGACCAACTCATGCCTGACCAACCATAGCAGTAGATAATGATTCACCCTGACTTTAGCAGGCTTTCAAAACTCATCTTTCATGCCATTCTCATTGATAATCTATGAAAAGGCAGTCTAGATGAAAGACTGTATAAAATAGGTACACAGCTGGTTGGATCATCATGGTCAATGAGTAGTCATCAGTGGCACAATACCTAAATGTGAATTTATATTGAGTAGGGTTTCCCAGGGTTTGTCTTGGGTCTAGTACTTTTTAATAAACTAGGAGACTGGAATTTAGTAAATCTTGGTAAATGTGCAGATTACACCCAAGTTGGTTGGGGAAGGAGACACTCTGGAGGGTAGGATTAAGATCCAAAATAACTTTGATAAACTTCAGAAATGGTTCTGCATTATTCAAATGAAAGTCAACAAGGGACAAACACGAAGTACAGCACTAGGGATGCAACAATCAAATGCACAACTGCAAGCTGAGGAGCAATTAGTTAAGCTGCAGTCCTGAAGAAGAAAAGGCCCTGGGGTTTACACTGGAATGCAAACTGAATGTGAGTCAAAATGTGCTTTTGTGGCCAAAAAAGGTCAAGAGCATATTGGGGTGTATTGTAGTGCCACGTGGAAGTCAAAGAAGGGATTCTTCTACTCTATTCAGTCCTGGTAAGTCTTCAACTAGAGTAGTGTCCAGTTATGGGCACCCCACTTCAATAAAGAATCCAGTGGGGAGCAACAGAAATTATTAGAAATCTAGAAAACATGATTTATGGGAAAATATTAGAAGAACTGAGATTATTTACCTAGAGAAGGAAGGAATTATTACAATTTTCATATACATTAAGTGTTGATATAAAGAGGATTGAGATAGACTTCTCAATGGTCACCAGTAGCAGAAAAAAGTAGTAATGGGATGAAATTGCAAGAAGAGCAATTTAGGTTGGATGTCATGAAGAACTTTCTGACTCTGACATTGGAATAGGTTAACTAGGGAGGGAGGCAAACGTATGGATGGCAGGGTTTAGAGAAGGGTAGTTAGCCATGTTAGATAGTTAGTCTATAAGGTGCAGCTCTACCCTGCCTTGTGCTTCAGATGGTTTAGACAGGCAATAGATGCACTAAACTAGTTGATTTGCCGGTGTCCTTGATGGCCCTCATTTACTGTGCTTCTAAAAGCGAGGTTGTACCTTTGCAGGACTGTCTATCAACAAGCAAGTCATCTTTCAAAGTACTACATGTAGGGCAAGGACCTCATAAAAAATAAAAGGCAGAGGAATGAGGCCAGTTCCTTAGCTGGAGTAAATCAGGGGATGTCTACATAGGAGCACTAGAGATACCAAGGTCAGTTTTGTTCACCCTCAGCAAGTCTAGTAGTAGATACACTGGAGGGTAGGGCTAGGATTTGGAGAGACCTCAACAAATTGCAGGATTGGGCCAAAAGAAATCTCATAAGGTTCAACAAGGCCAGGTGCAAAGTCCTGCACTTAGGACAGATCAACCCCATGCACCGGTGCAGGCTGGGGGCTGACGGGCTGGGCAGCAGCTCTGCAGAAAAGGCCCTGGGGGTGACAGTGGACAACAAGCTGAACAGGAGCCAGCAGTGTGCCCGTGTTGCTAAGAAGGCGAACGGCATCCTGGGCTGCACTGTTAGGAGCATTGTCAGCAGATCAAGGGAAGTGATTATTCCCCTTTATTCAGCACTTGTGAGACCACATCAGGAGTCCTGTGTCCAGTTTCAGGCCCCCCACTATAGAAAGGATGGAGACAGATTGGAGAGGGTCCAGCGGAAAGCAGTGAAAAACCTTTGAGGGCTGAGGGACATGACTTGTGAAGAAAGACTGAGGGAACTGGGCTCATTTAATCTGCAGACAAGAAGACTGAGGGGGGATTTAATAGCAGCCTTTAACACCCTGCAGGAGGATTACAAAGACAACGGAGCTGGACTGCTCTCAATGGGGGCAGACGACAGAACAAAGAGCAATGGGCTCACGTTGCAGCAAGGGAAGTTGAGGTTGGATACTAGGAAGAAAGTTCTCATAAAAAGAGTAGTAAAGCACTGGAACAAGCTACCCAGAGAGGTGGTAGACTCTCCATCCTTGGAGGTTTTTAAGACCCAGGTAGACAAAGCCTTGGCTGGGATGATGTAGTTGGGGCTGGTCCTGCTTTAAGGAGGAGGTTGGATTAGATGTGACCTCCTGAGGTCCCTTCAAACCCTCATTTTATATGATTCTTTGATACACACACTAGTGCTCGTGAACTGGAAGCAGCAGAGAGGCATTAGTGTGGTGGTCTACCTGAGCCACCATGCAGAACGTCGGTCTCAACACAGTGCAGGCAGCATGAATGTGGCTAAACTGCTGCCAGTACCTGAGACTGTTTGTATGGAGACACAGCAATTCACCTGGGTCAAAAATGTATAGCCTGAGCCAAAGCCTGGTTCCCAGGAGTGGTCTGGTCACATGGTGACTTGCTACAGCTGCAACCCTTTGCAGTGCCGTGACCTGTTCAAGTCAGTATGTTAGCTCATCCTCACCTGAAGGGGAGGAACTTTGCACTGCCACGATAGCACTTGGCACATATCAAACTACTTTTGCTCAACTTTTAACAGCACTTAGTATGTGTTATATGGAGTGTGTGACCCCCCAAAGACCCCCATGGAGCTTGGATCACCCGCTAACAAAACGGCTGGTAGGTCAGTGTGCCATCCATCAGATGGAAACAGGGCTTTGAGGGGGTGAATGTTTCTGTGGTTAAGGTCCAGACTCCTGCTCTGTCCAGCCTGGGGTCCTGCATGCCTGCTGTGCCCCAGATCCTTTGTGAAACCTTGGGTCAGTCACTTATGCCTCTGTGCTTTGGCTGCTATCTGCAAAATGGGGCACAGGGCAGCTGTGCTGAACAGTAACGCTGGAGAGAGAACAGCGTTAGAGATTGCAAGGAGTTCAGGTATTACGGCAATGTGGGAATTTTATCTATGTGCATTAAAGGGCACTGATAAGGACTGAGAGAGACTTTTCTTTGCAGGAGTGAGGAGGGCATTGCATGGGCATGCATTTCTGGATGGGTTCCTCAGGGCCAGTTGAAGGCATCCGCCCTCTACATGTGCGCCTGCTATATCTGGATCTCTCCTGGCGTCATGAGATGCCCTCAGAAGCTCAGCATTATTTTTCCCTAGCCCTCAGAATAAGGGGGGAAATGCTTCAACATATTAACTGAGAATAATTTGACTCACTGATGTCTGCCTGAGTTTGCAGACAGCCTGAACAAATAGCTCAAAGAGCTGGGGACTGCCCTAGTGGAGTGTTAATGCCAAAACCAGCTGTTTGGGGTTGGGGGAGGGGGCAGTCTTGCCTTTGCCACCCCATCAGAGAGCTTTTGCATGTTAAGAGGCAATAATTGCAGTAAGCCCAGCTCTGCTGGGGCCAGTGCTGATGAACTACCAGTATTTGGGAGTAGATGCTACTTCATACCATTGCTGAAGGAGAGGGGAGAGAGCCCCGTCTCTCCTGGCCTCTGTAGGAAGGGGGAGTCCCCTGTTACTACCACTCCAAGCAAGAGCTTGACCCCCTGTTGCCATGTCCCTAGAGCACCAGGCTGCTTTAATCTAACCCAGGGTTTTTGTGCATGGTTCTCAGAAGCTCATGAAGCCCTTTTGGCCCTGGTGTGGATGCCCCTGCTCTCTTTGCAGAGATGAGTAGACCCAGCCGGATAAAAGGTGCAAGATAAATGAGCAGGAATGCAAAGCTCACTTCTCAACTTGCTGCTCGCAGCATTTCACACATTTCCCTTGAGAAGGAGAATGCACCCAGCCTGATGTTGGTCCTGTCTTGAATCCAAGCTGCTTTCCAAAACCCCCTTTTCAAATCGGGGGTCTGGTCATTCTTTTCTTCCCCCCACCTCTTTTCTTTTCTTCTCTTTTTCCTTTTGTAGCTGACCTGCCCCCAGCTCTGTTCAAGACAGATGAATGGTAGCTAGAGGGCAATCTTGAACGGTTGTGAATTCAATGTGGCATTGTGTACATGCCGGTTTACAACAGGCCCTAAGGTTTATGCAAAGTATTATCTCTGGGCTGGGTCAGCATAACACTTCTCCGCTGCCAGTTTCTTATCCCAGAGGGTAGATACGGTAATGATAGATACATTAGAAAAGCCTGAGACTAGACAGACCAACACATATTAAGGCAGCCCACCGCCCACCCAGCCTTTTCATAGTCCATGAATACAACAACATATGGCCTTGTTTCTGTAAAAAGCATATTCCTGTCTGTAACCTGTAACATAAATAGAAAAAGAAATATGCTTTCATTCAGGCACAAAAGAAATCTCATGAGGTTCAACAAGCACAAGTGCAAAGTCCTGCACTTAGCAGGGAACAATCCCATGCCCTGGTGCAGGCTGGGGTCTGAGTGGCTGTGCAGCAGCTCTGTAGAAAAGGACTTTGGGGTTACATTGAACAATAAGCTGAATATGAGGCAAGTTTGCTCATACTGTGAAGAAGGCTAATAGCATATTGGGCTGAATGCCTAAGAGAGTTACCAGAAGATGAAGGGAAGTGATTTTTCTCTTCTATTCAGCACTGGGGAGGCCACATCTGGAGTCCTGTGTCCAGTTTTGGGACCCCACTACAGAAAGGTTGTGGAGAAACTGGAGAGAGTCCAGTGGAGGGCAACAAAATGGTTTTGCAGCTGGGGGACATGACGTATGTGCAGAGGCTGAGGGAGTTGGGGTTATTTAGTCTGGAGAAGAGAAGACCAAGGGGGGATTGAATGGCGGCCTTCAACTCCCTGCAAGGGGATGGTGCGGGGCTGTTCTCAGTGTGGATAGATGACAGAACAAGGAGCAATGGGCTCAAGCTGCAAGGGAAATTTAAGTTAGATATTAGGAAAAACTTTTTCACTAGGAGGGTAGTAAAGCACTGGAACAGGTTACCCACTAAAGCAATGGTGAAACTGGCTCTGACTGGGAAAGTACTTCATAAAAGCTGTTCTCTCTGACCAAATGTGTATAATTATATAGACACAGGCAGGCAGCAGGCCACGGTGGTGCCTTAGAAACAAACTCATTCGGAGCTTTTGTAGGTGACAGGCTACTTCATCGGCTGTTATGGCCACAGTGTTACTGGCTACCCAATATTTGCATTAAAGCTACTCAGCAAAGGATAATGAGTTTCTGTGGAAACTTGTTAAAGAACATTTTCCCCCTAATTGTGCCATCTTTTGGTTTTTCAATCGACCGAAAGAAAAGGACAGGATCTTAGTTTGAGTCTTTCTAGTTTTCAAAAGTGAACGTTTCCATTTTCTGCTGGAAATACAGACCATTTGAAGAGAAGCGAGAATTTAATTCTCTTATTTAAAAAAAAAAAGGACTTTTTGTTGAAAAAATGAAAGTGAACTTCCAACTATCCCCCTACTGGATTCAGTCCCAGGTGTCTCAGTCCTTAACAACAGTCCCCCTTTTCTGTCATGCACAGAAAAAATATTGGACTGAAACAAGCCAAGAAGTAAATCTTTTGTCTTTTTAATAGTAAGAGGATCTGCATCCCTTATAAATCTAAATAGCTCATACAAATTGGTCCTTGCTGTATGTTGCCATGTATACTCACAATCTTTACTCCTAGAGAGATTTACAAGTTGGAGGGGATGCTGTACGGCAAATGATCCACTTTTGCTGTACAGCTGTGTCTAAAAGTCCCTCGCAACACCATAAAACATCAGCTCTGTCTTGAGATATTCCAGAGTCATTTCTAGCCAGGAAAATGCTCTTCCCATGATAGGCACAGTTCAGAGACAATTCATTCAAACTCCCAGCATAAATACAGACTAACGGTGTTGATATTTGCCCAGGCAATCCTAATTTTCAAACTCATCTTCCGAGTTATTTTTCAAGAAGCAAGGTTTTAGTTTCAGGATTTTCCTCGGGCTTATTTTCAGTATTTTATTTGGACTATCTCAGGCAGGATTGTTTATCTGGACCTGGAAGCAAGTCCTCCCAAGGAGAGATGTCTACGGTGACCTTGCCAGTTCAATGAAAAGACACACCGCAGGTGACCTGGCGTCCCCAGAACTTGACATCTGGCTGCCCTGTAGGCATTTATTTAAAATTCACTTTTAGAAATCAGTAGCCAAGTCAATAGTTCAACAGGAGTTCACCCTGCCTGATGGCTCACATTAGAGCTGAAGAATCTGGGAAAGGGCATGAATCAGTGACAAGCAAGGAGGAGGATAGTAATAATAATAATACTAATGCTTGTATAATGCATTTCATCAATAGATCTCCAAGAAAGTCAACATTATTATCTCCATTTTAGTTATGGGGAAAACAGAAGCAAAGAGGAGTGACACATCCTGGTGATTCGCTGCTAAGATCTCTCCAGAATTGAGATGACGTGGGAACTGTCTGTTCGGAGTGAGAATCCAGTTAGAGTCCAGATTGTGCTGGCTGAGAAATAACATGCACCATTCTTCATAGATTCAACAGGAAAGACAAGAAATAAATGAACCATGGAGCATGAATCTCTGAGGAGAAAACATGATCTCAGACCCTGAACTCAAGATCTGTATTTCCACTGCTACCCTACTGAATTGGTCATTTCTATTTGTTAATTCTCAAATCTGAATATTCTTAAGGACTTAAATACTACAGTGAAAGGCCGATTAGGAAGCAACCAACAACCACTAAAGCAGGCAATATAAATAAGCTACTACAAAAAGCTATTGAAGTTGGTCAAAACATTTCCAGTGAAACTTTCTTTTGGCCAAAAATGCTCATTCAACAGAAGCAAAATGTTCCACAGGAATATATCTCTAGAAGACAACAGGATCTTAGGAAAGTAGGTCTGGAAGGGATCTCCTGATGTCATCTAGTCTAGTAGGTCTGGAAGGGA
>NW_017728886.1:4600938-4614984 GCF_001723895.1 Crocodylus porosus | reverse complement strand
CTAGTAGGTCTGGAAGGGACCTCCTGATGTCATCTAGTCTAGTAGGTCTGAAAGGGACCTCCTGATGTCATCTAGTCTAGTAGGTCTGGAAGGGACCCCCTGATGTCATCTAGTCTAGTAGGTCTGGAAGGGACCCCCTGATGTCATCTAGTCCACTCAAGGCAGCATTCTCCCTGGTTAAGCCATTAAGTTTTGCACCTTATAGATTAATTAAATGATAGATATAAACCTTCCCAGCCAAATCTCTATCTAGCCTGCTCTTGAAAATCTCCAGGGATGGAGATTCCAGAGTTTATCTAAGCAGCCTGTTCTGTTTGACCATCGTCATAGTCAAAAAGTTCTTCCTAATCTCCAACCCAAATGTCCTGTACTCCAGTTTGAGGATTTTGCTCTAGTTCTGTCCCCTATAGCCACAGGAGAAAAAAAAAGTTTATTCCATAAAATAGAATAGAAATTAAGAGATCCAGTGTTATTTAAATGCAACACCTTGATAAAATATATAGGCATTACCCAAAGAAAATTTTATTATATGCAAACTGTGTGCCCAATCTGTTTGGGTTTTTTTTATTCTGATTCAGTATAGGAGGACCTCTGCAAATGTCAGAATTTCCCCACAAAGCAAATACTGATTTTGAGGTATTCAGATTGGTTCCTAAAAATACAGGGCAAAGTTATGCCAATGGGACAAAACCAGTTCTTTATTACACCAGTGTAAAACTCAAGTGGGAGTATAGTGCTAGCCTGGAAGTCAGGAAACCTAGGTTTTAGTCTCTGCTATAACTGACTTGTGTGTGAGATTGCATAAATTGGTTGTGTTCTCTGCTTTTCTGCCACCTATTGTATATCTTAGGATCATGCACTAGTTAGGTAGTCTTGTGTCTTACTAAGAGACTGTCTACAAAACAGTTCTGTTTTCCCCATAACTAAAATGTGGCTGTGGTAGGTATATTCATGCTAGCTCAAGTATATACATAAGTTCCCCAGAGGGCCTGGACACCCAATACTGAAGTCTTTGCTTCATATCTCCTCAGTTATGGTTACCCATGGTGGCTAGACTGAAGTTCATATCAGTATCCTTACCCACACCACAGTCACGCCTCCAGCTACAGCGTTAGATGTACCTTAGGAGGTCTTGATTTCCCTTGAGCTCTCAAGAGGCACCCATAGTACTGCTAGTAATAAAATTCTGGATACATTTTAAGAACGGTATGGGGAGGTTACATGGATGACAGTCAAGGTGATATATGACCGGCAATGACTTATCTTACAGCATTAGTAAAGGGAATCTGCGTAGGAGGAATCCAGCCTAAAATAATCCAAATGTTGTAAAGCTAAGGGACATACATATATGGAGAGAAGAGAACTCCAGTGTGAGTCATGAACTAAGCAAAGAGCATTAAGCCAGAATCATCAATCAAGTCCATGAAAAATTAAATACCCAGGTTATTCCCATAATATATAACCAGACATGGAAAGATTGAAGTAGTCTTTGTCATTAACAAAGAGGGAGGACTGAGTAACTGGAGATGATGGCATCAGCAGCATTGCCAACTCTTGAAATATTCGGTGAGTCTTGCAAGCCATGATGCTTTCCTTTGTGTGCCATCACAAAGAGTCCATGATTGCATGATAATCTCAGTATTTATTTTACAAAGAAAAGTGACTTTCTAATCCACAAGATGCTACAGAAAGGTAGAGTGAAGTAAACCCGAAATGCTCAAGGAACAGAAAGTAAATATAAAAAGACATAACATTGGAGTTGAGCAAAATACAATGCCGTAAGAAATTCTAACATTTTAACATTTGCTTTCACAAAATCGTAGAGCCATAAACTAGTCAGGTTTGAAGGACCTCAGGTCACCATGCCCAACCCAGGATTGTCCTTGACTAAACCATCCCAGTCATGTGTTTAACTTGCTCTTGAAAACCTCCGAAGATGGAAAAAACTATGCCCTGTTGAGGCAGCCTGTTCCAATGCTGAACTCCCCTCGTAGTAAGAAATGTCTTCCTAATCTCCAACCTACATTTCCCTTGCTACAATTTATGACCCTTGCTTATCTTATCCCCTATGACCACAGAGAATAGTCCACCTTCCTCCTGCATATAAGTATTTGAAGACTGTTATCAAGATTATTTCATCCTGAATCAAGACAAAAAGTCAAAACATTCACTTTTTTCACAAAAAGAGTTCCAAAATATTTTAATTTGGAAATGGCAAAAATGGTTAATGGAGTAAATTTATAATGAAACTACAACTCCTGAGAGTGGTGTATAACCTTGTTGGAGCTGTGCCTTAGACCACAATACTCCTGTTCTCCTTTTGGACTAGATTCCCATGAGATAGGCCATGATGCATCATGGGAGCTTTAATCCCATCAGGGAAGCCCAGTGCATAGGAGACAATGAGACAACCTCAGCCTGGAACCACCATTTCTATGAGGCAATACAGCTCTCTATGGAAAAGCAATTTAGTATTGCAATGAACTGTTTTGAGTCATACCAACACATCTAAATATTCCCATTTAAATCAAACTGACCACATTTATTAAATAAACAAAAAATCAAGATTTCAACATTAGCTTTTGTTCTGAGGTGAAATGAAGTTGATCCTTTTTTCCATGACAATATAACTGTATGAAAGACACCCACCCTTGAACAGCCTGTACCGTAGTGAACAGAGCAGTCTCCTGATACATGGGAAACCCCGAGTCAAACTTTACTCTGTCCAGTTTGAGAAAGGACATGAACTTTGGGCCTCATTCACCCAAGACAAATTCCCAAAAGCACCAGGCTATTTGGTATGTTTTTTATGGGACTTTATCTCCTTCAAAAATTACATCCTGAACTTAGAGAAATGTCCCTTTTTTTATTTATTTGTGTTTTTTGTAATAGAAACCTTTACATTTCAGTGGGTGTGTTTACACGTGCATTAATGCGCCTTGCATACTGCACATTTAGTTTAGCACTTGTTCAATAAAGTACTAACGAGATGCGCAGTAACTAAAGTCATGGCCAGTGCATGCTTACTGCATAGTAGCCTAATAACGCTACGCAGTAGGCTATTAGCATGGTTTTTAAGTGCCACGCTACTGCACAGTGTTATTAGGTTAATGCGCAGTAAGCATCTCGTGTAGACGTGCCCAACGAAAAGTTTTAGTTTCAACAAAGCAGTATTTTTTGACCAAAAGAAAAGTCCAAACCATTCAGGGCAAAATTTCACAACCAGCTCTCATCAAGGCACCTGCTCCCCTCAGGCTCACAGGAGATGAGTGAGTGAACAGAAGCTAAAACAGATCTCCTGCCATCCCTCTCCATCACTGATGCCTTGGCATCAATGTCTGTGTCAGCAGTAAATGGCAGCTAGCGGGCCAGCATCTAAATGGAAGGAAGGGGCAGGACTAAGAATGCGTTGTTCTCTTTGTGCATGCAGGTAATCTGAGTCACCATTCACGTGACAAGCCTGTCGTCTTTAATATTTATCCAGGACAGAGACGCAGAGACCGATGTGTTGGCGAATCCACCACACAGGCAAAAATCTGAGGATCTGGGCCCGTGGGTTAATGCCTATCTCTAATCTCTGACTCCATCACATAGAGAGGCAAGGAATTCAAAGGGCAAGAGTCACTGACTGCGTTTTTATTTTTTTTTTGAAGGAAAGCCTCTCTTTCTTTTATGACACTGCAATCTCAAAGAGACACCTGACCTCTCCCTCACTAGCCAGCTGACTTCATAATATACTGTCTTCCAGGTTCACCTTTTTCAAGCCTCCAATTCTTCCTTTCTTTCTTTTTTTCTTTTTTTTTTTTTAATTTGGCTGTGTTGAAACATTCCAGCAGCGCAAAGGATACGCATAAAGCCCTCTTGTATTCTCAGCACGCCCTCTAAATTGTAAAAAACAAAGACAGAGGGGGAAGGTAACAAAAATAAAAAATAAAAATATCGCTGCTTGACACCCATCAGTCTAGGAGTCGGTGTGTACAATGCCTCCCTCTCATGTCAGCGAGAAACTAAGTGCTTTGTGCCCTACATGCAAGCTCCTGTAGGATTTAATACTCTGATTGTTACCTCCTAATTCAAGCACAAGGCTGTCTCTCCCCTCTTGCCCCTCCCTCCTCCACCCTTGAGTCTGACCTTCGCCTGACGCGCCCCACTGCCAACGACTGAGCTGTCTGCTCCACAGATTTAAATGTCATGGGAATGGGATTTTCATAAATGAGTTGGTTTTCTTTCCCTTCCCTCCGCCCCCCACCCCCCCTCTTTTCTTATTGTGTGTCCAAAGACAGCTCATCTGAGTTACTCAGGCAGAGATGTGGACTGTGCCGCTCGGTGGGAGGTGGTGAGTAGTCCGTGAAACATGCAAACGTTGGTTCGGTCGAGGGATAATTAACAAACGTGGCAGCAAATGAGCAGCAGAAGGTCAGAAGCGGGATCGGGTGGGGGGGAAGAAAAACAACCTTTCAGCTGGCACGAGCCACGACATGGAGCATGTCTCTCACAACAAATAAGTGTGGGGGCCCATCTCAGAAATGCAAGGCTACACAAATATTGGAGAAAGAGTATTAAGTCATTCAAAGCAATCACGTAAAAAAGCAGGGGCCCAATTATGCACGTTTTGGGGCATAAACTCACCTCTGGAAGGCTAGGGAAAATTTCCTTGGGTCAAGTTGTGCCATAAGTGCCCACCAAAGGCTTTTTTGCGTCCTCCTCGGGAGTATGTGGCGGTGGCTACAATCAGAGGCAGCATCCTAGATGACAGGTCTGGCTGAAGCATAGAAAAAGAAGGCGGGAAGCAACCTCCAGAGATCATCTAGTCCAACCCCCTTCTCAAGGCAGGATCGTCCCTGACTAAACCCTGCCATAGAAGTGCATGCCTAAGGGTGAAGCTACACATTACACTTAGACCATGTTATGGGCACATCAGATGTGAGCATCCATATGTTAAAGCTTGTTAAGTCATGCTGAGTGCCCCCTGAGCACTTCAGGTGATGTTAACTCTGGGCTGTGTTACTTAGCTCGTGTTAGGGTAACTTCAGTCTGCTCCAAGAAGATAAAATGAGCACTCTGCAGTCTTCCAGCATCCCAGGATGCACTTTTCCCATCCCCATCCCTTCCTCCCAGGATGCACTTTCCCCATCTCCTCCTCCCCAGAGCAGGGATAGAGCCCAAGAGCACTTTTACATATGGTCAGGTGAGGTGGGGGGAGGCAGGGAGCAGCATTTTAATTAGAGTAGCTCTGAGACCCACTCTAATTAAAGCACTGCAGCATCTTGTGCATTAGCATCCTGGTACTTTGACAAGCTTTAGTTCAAGCGTCCCTGCCACCATTTTTAAGCATGGGGATGCTGATACACAAGATGCAGGAGTCTGTTGGAGCACAGTAATTTCCACACTCCAGCAGACTCAATTAATCAAGTCTGGTCCAACACACTGTAATTACAGCGCATCAGAACAGCCTCCCTGCTTGTATACTGGCACCCCAGGTGTCCTGGGTCCTGGCCATGCCGCTGCTTGCCAACCCGTTAATAGCAAATCAGAGTGGTACATGCAAGAAATGGTATTAACCGTTAATGTGCGACTGCTTCCAGGGTGTACTAACTGTAACATCATTTAATATTTCAGAGGTTTAGTATGGTCTATATGTAAAGTGTAAATGTTCTTAAAACCACAAAATAAACACTTTTGAAATCAGCAAGAATACCCTACCTGCTGCAAGCAGTAGGCTAGTAATGCTCAACCACTTCAAGAGTTGTGCAGATACACTCAAGAGATCCAAGACAGTGGGCTATGCTGCCCTCCCCTCTTCCATAATCCATGTCGATCTGACCACGGGGTATAATTCCTTCCTGATTCCATCAGTCTGACCCTAAATGGAGGAGCAAGACCCTCTAGCCAGGTACCTCTGGGTTTTACTCCAAACAGGAACTATGGTACAGTCCCATTGAAGTGCCACCCGAAATTTTCATATGCATTCCCTGTGCACCCAGCTGATTTCAGTGCAGCTTTCCCTATGTGCACCAGCTGCAGAACTAGCCTTATTTATAAGCCAGAAAGATACATTTGGGCCACTTGTAGAATAATAATAATAATAATAATAAATTAGCTTCCTGATTGTTTCTGAGCTGAGAAGTTGGAAGGGCTGGCACACCAGGAGAGAAATTGTTCTTGAGGCAATCCCAGCTGACCAGAAGCAGGCAACACCCAGGGGTTTCATGTGAAAGTATATTCTCATGCTATTTCCAGTATGGCTTTACAGATGTAAGAGTCTTGGAAAAGTCAGAGAAGCATCACAAATGAATCTTCCAAACATCTGTAAGCCACTGGTTAATGGTTCAAAGCAGTCTTTCCAAGCCCTCCATAATTAAGATCCATGTGCCATGGTACAGAATCCATTTATTTTAAACAGGAGGTGTGCATTAAAGAAACCAGCTGCAAACTATGGAGATGAACAAGTTTCCATTCAGCCTCAGCTGCAGCTTTGTCGCTCTTGCCTACCAGAAATGTCATCCTCCCTGGAAATCAGCATATCATTCAAAATCATACAAAGGGTGGCTAACGTGTGATGCAGCAGGAGCATGCTGGGTCTGTAACCCAGTGGTCGATGGATCAAAACCATCCTTTGCTAAAAGCCTTTTCTCAACTAAAATGGAGGGTACTGGGCGGAACCGGTCTACAGGGAGGTGAGTGGACATCTGGCTTAGAGGCCACTCCCTAAGAGTTGTAACCCTGGAGGGCCATCTCCACTGGTGTCCCCCAGGGATCTGTGCTTGGACCCATGCTCTTTAACATATTTATTAATGACTTGGATGAGGGGGTGGGAAGCCCAGTGATTAAGTTTGTAGATGATACTAATCTGTGGGGATACACGGGCACATCAGAGGATAGGGTAACGATCCAGGATGACCTGGACAGACTTGTTTTATAGGCAGAACAGAATCGGATGAGGTTTAACAGGAAGAAGTGCAGAGTTTTTCATCTGGGTAGGAAGACCCTTCACCATAGCTACACGACGGGCAGTGGCCCACTGACTGGCACAGCAGCTGAACGGGCCCTGGGGGTCACCATCAACTGGAAGATGAACATAAGCCAACAGTACGATGAGGTTGCCAGCACGGCAAATAGAGGTCTGGCATGCATCAGCCGATGTGTTGCCAGTAGATCCAGAGAGGTGCTTCTCCCCCTGTATTTGGCACTGATGAAGCCACAGCTGGAGTACTGTGTCCAGTTCTGAGCATCACACTTCAGGAAGGATGTGGATAAGCCCAAGAGGGTACAAAGAAGAGCCACTCATATGATTAGGGACCTGGAGGATAGGCCCTATGAAGAGAGACTCTGAGAAATAGGCCTGTTCAGTCTGAGTAAGAGAAGACTGAGGGTTGACTTGATAGCCACCTACATGTACATCAGGGGTGAGCATCAAGATCTAGGGGAGCAACTGTACAGGAAGGCACCTTGAGGGAAGATGAGGACCAATGGGCACAAACTAATAGAAAGAAAATTTAGGCTGGACATAAGAATATTTTATTTTCTGTAAGGGTCACCAGAATCTGGAGCACACTCCCAGGATAGGTGGTGCAGTCACCATCCTTGGAGGTGTTCAAGATGAGGCTGGGTAAGTACCTTGTTCAGCTCATTTGAGCCCAATAACTTCCTGCCCATGGCAGGGGACAAGACTTAATGATCTTGCAGGTCCCTTCCGGTCCCTCGTTTCTGTAATTGTAAATAAAAGGAGTATTACACAATGCCATGGAAAGGCAGCACACAAACCACATCCCTCACTTGTATTTGAACACAGTGTACACTTCCACAGTCCTCCCCCTGTTTTGGCCTAAGAGCAAGCATCCATCAGTTCATCCATAGCATGTATTTTTGGAGCTAGGCACCCCGATCTGTGAATCAGATAGTCACTAGGATGTGAACTGCATTTTAAAGTAAGAGTAGAAAACTTTGGGCTGGTTTTTGTACCTGGCATCCTATTATTAGACACCTTGAATATTCTTTTAAATCCCCTTTCTTTCTCTTCTTCTTGTAATTCTGCAGGTGCAACAAGACCCAGACTTGGCAGAGCACTTAAGTACATGTCAAATGAGGTCGAAAGGGTTGAAGTTCCTACTTAAATACTTTGCTCCATAGGGACAGAGTGCAGCGTACTGCTTTGTTACATTTGGTAGGGATGTGAACTCTCACTAGATACAAAAGGTTAGAAGAAAATAAGGTTCAATCAGTACTTTTGCTCAGAATTCAACCTGAAGCCAAATAAGCATCAGACATTTTATAAAAGTTTAAACTGTAGTAATACAGTCTAACTGGTCAATACATCATTTATAACCATGTATCCCACCTCCCACTGATGTGCATATAACCTTGTATTCTTCTGTTTGGGACATACTTATAACTTTCTACAACTTATACTCATTTTGTGTATAACTCAAAGCCATCTAATGCAGTCTATTGATGCCTGTAACAAACTTGTAACTAAAGCTAGAAGGCAATTCTTTGCTTTCTGTCTTTTTGAGTGGTTTGTTTTTTAATGGAAAAAAGAAAATGTCAAAATATCCTCTTTCAACATTTTCAGAACAAATATTTTGAATTTTTAATGTCAAACTGACATTGCACTTTGACCTTTACCTTACAGAATAATGCTACAAATTTAAAAGGGGCCATTTTGAAGGAATGTGTCTTGATTTATCAGCACAAAACATTTCCGTGGAACCACATATTTGGAAAATGTGGCTTTTTGCCAAAAGTTGGCTGATTTGAAGAAACACATCTTCAAAATCTCAAACTGAGAAATGGGATAGACCCATTTCCCCCTTGGAGATCAGGATACCTATTTAGCACATTATATCGATGCCCAGTTCCACAATCAAGCAGTACCACTGAAGTCAACAGGGTTGGTGGGATGAGTGAGAATGCATTAATATTAATTTCCATTAATATTTCCAAACTAATTAATATTAGTTTCCAGTTTGACTCTAATACCCAGCACCTACTGGCATATCACGACACTTTTCATCTTCAAAGAAGTTACAAAGCCTAACGATGCCACACCCTCAATAGTGAAGTTGTATATGAGTTATACAGATAGGAAAATTGAGGTACAGGTGCACTAAATATCCTACTAAATACCTCAGAGAGCCTCTGGTGTTTACTGTGGGGTGATTTTTTAATCAACATGATTAGATTTTTATGATGACATTTTCATATCCCTCTTTTCTTCGGTGCCAGCATCCTTGCTGAAGCCAATGTTTACCAGCATTCAATGAGCGATCCTCAAGCACCAGCTTCACTAGACCAGATGTTGTGTGTGGATGCCTGACTCTCAGCTCCTAAAACAAATGCTCGACTCCCAGCCTAGCTGTGGCCTGAGGTCTTGCAATGGCTAGAAGAAATGCTAGAAGGACACATTGAAGGCAGACATCAAGAAAACAAATACTGGCATCAACAGCTGGGAGAAGCTGGCTGCTAACGAGCTCTGATGAAGCTGCAGCTTCAACCAAGTGTCAGCCTACTTCTTGATGAAGCATCTCACCCTTGAAGCAGAGAAGAGAGAATGGAGGAAGGAAAAGGAAAGAAACCCCAGCTTACAACCTACCCTTCCCTGCAGAAAGACCGGCAACTTCTGCGGGTGGATCTGTGCCTCAAGTATTGGACACTTAAGTGACCTCAAGACCCATCCGTTCAAGAAGTCTGTGGCAGAGTTGAGAATTGACTCCAAATCTCCTAAGACCCATCCTTGCTTCAGGGGACCCTTCCATGGCCCCCAGTTGTGCTGCTTCAAGGTGGGAAGTGCAGCTGACAATTTCTGGCCTGTGATGTTGCTGAGAACCAGCAAGAACCCTTCCAAAATGCAAAATGCTCCTGCGCTTCCTAGATGGTCTCTTTGCAGCCTTTTTGGACTGGGGCACAGGCTTTGATTTCTTTTAACACAGCCACCAAGCTGAAGGAGCAAAGCTACTGGGCACCTGTTCCTTTAAAAAAACAACAACACAGGTTGGGAAGGTGGTATGTTTTTCCTTCATTAGTATGCTCTGGAGTAAAAGCAGCCAAAGCTAGTAAATACCACTCGCTGGCTGCTGACTCATGTCAAAGGAAGAAGAGTACAAAGGGCTACTTTTTTTCTCTCCGTGATATCACTGCAACGCATTCACCATCTGATGACAGATTTCCAAGTCTCCAAACTTCATACCACAGCTCCTGGATGCTTGCTTGATTACAGAGGGGGAGGGAGAAATCTAGACTCAGATTTTCAAATCCTATAAAGTAGTGGAGAACATGGCATGCTCAACCCCCCCCCCCCCAAAAAAAAACCCTAACCCCCCCACAAAGTAATAGAAAACCTTTGAATTCAGAGGAAACGAGCCATAGAAGACAACCCCTATCCTCCTACATGCACAGATTAGAGGCCTGGGGTAAGTGTAACTCTTATCCTTATCTTCTAGAACAGAAACTTATTCTTTTACCTAATCTCAGGTCTTTATCAAGGATCCTGTAATATGTGGATTAAAGCTCTTTGTTCTCAGAATCTCTCTGATTTTTTCACTTGCTACCTTTTAGTGATGAAGGTAATACAATGGACCCCCATTCACTACCCCAAATGAGCTGTGTGTGGCTGCGAAAACAGGTGGAAAGCGAGTGTTAAACTATCTGTCTTGTCTATCTGTACTCCGGACCTAGATGGGGAGGGAAGTCTAGAAGTTGCCATGTGTAAATCATGGCAGCCTGGGGCTGCTTTAAGCTATATTTAGTGGCAAAGGTGCCACGAGAGATCATTCAACATGAAGCAGGGGTGTAGACTGTAGCTGTATTGGTCTAAGGACATAGGCAGACAAGTTTCTTTGGGTAAGTCTGATCTCTTTTATTAAACCAGGTCCAATAGTTGGAAAATATTCTTCTTTGCAAACTTTCATGTACAAGCACCCTTCGTCAGGCTGAGGAAGCACCTGCAGTTGGTGTGTGCGCGCCTCCCAGATGAAATGAATAGTAAAGAAACCAGAGGCTCGTCTGCATGCAAGATTAAATAGAGCACATAGGAGCTCTATCAATACCTACCACCTAACCATACCCTGTGCCCTCCCTCCCAAAACCAAATGCAGCTGACTCAGTGCTGTCCAGGCAATTTGATTTTTTCCAGGTATATCCTTGGAGGCTTAATTTGCTGTCAAGAGATGCTGATCCCCAACACAAAAGTGGATTTGGGCTAATTTGACCCTCCTATCAAGGAAGCATTCTCTTGTCAAGAGAGAGCCCCATGTCTTTTTTACAAGCCCTTTCTATGTAAGAATACAATTGCCCCAGCACCAAATATTGGGTTTATTGAAGCAATGTGGAAGGGCAAAGCATATTAGAGCCCAAGGCCATTTTGTGTGGGAGACATGGAAACTGCCGCTCTTCATGGTAAATTTAGAGCCATCTTGTCTATGGTTGAGACCACTGCAGTCCGAAAGAGATGTCTGCCGTCTTTAGACTGGGTCCATCCATTTGCAAAAGTTGGAGGACCACCACAGAGAGGAAAAGCTTGCTCCACAGAACATCCTTCCCTGTTACCTTGGTAGTGGGAAAAGAAATAGTGCAGGTCGGTGGGTCTGTGAACACTGAGACTCCATTCAGCCAAGCTCCCCAAGCAAACGTAGGCAGCAACCCCTGTTATAGCCTAGTAGCTGCAATAGTGGCAGTAAGGGAGAAGATCCCACCTCTTCTCTAATTCCCTCTACATCCCTATGAACGATCAGCAATGCCCAGAGGTCGACAGTTTGGAGGCCTATGAGCAAAGCCAGGAGTGGATGATCTCAGGATCTTTGCCTATTCATTCACTTAATAAATGTACTAAATAAGTTATACATAGAGCACAAGCTTTCATGAACTCAAATTCATGTCATTAGAAGCTGTGATAGAACAACAAGGATAACAAGGAGTTACAATATCTGAGGTTCATTCACCTGTAATTCTACCAGCACCCTGCTTACAATGCCCATCTGCTGTATACATCCAACAGGCAGGGTGATTGCTACATGCAAAAATGAATGAATGTGGGTGTGACGTCCGCTGCAGCAAGACGCAAATGCCTGTGTCAGAACATTTTAATGCCTCTGGACACCCAATCACTGATGTCAGGATTGATGTTCTCAGGTAGCAAGATTTAAAAAAAAAAATCAGTTTTAAAGGGGAAATTGTGGAACAAGAAACCATCCACAGACTGGACTGTGTAAAATATAAATTAAACAGGCACCATAAATTTATGCTTATTCCATTACCTGGATTAATGTTTGTGATTCCTTTGTTCTTCTGGGTTCTTTGCTTGTTCGCTTCTCTCAGCACCCTCTCTCTCCTCACTCTCCCTTTCATTCCCTCCCCTTTTCCCACTTGTTGGACACATCTACACGTGTGCATTTACTGCACAGTAACCAAAATTGGTGCACAGTATGGGCACACGTCTACATGTGCACGCTTATATAGCACAGTAAATATGGCAACTTAGGCTGATTTGAGTGTAAATTTGATACCTGCATCATGCAGGTATCAAATTTACACTGATTAGTTACTGCACAGTAGCACTATTTGTGTGAACTTACCTTGGTCCCAAGTCAGACCACACATGGCATTAACGCACTTTAAGGCCTGCATGTGTAGACGCCGACCTATTCCCATTTAAATTTAAGCTGGCATAAATGCACATGTAGACATGCCCGTTGTGTTCAAATCACTTACTCCACTTTATACACTGTTCTATGCAGTCCTTTCACAGCACCTGCTGATGTGAACTTGAGCTCATGAAAGCTTGTGCTTTCTCTATGTATATCTTCTTTCATTGGTCTCTAAGGAGCATATCTAGCTGGCCTTCTGCCCGACTTCAGACTAACATCGCTAACCACCTTTCTCTGAATCAAAATGAACCGCTGCTTAAGAGAATGGGATGATTTCCCTGAAATAATCAGCAGTTATTAGTCGACATTTCATCTCAAATCTACATGTTGCTGAACCTTTGTTGGGAAGGGTGGCACAAATCAAATAAATAACCAAGTAGATAAAAATAAACACTTTCATCCCATTACTTCCACTTATTAACGAACTCATTATTTGCACTTTCATCCCATTTATAAAAGCTTTCATACCGTTGTTCTATTGTAAGCAAGTCCTCCTCTCCCATGGTGCTTTGTCCTAGCAGGCAAATGCAGATAAGCATCTCTGCAGTGCAATTAATTCAATCCAAGAATTTTTGATATCCATAATGAATATGCTTTTGTAACAATTAATGTACCCAGAGGCATGGAGATTTGTGGCAAGTTTAACTGTGTTTTGCTGCTGAAGTGTCAACATAGTTATGAATGAACAGACAGGTGGGAGCATTGTTATTAAGTCCCCTCCCCACCCCCTTTATTTTCTAGAGCCCTTGGCAACTTTTTTTTTTTGGCAGCAAGTTTGATTAAAACACCAAAGTCAGTTTAGTTCAAATCCCCTCTGGGAATGCCCAGAGCTCCATATTAGCTGAGCTTTGCTTATTAAGTCATATCTGTGCACAGTGAGAGCTCCAGCTTTCATCTCAGCTGCTCCACTGCCTCATTATAGATGGATTAGCCAAATCGCATCGGTGAATGTATCTGCCTTGCTGCCCCTTAGCGGTGCGAAACCTTCTTGAGGACGAGTTGTTAGGAGATGACCATGAGTTAGAAGATGCGTTTCTGGCTCCACAATTAACTGAATCTCTGTGAGATCTGGCAGGTTCCCCTCCCAGGGGCTTTCATGAAGCTTTTAGGCAAATAATCATTCTGATGCTTGTGCATTTGTAGGACTTTAAATTCCACCTTTGGATGAACTCAGAGAAAAAGGCTGCTAGTTTTGAGCTGCTTTCCACAAAGAGCAGGCAGACCTTCAGATGAAGGCAGCCTTGGTCATGGCAAAACCACTGGATAACGCCGCCGGAGATCAGAGTCCAGATCTGCCACAAATTCTATGGAGAAGTGGCTGAATCTTTGTCTTCGGTTCCTCACCTATAAAATGGGAACAAAACTTCTCTACCATCCCTTTTGATTCTAACAAGTGTTTTTTTTT
>NW_017728886.1:4578204-4598543 GCF_001723895.1 Crocodylus porosus | reverse complement strand
ACTACTGCTCCTTTCTTGTACCTCATATTTGTGTATATCTAGTACCGCATATTAGAGGCACTGAATTTAATGCACAATAGCAAAGGCAGGTTAATGAACATGTAGACGTGCCCTGTGATTCTCAACCAGGGTCTATGAGGTCCTTTTACGAGTGTCACAGAGCGCTGTGCAATATTAGCACTGTGAAGTGTGCAGGCATCCATGCAGGATTCACAAGATAAATCCAGAGATCCCAAAGCGGGGTCAAAAACAGTCTGACCTGCTGTGGGCTTTCTAAGATCTTTGCAACAGAAGGATTCCCTTTTTTCTTGTTTTTTTAATAAAAAATGAACAAAAGGCAAGAGCTGGCATTTTCTGAAACGTATGCTGAGTCTAATGGGGGATACCTTGAGTCTAAAAACATGGAGAACCACTGGATCTCTTGTGCAGGATCACTTGTCTAAGATGATTTGGACAGGGGTGATCCTGCCTTGAGCAGAGATTTGGGCTAGATTTATTCCTGAGGGCCCGGCCAGCCTTGCTTTTCTATTAGACTCTAATAAGAGCCAGTGATAAACTACACCAGCTCAGGATCTGACCCTATATTTTGGAAAGCTCCACAAATAAAACCCCTGCAAACCTCTGGTGTTCAGCCTCTTGCTTCCCACCTCTACCTGCAATAATAAAAAATAAAACAAAAAAAAATACAGGAAAAAAAAACAGGGACTAGCAAAAACTGGCTTTATTACTTTCATAATGTCTCCTGAGGCTCCTTTAGCTTGGAAAGCTTTCAAATAGTCGTTGTAGCTCTTGTGGAGCTGCAGCGAGTGGTGAGCTGGAGGATTCAGAGTGCCGGTGAAGGGTGAGAGCCTAGGATTTTTTCCCACCGATCTGCTGGGGATGAGGTAACTTGCCTGCCTAAAAACAACATTGGTTTCTCTAGGTGGCCTCCGTCAAGCAGGAGGGTCTCCCCTGTACCTCATGCCAAGTTTTACGTCTGAAGAATTAAAAAGGGAGCCTGACTCATGCCTCCAAGTTGGCATCCCATGCCTGTGAAGAACAATGCCCCATCAGTGTCGGGCCCGGGTGCCCACGGAGAGGGAACCGTGACCAGCCCAGCCCCACTTGTGAGACCTCATCTGTTCTCCTCGGAGGAGTTGGGTGGTTTGTTTTTATTTTCCATCGTCCTGGCTCTGTTTTTAAATGCCTCCTTCTTTTACGAAGAGAGAGAGGCTCCTGTTTAATGCCCTGACAGGCCCCGTGGGCACCACTAAGTCATTCAGAAGTGTCATGTGCCCCTCCTGGGTGGCCTCGAAGCAAGAAACTGGCAACTCCAGCCAAAGTTACTTGAGGAAGTTTCCAACTGGCCTCGCAGCCCCCTTTCCTTCGTCTCTCACCCACCCCAGGCTTTCTGCCTGGCCCCAGCCCTAGGAAAATGAATGGTTTCTCTGGACCACACCTCTGAGTGCAGGAATCATGCGCCGCCTCATTTCATCTGTCGCTCTCGAGCGGACACAGCTGTAGTCCTAGGAGCGGGTGTAGGGAAGAG
Source organism: Crocodylus porosus (assembly GCF_001723895.1). Taxonomy (NCBI): domain Eukaryota; kingdom Metazoa; phylum Chordata; order Crocodylia; family Crocodylidae; genus Crocodylus; species Crocodylus porosus. Next base: position 4,597,015 of record NW_017728886.1, on the reverse strand, counting down.
TGCGGCTTGTTCTAGCCACGACAAGTTAAAAAGCTCCTCTGGTCCGTCTCACGATGGAGTGACAGCCCTGAAGGTTGAAGCCTTCTGTTTATTCCAAGGGCTGCTACAGCACAGGAGGTGAGGGTGTCTGCCAAGATTGAACCTTGACAGAACAAGGAGCAATGGGCTCAAGCTGCAGCAAGGGAAGTTGAGGCTGGATAGTAGGAACAATTTTCTCACTAAACACTGGAACAGGTTCTCCAGAGGGGTGGCGCAATCACCGTCCTTGGAGGTTTTCAAGACCTGGCTAGACAAGCCCTGGCTGGGGTGATGTAGTTGGGGCTGGTCCTGCTTTCAGCAGGGGGCTGGACTGGATGGGACCTCCTGAGCTCCCTTGCAAGCCTCATTGTCTGTGAGTCTATGCTCCTAACTCACTCTACCCAGACTCTAGCTCCAAGTGCGTGCCCCATTGTCTATGGCCCATGAAGTCCTCGACATTTTCCCTCCAATCCCAGCAGCCTTCCTTGTGATGTGCAGCTCCACTGATTAGGAGCTGACCAGTCCCTCCATCTCATTTCAGTTTAGCCAGCAAATTGGATCATTACAATCAGCAAACAGGAGCTATAAGGAAAATCTCACGCTGTTCCTAGTCATTTGGCACACATACACACGTACATTTGGCGCACACGCTCTGGCACACATAAATACATGCACAAACACACACCAGAGTCAAGCCCACTTATACATGGACAGAAATATAACCTCGGTTCTTCAGGGCCCGGGCTCTTTCACACACAGCGCCTAACTCAATGAGTCCTCCATTTGAGTTGGGCCCTCTACCCTTTTTGCTGACATGAGTAGAAGAATAACGAATGGCTATTAAGTGCAAGCACAATTTTCATTCTGGGTATAAGCAGCTGCCACACAATTGCATCGATATCAAAGGGTACTGATGTTATGATGCAACTGCTACATTTGCATAATCCTGTAACAACGTGTGGCAAAACTTCTCAAACTCGAACTCTGCTTCAGGGCCAAAGTTAGGGTCATTTATCTAATTTGTGTCACAAATGTAATGGTTAGATTGAAACAGCTGATACACACTCCCAAGCATCAGTTTCTCCTCCCTCCACACAGCTACTAGGTGTACTTGTCCATCCGTCTCAGGCGAAGGGGTCCATTCTGTGGTCGGGGGTGGGATAGGTTCCCAGAAATTTGAAACAATACTACTGGTCCACACCTCTCATTGGGCACATCTACACGAGACGCTTAATGCACATTACTCTAATAACACCGTACAGCAGCATGGCGGTTACAAACTACGCTAATAGCCAGCTGCACAGTGGTATTAGGCTAATGCACAGTAAGCGGCACAAAATAACTGTGTGCTAATGCTACTATGCAGTAACTCTAGTTACTGCGCGTTTAGTTAGTAGTTTATTAAACAAGTACTAAACTAAGCGTGCAGTATCTAAGGAGCATTAATGAACATGTGGATGTGCCCATTCAGTAGCCTAAGCATCCAGGCCTTGGTGCTACCATGCAATGTCTTCCTATAACTGGCAAGATCATGAATATATCATGATGAGGAAGAAAAAAAGGGAACATTTTTAAGAGCTTGTTCTGTAACTGAGGCGGATCATAGCTCCATCCTTTCTATATCTGACCATAGTTTCCCCTACATCCTTGCTCCTAGGATGCCATTCTGGATTGGGAGATGTCAGTACATACAGCGTCATTCAAACATCTAAACATTAGAGCCTCTCTGAGACTAATTTTTTATCTTTTAGTACTCACTGGTATCCCATGGCACTCCTGCTTTCAGCACTTAAAATTGTAACACTCCATATATTTCCAAACGCTTTGCATTTGCATTTGCAAAGTGCTATGCAATGATCAGCGAATCCCTCACCCAGGCTTCTGGCTCTGCAAACTTGGGTACTGATGTTGCAAAGGAGAATCAACCAGGCCGTACCTTGCAAGCAAATTATCATTAAAGCCAACGAAAGATAAAGGTTGTGTCCATTGGTTGCAGTTAGCTGCGTGCATTATGTGTGGCACTGACTGTGCCTTTCTGCCTGGCTGAATCCACACGCCCTGAACTGACAAGATTCATTTGGACTCTTTTTGTTGGGAAAGGTTTTTTTTCCTCCTAGATTCAATGGTGGGTATGCTGTCTTCAGTCGTGTAAAACATTTAAACAAAACATCTTCTTGACTTTAACCTCATGGTTATGACTCCAAGCAGGCTTATAGCACTTGCAAGAGATGCCATAAACCCAGCTGGGATTTGATTACTAATGTGGCAACAGGCAGTGGGGCTGTGAGTCCAGAAGTGGGTTCACCAGCAGAGAAGTTTGGGAACGGTTGTTAGCACCTGAGAAGTCCCACCGAAGTCAGTGGGATTGTTCGTACACCTCATGGTAGATGCACAATGAAGTGTTTGCTTGCATGGCACCTTGCCGCATCCAGCCCTTAGGCCCAAATTAGTAAGGCGCTTAAGCTTATGATTGTGTGCTTAAAGCCTCCATGCGTTCAAGTCTCATTGAAATCGATGGGATGTACACACATGCCTAATGGAGAAGATATTTAGGTGCTTTGCTGAATCAGGGCTTCAATTCAGATTGCAATCCAGCCTGAAACTTCCTCAAAGCTCAGGGTAATCTGGGGGTTGTGGCTTTAGCCTCAGCTTGACTTCACACCTTGTCTCAGGCCCAGCCAGGAAGCGGACAGGTGTGCAATTCAAGTCAAGTCAGTCCTGAGGCCGCTGCACCCACTGGGGCCTGTGTTTGCTTAGCTTTGTGCACTCTGTCAGTTGAAGCCTCATCCAGTCCTTGATAGTCACTCCCCAGCTCTTCTTGGGTCTACCCTTTTTTCCTCTTTCCCACCTCAGTGCCCTGCCTTATGGTGTTGGTAAGGGTGTCTGGCCTTCTCAAGATGTGGCCAGACCATTGCAGCTTCAAACCTGCAAATGAAGGTCAGGGGGTAATATTCACTCAAAGTTTTGAACCCTGCATAAAAGGCCTAGGTTAGATTAAAAGTTTGGGCCCATTCTAGTCATCCAAGCTGGTTCGGCCACCTGCAGAAGCCAGACTATTCCCCAGATGGATGTCTGAAGAGCCATTCCCGAAGAGCCAGTTGACATTAGCACATTTTTCCATGACGTCCTCAAGCTGGCGAGCGTTGTGCGGTCTTAATCTTCCCCGATTACTGCTCCTCCATTGACAGGAGCATGTGAAGAGCAAACACAACCACCTCACTGTGTGCTGTGCCAAAAATGTGTTTCCCCACCTACAGGGAAGAGACACTATCCCCTGCAGCAGGGAAAGTTTTTTGTCCTGTCTCCAGGTTGGATGGGCTGGGTAATTAAATGAAGGCAGTGACAGGTGTGAAGAAGCTGTACTTTACAGAGCCATGCTGAGATTTCCTGAGATAGGCATGGGTATTTGTGCATGCATGTGTGTACGATACCAAGGAGAGGGGAACCGAATACACATTTCACTTGTCACCTCCAACACATTAAATATTAATATCCGCTTCACTCTTATTTTCCACTGGGGTAGAACTTAACCCTGAGACCCTTTAACACGAGGTTTATTGTTTTGCTTCACTCTCGAGGCACAGTTAATAATGATTTGCTGATGTTTCTTTAAGGAAAAAAAAGGTAAAGTTCCCAGAGACCGTTTTTGTCTGGACCTTGCAAATCAAGATCCAATCCCTGTCTGGAGCCCAGTGCCCTCACCTCTTGTCGCCTTAAGCAGGCTCTCACCATCCTAGAAGGCTGGGCCTCAAATGCATGCTTGTACATCTCTTGAAAACTATTGAAAGTGTTCGTCCCACTGGTATCTGCCCCCTGCTGACTTTTTTGCTTAACTTTGGCTGGAATGGCTCAATGATCCCCAAAAAGAACAGGAGAGGAAATATGTTGTTTTGTCCATATTGAAAAAGGTGTATGACCTTTTCCTTTGAACAGCGCTGTCTCTCATGCTTTGGAGAGAAAGACCCTGGACTTCTATATATATAGTAGCAAATTGCCCATCAAGAATGACGAGGGGGCAGATAGAGGCTGGCCCTCCCCCCCCCCACTGCTCCATATCCAACCCTGATCTACTCCCCCCACTCCACCGCTCCGGGCCTGGCCCCAGTCTACACCACCCATTGCCACTCCGGGTCCGTCCCTAATTAACTCCCCTGTCTCCCCCCTGCTGCTCTGGGCCTGGCTCCACTCTACCCCCACCCACCGCTCCGGGTCCTGCCCCGCTTCACCCCCCCCCACTGCTCCGGGTCTGGCCAGCCCCACTCTTCCCCACTGCATCCACTCCAGGTCTGGCCCCCCTCCACGTCCTCCTGACCTGTGTCTGCCTCCCCTTCCCTGCCAGCTGTTCTGTGGGGCATTGGAGTCGGGTGGCAGCAGGAAGTCACCACCGTGATCCCCCCCTTTGCCTCGGGCAGGGAGGAGGGGAGAAGCCCCGCTGCTCAGGTGGCCCGGGCATCTTCACCACCACCAAGACCTCTTGGCAGCACGTGCACAGTTACTGCCAGACGGACACACAGACAGACAGACAAATATGCCCTTTATAATATTAGACCATAAACAGACTGAAGAGGATGGGGCAAAAGATGTAAAGTTTGAGAAGAACCAGCAACTGAATCTATACTCATGGGAAGAGACAGGGATTGTTGTGGGGGATATCTTTCGCTGGACAAGCTATATGGTGGGTAGAGACACAGGCAAGCTTTCAGCAAATCAGAAGATTCCCTAGCGATGACGTATGGCGATGTCAATATGACAACACGTGGGAAAAGGGTGCAGGTGGAGAGGTTTCAGATTTTATTTTTTAATGTCTAGAAAATTGCAACCAAAAATACACTACAGGACCAGTATTAAGGTTACACAGTCAAGTGTGCATATGGCAGCCATTGCCAGTATTAATGATGGTTCTGCAATCTTAAGTGGCAGAGTAAATTTTTCATTCCATGATCATATACTGTTTATTCCATAAAATCCCTGCCTCATTCCTGGTACAGGGTAGACCTCATAGGACAGGGTAGACCTGAGGCTGGCGCATGACCGGGCCAGTGCAGTGAAGGAGGGTGGTGCCTGTAGAAGTCAGCAACTCAATTCATATGAATTCCCTAAGAGTCCAAATATCCTGCAAAATAGTGATTCAAACTGGGCACCAGAATTAAGAGGGCTGCTTCTGACTTCAACACCTGGCCTGTGTGCCAGCTCACATTCTGTAAAATTAAGATAATCCAGCCACTCCCGTTTTATCAGAATTTGGGAAATAACTAAAGTTGGTGAAGCATTTTAATACCCTACCGATGAGTGGAAGGTCAGAGTGAGTGCATCTAGATAAGACATCTTAATGTGTAGTGGACTGTTCTACTGCACATTACTGCGTCACGGCAAAAATTGTGCTAATGTGCTAATGCACAGTAGAATTAGTCTACTGCACATTAAGTGTCACAAAAGAAACCATTTGCCTTTGCTACTGTGCTTTAGCGCAGCTACCACGCCTTTATCTAATACCTCACATTAAGAGGAGCTAAACTTAATGTGCAGTAGCAAAAGCCTATTCATGAATGTGTAGATGTGCCCAGTTCTGCCTCCAGAATAGCAGTAGAATGGTGTTCAGGAAATTAGGCCTGAGGCTTAACATGAAACAACCAATGTGAAATTAAATACGCAGCAGCCAAAAAGGAACAAGTGATCGTGCAATTTAACCCTAGATCATAAGCTTGCATCATAGAATCATAGAAAATTCAGGTTGGAAGGGACTTCAGGAGGTTGCATCTAGTGCAACCCCCTGCTCCAAGCAGTACCAGCCCCCACTACATCACCCCAGACCACCTTCATTTAGGCATTTCCTAAGAGTGGGAGACTTTTACAACCCTTAGCCATGCCCTTTTCAAATAGGTTTGTGTGCATGTGTATGTGCATGCAACACATGCCCTCTCCCCCCACCACACACACACAAGGTTACATACAAAAACCCTATAAATAAATGGAGACTCCACAGGATTATCGACAAGATTTTCGGAACTGCCTAATCATTCTCGGGTTGTCTGTTTTGTGGGGGAGAAAGGAGTGGCTCCAGCAGAGACCCATTAAGTGGGCCCAACTTTCCAAACGTGCTGAGCTCTGAAAATCTGAACCTCTGAAATTCAAGCCCTTTCAGAGGTGTGTCTCCTGCTTAAAAAAAGAAAAACCAGTTAACCAAACTTTTGAATCATATATATCTATGTCTGTATAAATGTGATTTGGGGTCCTGCAGTTATGTGAACATACTAGATAATGCCATATTTTATATCAGGCATGCACACATATGCACATATATGAAATGTGGAATTAGGAATTGCATGTGGATACCACTTATATCAAGAATAAAGCAGGGTAATAAAGCAGAGAATTAATAGCAAGTGCACTTATTACCATGGAAACACAGCCAAAGCAAATATTAGAAATTCCTGATTCCCAGAATTCACACATGCCAATACAATTACTCTGCAGTTACCCATAGCCCCAGTGATCCTAAGCATACAATGTGTATATACATTGAGAGAGATTGCCTTGCTGTATATGCTAGATGTGGTGCATGAACTTTCCTCTGCTTTTCCATCACTTCTGAGGTAATACCGAATGGAGTATTAATAACAGCTCGTCTGAGTTTGGGGTTGAAGGAGGGGAGGGGGGATTGGGTGGGAACAGGGTAATTTCAGTTTGTTTTGTCCTGTTTCTATGCTCAGATGTGTATTTGTCCCAGACTGCCTGGGTGTTGCCATGGCGACCTTTGATAAATCCACGTTATGGATCCCGTGAAATATAAAGCGGTGCCACATTTCGGGGAGGGGTGAAGCTCACCAAATAAAGCAGGGGGTCGGGAGCTGCAGAGGTGTGCTTGTCAGATTTAGCGCTTTCATCCAGCCCAAGGAAAAATACTTTCCTCTTAATTAGAAAACGTGGACACGTTCAGTAGAAATCCCTCCAGACTGCGGTCAAGAAGCAGGCTTAACAAGAAAAAGGGATGCACTGGCCTAGGAAATGAGTTTGAATCATAGTAGCATAGAAAATGAGGGTGGGAAGGGACCTCCAGAGGTCATATCTAGTCCAGCCCCCTGTTTCAAGCAGGACAAGCCCTAACTATCTCATCCCAGCAAGATTTCCTCTTGACCAGGCTCTATTTTTTTCCCCTTGTGTTTATTCAACCTGGTAAAAAAAAAAAATTAAAAAAATTAAAAAAAAATAAAAAGCCTTCTGTCTGGTTAAAAAAAAAAGGTCTTCCACCTGAGCCCTGTGGCTGTTCCTCATTTCTTGCTTCTAAGGCACCAGCCACCACTGCTTAGATTTAGGGAAACTCTTCCCTTTCCCCTCCGCTCTCACAGCCCCGACGTTTGATAGACTTGAGTAATTTTGACTCTTTCCAGTAGAGGACACACATGCATATGAGTTTCAGTGCCTGTAGAGTTCCCAGGGGCCTAGAGTATGAACATGCGACAGCCAGGTGAAGGGCAAGAAAACCATTCTTCTATTTTAAGGACGCAGGACTGATGCAAGGGGAAATAATGAGTCAGATCATCTTCCACTTACTGGCCCTAAATGGTGTCTGCATAGCAGATGCCTGGATCCCGATCCACCTCTAAACCCTTCCCATGCCACGCTCCACAGCTGCAGGCCCAGCCCCAACTTTTTAACCCCCCTGGCAAACCCCCCATGGACCTGCCCACCCCTCTCCCACCCAACTTGCAAATGGCGAATGCTCATATGCTCCATTCCTAAATGAGATTTAACTAAGCTACCTAAACCTGAGCTGTGTCCCATGAATGCTCTTCCTCCACTTGCGCACATAAGTGTGATCTTACTCCATGCTACTCATGTTCCGGAGACTTGTGTCTACTTGTGTCTAATGCTTTCATCTGACCCTTAAGACTGAGTTACAAAAAGCAGGACATGAGCAGGGTGGTCTACAATCACATTTAGATGCCGAAATCCAATTAGGGGCCGAAGGATGCATCTACATATGCCGATTTAAGGCGCATCAGTACGCCCTTATTGCACCTTAAAGATGGCGATTTTAGGCTATTCATGCCTAAATTTGATACCTGACAAAGCAAATATCAAATTTAGGTGCGAATAGCTAAAGTGCCTTAATGCATGTATAGGGGCACTAAGGTGCATTGTCACTGTGTATGTCGATTAACTTAGGACTAACTTCTCAGCCTACCCTCTGCATTGAATTAGAAGGCACTCTCAGGGGCTCTCTGCTCAATGCCTCCCCGCCCCTGCATTGTCCCTCATCATTTCCTTGTCTTAAGTTCACTTGACCCAAGTACTTTTATGGACCCACCTTTCAGATAAATACTCATCAGTGGGTGATGTTAGTACTGTGCCATGTTTTAGTACTTGCTTGGGGGAAATATGAAAACATGGTGCAGTAGCCACCCATATTGTGGTGTACGAGTGGCACACAGTTAAATTCACCAGCTACATCGCCGTAGTGATGCACTATAACCAGTCAGTGTGCCACTATGGCGACATAGCTGGTGATCATAAGTAAACCCATGTGATCACTATGTTGCAGTAGCACACCATACAGTGATAAAGCACATTGCTATATTGCCGTAGGGTGGTGTATAGATATGCACACAGAATACTCTTTCCTAGGTAGAGCCTCATTCTGGGGCATAGTCCCTCTCTTAATGGAAGTCAAAGAAATCTGGAGTTTCATCAGGATTACACTTACACAGAAAACAATCTCCCTATTTCTTTTTGTTGAAGACCCTTCCCCAGCCATATTTTTTTTTACAGTTGAGCTTACCACCAGGGTAAAAAATCCCTAAAAATACAAGAATGGGTCAAAACCTAAAATTATTGCCTTACATTAATTCTAAGTACAGATAGTCAAAAAGCCAGAGGCTGAAATGATTCAGTTTTCTCAGGTCAGCCTAAACTGCATAGATTGAACCAATAAGCAAGTGAGCAGTCATTTACTTTTGAGTCCAGAAATGCAGCCACATGCCTGCCAGAAGCCAGGGGCCACTAGAGCATGCCCGCCTGCTCAGCTGGAGCAGACAACTTGGACCAAGGCTAGCCTGCCCACCCTGTGAGGGGGGAGGTGTTGCAGGGGAAGTACAAAGCATCCTGGGATGCTGGGGGATTGCAACGTAACTTGATTCTGGAGGGGATCTGGGACAGAAGTTCAATAAAAAGTTTTAATCTAAATCAGCTAAGTCTGATTCTACATCCCTCCAGGTTTATATTAAAGCAGTTTCTGCCATTTTGAACACAGTTTATGTGCACTGAACTTGTGTTATAGATTTGAACTGGATTCCAATCGCTTATACTGGTTTCTTTGTAATTTCTGTCCCTATCTTCAGAGACTAAACAAAGGTCATTCTATTCAGCTCAATAAGGAACAGATTGAGAGGTAACCTGGTGGTGGCATACATGAGATGAAGATTTCCAATGATAGAAGGCTACTTAATCCAGCCAGCAAAGATGTTATAAGAACCAATGGATGGAAGCTGTGGTTAAGGCATGTTCAGATTAGATGTACTACATATAAGCCAAAAGTTTTGAACAGTGATGGGAATGTATCAGAGAGACAAAACACTCAGGACATGGTGAACGCTGCATCGCTGGCTGCTGCCAAATTAAGACTGGACATTCCTCTCAAAGATATGTTCCCTGTCCACTAGAAGGAAGGGACTTGATGCAGCATTCACAGGGTCTGCCCGGTCTATGCAGAAGGTCAGACTAAATATGCCTGTGGTCACTCTTACCTTAAAATGCAGAAAACCAGAAGGTGTGTAGCACATTCCAGAATTGTAGGTGGCCTCCAAACTATCACCTCCCACCCGCACTTGCTGGATTTGCTGCGTCTGGCTGTAAACCTTGCAGAGCACATCTGTCAGGTCTCTGCGTGGTACTGCCAGGGACATTGCCCATTACCTGATTTGTACATATTTAGGCTTAGCCAAACTAAGCTGATTGTGGGTACTTAAAGTTGCTTTTGTGCCATGAACACTTAACGCTAAACCTCTTTTAATTTGCACTGTGCTACTCAGAGAGATCATATCATTCTTCCGTGCAATGTAAATTCCCAATCTAGCAGTCTTAGCCTGCTCGGGTATTTATTTTTTCTTTTTTTTATAATAATAATTCTAAAAAGAAAAAAAGTATTTAAAAAGGATTTGAGTTTCTTTATTGAGCTTTTATTGTCCAGCCTTCTAGAGCATCTGACCACTCTTCTGTGACAGCAGGACCAGGAACTGTTGTTAACAAACTGTATAAACAACAGACTTGATCCCTTTATGAAAAAGCATTGTTGGGGGAAGAGTTAAGCCTGGCTAAAAAAAAAATGAAACTCATGCAAAAAAGAAAAAACAAATTGCAAATTCCAAAATATTTAGAATGGTTTCCGTGCTTCTCGTCCCTTCCTCTGCTTCTCAGCTGCTCCAATCTCTTTATGTTTCATGAGTCCTGACACGGTGCAGTGGGACTTGGTCACAATAGCCACAAAAGCAGCTCATGGCTGGCACTTCCCCTCCATGTGAATTCACTTCCCTTGTTATCACAAGAGGGAAACTGGAAAGCCTAATCAAGATGTCCCTGAAATTAAAAAGAGTTTCTCAGTTGTCCTTGATATACACCCTACAACGGTGATTTGCTTTGGTTACCTGCAGCTTCTATTTTTTGATGCCATATTCTTCAAGGCATCACAGAAAATGTAGGTCTCAAGAAATTAACTGAAAGAGAGATGTCTAGAGATGGGTGAAGGATTCATAGTTTCATAGTTTCTAGGGTCAGAAGGGACTTGAACGGATCGTTAAATCCAACCCCCTGTCCCAGGCAGGAACAAGTGCTGGGATCATAATACCCCAGCCAGATATCTATCCGACCTCCTCTTGAAGACCCCCAAGGTAGGGGAGAGCACCACCTCCCTTGGGAGCCCATTACAGAGCCTGGCAGCCCTAACCGTAAAGTAATGCCTCCTGATATCAAGCCTGAATCAGCTGTCAATCAATTTGTGACCATTAATCCTTGTTATCCCAGCTGGTGCCCAGGGGAACACAGCCTTACCTATTTTCTGCTGGTCCCTACTGGTGATTTTATAGATGGCCACCAGATCCCCCCTCAGCCTGCTCTTGTGAAGGCTGAATAGTTTCAGGCCCTTTAGTCTACGTAGGGCCTGCCCTGCTGCCCCTTGACCATGTGAGTGGCCCTCCTTTGGACCCTCTCAATGCTAGCCACAACCCTCTTGAAGTGCAGTGCCCAGAACTGGGCGCAGTACTCCAGCTGCAGCCTGACCAGTGCCGCACAGAGGGGAAGGATCACGTCCACGGACCTGCTTGAGATGCATCTGTAGATGCACAACAAAGTGCGGTTGGCCTTCCTGACAGCTTCCTGGCATTGGCAGCTCATGTCCATCCTGGAGTCAACGATGACTCCAAGATCCCTTTCAGCCACCGTGTTGTTGAGAAAGGTGTTCCCCAGCCTACATGTGTGTTGCAGGTTCCTTCTTCCTAGATGCAGCACCTTGCACTTGTCTGAGCTGAACTCCACCATATTCTCGTCTGCCCACCTCTGCAACCTGCTTAGATCTAGCTGGATTTTGTCCCTCCCCTCCAGTGTGCCCACTTCTCCCCATCTTTGTGTCATTATTATGATTCAATGGGTGTTATTACAGTAGGAGCCAAAAGCTCTAATCAGGGTCAAGGGTCCATTGGACTGGGCACTGTAATGACCCATGGGAAGCAATGCTGTGGACAGATGTAACTTTTAGAGTGGTATGGGACTATACCCATATAAATGGTTATGATGTAATGGCTACCTGTCTGCTTGCTTCTATATGAATATAAGTGGTACCAAACCATTCAAATCTTAAACCTGTTTCTTTCAGTATTGAATGTTGCAGGGATTTAGGTCATATATACCATTACACAACCATGCAGATTTGGCAGTGACATTGGGATAGCTGGTGTACAATGCTTTCCTTTTGAAGAAGCTGGAAGTTATATCTGTCCACAGTCTAAGACAGGGTCCTTCCCCAAATAGTTTAGCTGTGCTCTTGTGAGGGCATCTCTGGGCCTTTTCTGTCCCATTTTGTGCATCGGTTCCTTGGGATGAAGGTTTTCTCTCTGCACATTTGTACAATACCTAGCATACAATAGATATGTGTACAATGTAAAGTTACTGTGCCAGACAGAGGCATGCTCTTCTGTTGTTTTAGCTGCTTCCAAAATCAGAACTGCATAGCTATGTCTAAGTTGCATTTTGGACAGATTATTTAGTCCTATTGAGTGACAGGGCCAATTACAACTCTAATTAGCTGCCCACAATACTGCCTGAGTGCATCTATGTTGCTTCTGATTTAAGTCCAAATCCATGAAGATCAGCATAATGTGGTTAAAGAAACCACTACCTGGTGTGGTAAGTCCACCATGCAGACATAGCTAAAAGCCTCCAGATCTTGACTAGAGACTCTACACGCCATTGCCCCTGCCGACAACTTATAAGAATAAATAAAGAAGCATGATTAGTGAGTTAGCAACATGCAAAGCCAGATAATTCTAAACTGTCGGCCTAAATTAAAGCCCATTGAAATCAGTTGACCAATCTTGAGGGTTTGCCTATGAGCACTTGCCCGGAAATCTTGTCAGGAGCATGCAATGACCACACCATAGTAAGTTGGAATCCCAGGGGCGGCTGTGACACCCCCTGATAGCTCCACAACTGTGCCCTGCTCTACCCCTAGGGTGCCTTCCCTTGTGTCTCGTCCACCATGCATTGATGTAATAATAATAACATTAAAAGGGAAGATGCCCATGGGCCTTTGTGTGGGCCCCAATCTAGCCAACCCCCCACTAGAGTTCCCCGGCAGTCTACTGGTCTCTACTGCACCACTCACAGGCCCTTCACTGCCCCTCTATGACCATGCTGCTACAGGGCACCTAAAGTCTTAAGGGCTAATTATGTGGCTCCACTCCTCCCCTACACCACACCACTTGCAGGTGTGACTGTAATGTTGTTCTCTTGTTGGGGCTTCAACCTCCTCAGCCGCTGCTCCTTTCCTCTCAGCTAGGCCTTCTAGCCTGGACCCATTATGTTGGACCTAGCTTTGAGGCACCAGCTCTAGTCTAGCCCCTTTGGGAATGGGGCTCCTGGCCCATGTCCACCAGGCCCTTGGCCCCTATGTGGCTGCGCCCCTCTTGGGCACTGGGCCCGGGGCCCATATGGCTGTGCCCCTCTCACTCTGCCCCATTCCAGCCTCTACACTAACTTGAGCTTTAAGCCTACCCCAGGCGGGGATCAAGGCAACTGTGTACCCCTCAGGCACAAATGCAACCTCCATATACCACCCCTTACAGTCCCAACCCAAACCACCAGTATAGCTCCAACACAAACACCAAGCTCCTGGGCTATAACATAAATACAAAGGGGAAGCAGCCCTGTGCCCCTTTAAGAGGGAAAACCTTCCCTCACCCCTTGTGCCAGCAAACCTCCCAACCCTGGGCTCTTTGTGAGCTTCCCAAGCTTCACTGCTCCCACAGGCAACATAGCAGTCAGTCTAGCATCCCTGGGTAGGACTTCCATCAGGAGCTCCTACCCCTGTGGCTTGCAGGGCTAGACCCACTTGCCAGCTCAGGCCCTGGGCTTATATGCCTCCCAGGACCCTGCCTGCTTCCAGCCAACAGACTGCCCCAGGCTGCCTGCTCTTGCCTACTAATTGCCCCAATGCCCTATTGCACCACCAACCTGCAGCTGCTGCAACCTGCCTGGCCTGCAGTGCCTCATTGGTGGGCTGCTTCTTTCTTAAAGGAACAGGGAGCTCTCTGTTACACATGCACTGTGACCCAGGCTCTCTGTTACGCATGCACATCTTCTCCCCTTGCACACAAAAATGAGGTGGTGAAGCCATGCATGATGATTTTGCCTCTGTTTTCAAGTGTGGAAGACACATGGACCAAAAATATTGCAGCAACGGGAAGCCCAGTGTGACTTCACTCCTTCATTTCTGGATTAGATAGTGTGCAGAATAGGTGCTGGATGGATAGGGCATGCTCTTCAGTAGAAGCCTCAAGAACACCAGGAAACAATGCAGATGTGTTCTGGGTCATTTGGGACACATCAGGTTCTTTGTAGTCTATTAACATAATGATTTTGTTGGGCATTCCATAGCATGGCTGCAGTTCCATCAATCCATATTCTCTGAGGCATCACAGAAAATGTAGATCTCAAGAAATGTTCTAAATATAAGCATATAAGAGCCTCTTGGTGTTAGTTCAGCTTCATGCACGGGGCAGGGTGGGAGAAGGCAAGGAGAAGTTTGTGGGTCATGGGGGTGAGATAAACAAATAGCAAAGTTCTTACAGACATGGCTTAGATGCTTCAATTTGTTAGAATAAAAACCAACCCCTTAACCTATGGAAAATCAACAGTAAGAGTCCCACAGTTTTCAGTGGACTTTGAATGAGCTCTTCAAATGGGGCCAGGTTATGTTCAGAATGACAAGCCACGAAGATGGTTCCAGCAGCTAAGCTGTATATGAGTGGCAGGACAATCATGATGCCATGAAAGCCAGAGTGGTGGATCTTACAGTAATCGAACCATGAAAAGATAAGACTTGGAAAAATGTACACTGGACAAGACCTGGCCAGAAGAAAAGATGAAGACTTGGGTAGAGGTACAAGTCTAGTCACCGAAATTTAAGGCTGGAATTCAGAACAGGAACAGGAGGAAGCAAAATGATTTTCAACCCGTCTGAATATTTGGGATGTGGAGAGACAAAGATGTCATGCAATGCGATGGTACGAGGGGCAAGAAGTATGGTGGTGCTGGCAGCCATGGCAGGATGTGGAGTGGTGGGGAAGAGGGAACAACAGCTCACTTTTGCTGGGGTAAAGCTAATTTAGGAGAGGACAACAGGATGAAAGCCTACTGGGAGATGGCTGGAGGAAGACTACAAATTAGTAGCCAATAAAATACGAGGGTAACAAAATGTAAAAGGGAAAAGAGCTCACTTCCTCTGAGGATCAAGCTCCACCCAGCAGCAAACTCCAGCACACCCACCAACTCAAAAGAACCACCATTTCACGCCAGGTTGGGGCTTCTCCAAAGAAGTCCTTAGGAACCACTGATTTCCATGGACTATACCTTTGTTCTTCCAATGGGAATTTTGGCACCTAAATCCTATCTGGGCTTCTAATTCCCCTTTGAATTTGGCCCTACATGGCTGAAAGGGGACAAAAGCAAGCCCAGCCCAACCTCCCCTGGCAAGAAATGACTTACCTATCGGTCATCATCCCTTTTTTTAAATGATGGAAAATATTTCTTTTTAATATGTAGAAGAAAAAAAATAAAGCCAATTATTTTAATGCAATGAAATTTAAACGTGGATCTGGCTGTTTCCATGGACACCGGGCTATGTTTACAAGTGTGGTCTTTCCTTAGCACTTAAAGACTGGTCAGCTGACCAATAGGAAAGCAAGACATCATTCTCCACATTCCATTAGCTTCATAATTCCACATTAAATGATGACTTTAGTGCCATATGGTGAAGTCTGATATGAAGAAAAAAGGGGAAAATATATATATATCTCATGCACAACTAACCAGTCTGGTTTCTTGCAGGAAACGGCATACATATTGATGAAGTGAGGGTGAAATTTTCAGGCTTACGCAATGATCTTTTGAGCTATAAGGTTTGCTTGGGTCTGGGTATGGGTTAGGGGTTTTTATTTTAAAAAAAAGAGGGGAACGGATGCCCCAGCTGTAATTCTAATGTTCTGAAGTCAGTTTGGAAACCACAAAGCAAAATACTTTCCAGGCGCTGTGACTTCCAAGACGTAACCTAAATAACAACATTGTTGTTACCTAATGGTCTAAACTTCTCAAGCACTAAAATGGGAGCTGAATGCATCGTGAGGTCAGGAGTTAAGGACTCTTACAGAAAAGAATATCAAAAAACGGGGGTGTAGAAGATGGCAGCATTATGATTTCCATCGATCCCTTCCCATTGCATGCCACAGCTCCAAGGGCCCGAAAAACCCAGGCTTAAATTATTAAGATTTAATGTTCATCTCAAAACCACAGACAGGAAAGGCTTGGACATTCATGAGAGTGGCTTTCACCTGATTCCTTTCACCTTATGCATAGATTGAATTCCCCTGGTACAGCAGAAGACTGTCTATGAAGGTACATTGCAGATTACTGCTAGTGCCTAGGGGATCCAACCAGGATCCAAGACCCATTGTGTTAGGTCCTGTACAAACAAAATGAGAAACTGTTTCAAATGACTCGAATTAGGGTAGGAGAAAAGAAAATCTCATTGTTAGTCTCCATCTCAGGTGGAGAACAAAGCTACGGAGAGATCAAGCAATGCAATGGTGTTGAACTTCAGCTTGTTTCTTCTAACTCGCGGTTCACTGAATCTGAACATCAGTGGACTGATACCAATAGCAACCAGATGTGGTGTACTCAGCCCTGCAGCATCACAATTGAGGTTTCCTATTCCACCGTTCAGCTGAGGATTTATTTACATGAGGACATGGTGAAAAGGTGAATCCAAATTAAGTTGTAAAGTGTATTAGTGACTCAGCGTTAATGCCCTGTGTAGGCATTTGTGTTCAGAATTAACCATAGCCTCAATTCCATTTAACTTGCTTCACTTTGTAAGTAAAATCAGGATCCCGTCCTGGTTAGGACTTCAAGATGCTATTATAATTTAAATAATGCCACACTGATCTCCTTCAAAGCCGATACACCAACAAGCTGAATAGTACATGGCTGGGGGATTACAGCTTTCCCCCACCAAGCCCAACCACTGCTGCTTTGTAAAGTGGTAGCAGGAATTCAGTATAGGTGGGAGCACCTACATGAGAGGCTAGAAGGGCAAAAGCCATCCTAATGCACAACAGAGTTAGTCTACTACATATTAGCATCACCTAAAAGTTGCGTGCCAGCGCTACTGCATAGTAGTATTGATGATGATGCATTAAGCTAGTACCTGTTATGGCAGGTACTAAATGTAATGCCCCATAATTATGGCATATTAATGCACATGTAAATGTGCCCAGTGTAACTCTTTGCAATGCCCAGGTTTACACTGATTATATTTTGAGTAAAATCCCCTGCCTTAGTCCTACCAAAGCAATGCTGGGAATTCTAGGGTAGAGAGGATGCTAACCTTATTTTCTTCCATAGCTGCTAAAAAAATCTATCAGATGAAAATCAACAAGGACAAGTGCAATGTTTTGCACTTGGGGCAGAATAATTGCATGCACTAATACAGACTGGGGAATGATTGGCTGGGTTGCGATACTGCAGAGAAGGACCTGGGGATTACAAAGGCCCACAAACTGAATATGAGCCAACAGCATCTTCTTGTTGCAAAAACAGCCAACAGCCTACCGGGTGGTATTAACAGGAAAGTCACTTGCAAATCAAGGGAGGTGATATTTCTGCTCTGTTGAGGCCTCACCTTGAGACTGTGTCCAGTTTGGGGCCCCACACTTCAACAAAGATGTGGACACGTTGGAAAGAGTCCGGCAAACAGCAACAAAAATTAATAGAGGCATTATGAAGAAAGGCTGAAACAGCTCAGGGTATTTAGTCTGGAGAAGACAAGATGAACGAGGATTTCATAACAGACTTCAAAAACCTGAAGGGCTGTTATAAAGAAAATAGAGAAAGACTATTCTCTGCGGCTATAAGGGGCAAGACTAGATGCAATGGGCTCAAATTGCAGTAGAAGATGCTTAGATAGTATATTAGGAAGAATTTTTCTCACTATGGGGGTGTCAATCATTGGAACAAGCTACATAGAGAGGTTGGGGAATCCATCCTTGGAAACATGGAAGAGCAGGTTAGACAGACAGTTGGGATGATTTAGTCAGGGATGATCCTGCCTTGAGCAAGGAACTGGGCAAGATGAACTCATGAGGTCCCTTCCAGCCATACTTTCCTATGATACTAAAACACCAGGCAGACAGCAGGGGAGCAACTGGGAAGCTGCAACATAGCTGTCAATGGAGCTCAAATGATCAGGGTTTCTTGAGGGCTGCAGAAGAAGTGATGTCAGGCAAGTAAGAAAACTGGGCGCATCTACATGTCACCCCACGGTGATGTAGCAGTGCGCTAAGTATGGTGAGCTATGGCAACATAGTGATCATGCAGGTCTACACGTGATCACTAGCTACATTGCTGCAGCTGCACACTCCCCGCTTATGGCACGCTGCTACGGTGATATAGCGGGGACATCTAAGCTTGCTCCACCCTACAGTGCACTGCGGGCAGTTACTGCACCAGTATTTCCAAAAGGAAGTACTACAGCATGGTGGTGTGTACATGCGCCCACTGTGTCCTTTATCTCCTCCCTGTAGCATGTAGGCTGAATCAAACCCATCAGCTCGAATTTTAAAAGATGCAATTGAAAGAGTATGTTTCCAGTTCATACGCAAACACCTTTTTTTCTTAACAGGCACCCAGGCTACAAGGCTGGGCACCAATAGCTTACTGGCAGCTCACCCTGTTTAAGCCCAGATGGCACAGTGGTAAATCTGGTATGTCTACACGAGATGCTAACTGCTCAGCAGCCTAATTCTACTGCGCAGTATAATGCAAGGCAAAACCTGTGCTAATACACTACTGCACAGTACTATTAGGCTACTGAGCAGTTAGCATCACTAAAAAACCGTGCACTGGTGCTATTGCGGAGTAGCACCAGTTACTGCACGTTGATTTAGTGCTTGGTTATTTCATAGATTTCATAGACATTAGGGCTGGAAGGGACCTCGGGAGATCATCGAGTCCAGCCCCCTGCCCAAAGGGC
>NW_017728886.1:4576602-4578104 GCF_001723895.1 Crocodylus porosus | reverse complement strand
GTCTTAGTGGAGAAATTCTTTGCGTAAGGATACAAGGAATGGGAAACAAGAGAGAAACAACTGAAAGCATCTGCTGGATACCACAAAGACAGGAGGAGAGAGAGAATGGAAAATTCCTAAGCCAGCTTGCAAGGTACACTCAACTCCAGAGGGATTTTAATTAACCAAATGTCTTTTTGGATCAAACATGTATAGTGCCTCTTTGGGGAATCAGCAACCACAGAAGGGAACAGCCTTGGGGTGGTTGGGTGTAGAAGCCTGGTTCTGCTTCCAGCTCTTCATATGATCAAGCCACTAATGGGACAGCGCCATATGGCATCCAGGTAAGATACAGAGCCCTCAAGAAGGTCCCCAACTTCTCTAGAGGATGATGGTGGTAGAAAGCAGAGGCCCCAGCAGGCAGAGAAGTCTTCTTGGATTCATTTCCTCCCTACACTTATGAGAATAGCAGGCCCTTGGAACGAGCAACCACAAGCTACTTGAATTCAATGCTGCAAAGAAAGTGCTCACTGAACACAGCAAAGCAAGGGTGTTTGTTTTCAGGAATGCCGTATTTTCTTAATCACTCTGCATTCCTTCTGGGGAGGGCTTACAGGATCAAGTCCCCAGGGCCCGTTCTTGTTCCCAGGGAAGTCGCTGACATGGATTTCCATGGGAGCACAACTGGCCTCCACAACTGTAGGATGCAATGCAGCAAATGAAAATGGTTCGGGAGCTGGAGCATGTGATTTGTGAGAAGAGGCTGAGGGAACTGGGCTTATTTAGTCTGGAGAAGAGAAGACTGAGGGGGATTGAATAGCAGCCTTCACCTCCCTGCAGGGGGGCTGCAAAGAGGATGGAGCTGGACTGGTCTCAGTGATGGCCAGCACCGTACTTAGACTCCCGGTGGCCCCAGGCGAACTTTTAGTATCAGGCCCCACTTCGCCAGAGGGAATGATAATAATAATCAAAAAAATTACCACTTTTGGGCTCCTTTTCTATCCGGACACTGGACAGCCACCCAGTTCTCTCATGCCTGTGTCCAGCCCTGATAGTTGCAGATGACAGAACAAGGAACAATGGGCTCAAGTTGCAGCAAAGGAAGTTGAGGTTGGATATTAGGAAAAAGTTTTTCTCACTAGGAGGGTGGTGAAGCATTGGAACAGGCTACCC
The DNA here is from genome assembly GCF_001723895.1 of Crocodylus porosus. NCBI lineage: Eukaryota > Metazoa > Chordata > Crocodylia > Crocodylidae > Crocodylus > Crocodylus porosus. The sequence goes on along the minus strand of NW_017728886.1, from coordinate 4,576,952 downwards.
AGAGAGGTGGTGCAGTCTCCATCCTTGGAGGGGTTTAAGACCTGGCTAGACAAAGCCTTGGCTGGGATGATGTAGTTGGGGCTGGTCCTGCTTGGAGCAGGGTGTTGGACTAGATGTGACCTCCCAAAGGCCCTTCCAGCCTCATTTTCTATGAGTCTTTAAATGCAAGTCAACTGAATAAGTCCAGGGACACTAATATGAAAGCAGTACTAATTCCTTCTCGAGTTAGGGCACAAAAAATAAATAGAAAAATGTGTCTTCATAAGCAGAGTGGTAATGGATGTTTTGGTGCAGTAACTAAAACTGAAAAACTGTATGGGGGGATAGAACTGTATGGGTCAGGCTAAAAT
>NW_017728886.1:4575042-4576133 GCF_001723895.1 Crocodylus porosus | reverse complement strand
TAGCTGTGCTGCAAACAGGAAAAAGCAACAGGATCTTGAATTAGATAAAGCTGATCAAGATGTTATATCTTTTTCTAAGAGGTGCTCTGATTCAACCCAAAGTTATTGAGTTTATTGAATAACTGAGTGAAATTCTATGGGCTTTTTTATGTAGAAGGTCAAATTAGGTGATCATAATGGCCTTTATGGCATTAATATATATACAAATACATAATCTATAAAATGATCAGAATTCATAAATTCAGCAACCCGTGCAGGCGTATTATAATCCTGCCTCATGCTTCAGTGGAACTACAGTCAGGGTTTAACGTTGATCAGTATGGTGATATGCTTAGGGGCACATTAATGTATGACTTAAATAACATGATTATTTAGACTAAAAACAGAGCTGGTTATAAAATGGCAGGAATCAAGCAGAATTAACCTGGATGACATTACTGAATGCTTGTAATCAAGGAATGCAACACCTGTTCCTCCTGCCATACCTAACTCAGATTGCACTTTGCCTATATTCCGGAAGCAAAGTGTTATTTAAATTGAAATGCTATATTAAAAATGTCTAAAGATGACATCCCATGCTTCCAAGGTTATCATCTTTCAGTGGTTCCAGAGTCAATTTACTCAGGTTGTAAATGCCATATTTTCTCACATACAACGTGCACCTTTTTTTGTTTCCAAAAACCAGCTGCTGGAAATTGGGGTAAGTATTATAACCAAGGCAATAGAGTAACCACAATTTCTGCCACTTAACTTGCCTCTGAGCAAAGCCAAAGTAACATTACATGCAACCCACAGGGGGCATGTCTACACAAGATGGTTACTGTGGGGTAGACTAATTAACTGCACAGTAACTGTCTTGGCATTTACACATGTACTCCTATTAGGCTGGAGCAAACTAATTCACTTCTCAGCAGAAATTCACTCCACACTAATCAGACACGGATCAAAGGGAGCAGGAGGGCACACAAGCCCCCATGTCTCACCAAAAGCATCCGGGAATGTCTTCTAGCTAAAAGGAAGGCACACAGCCGATGAAAAGGAGGGGTCATCACCAGGGAGGACTATACTGCAGTTGCTTGAGGATGTAGGGG
>NW_017728886.1:4568716-4575031 GCF_001723895.1 Crocodylus porosus | reverse complement strand
GTCCGGAACCAACTTCCAAGAGAAGTGGTGCAGGCTCCTACCCTGGGGGGCTTTAAGAGGAGGCTAGATGTACACCTTGCTGGGGTCGTTTGACCCCAGTATTCTTTCCTGCCATGGCAGGGGGTCGGACTCAATGATCTTCTCAGGTCCCTTTCGACCCTAGAAACTATGAAACTAATTCACTCGGCTGCAGAATGAAAAACTCTGCAGTGGCACATGTGTAGACGTTACCCCATCTGGCTGGGGCGCAGGGGGCTTCAGTGCAGGGGCTACCTGAAGCACCCTCGTGCCCCAACCACCCCATCCACAGCACAGTGAGCTAGTGGGAGCAGCCCCAGGGCTGGCTGGCTGATCTCCCGGTTCCCCTGCCAGCCAGGACTGCTCCAACCTGGTTTAGTGTGCTGTGGGCCCAGGCACACATTCAAATGCTGTGCCCAGGAGAAATAAACTCCAGAGCTACGAACTCCAGATTTTCTTGCTACGCATTAGTTGCACATGTGGACATGCCCAAGGAGGAAAACAATGAGCAGACACAGCTCCTGGATGGGGCTACTCAGCTTCTTACTACAAGGAAAGAACTTTTTTGTTTCATTATGGCCTTTCAGAAATAAGTTGTGTCTTTCTGGGGTGTGTTGTTTGCAAGAAAGTATTGTAACACCCTAACTGCTGACTCAGTGAAATCAGCCTCAAGTGTGAGAGCCCAAGGGTCCTGATGCTCAAGTTTCTGCAGACCAAGCCAACCTTCTCAAGAACTTTTTTTTTCTCTACTAAACTATACTTTCAGGGCCAGATGTGCAGCTCTCCTTCCTTTCAGTGCCATAGCATCCACCTAAATGATACCATATTGTCAACCCCCAATGTTCAAAAGGCATGTGCGATAGCTCCAGGAGTGGTTTAACATTCATAAGATTAAAAAACAGCCATGAATGGTGGGTGCATTTTATTTTTCCTCTGGTTTTTGAGCCTTGTGATTGGTTTTGGTCATGTATTTTTTAATGTTTTTAGCCAGAAAGTTTAAAAACTTCTTTTCCACTTTTTATGATAGTTGCAATTCTGACATCATCATAAGACTCTGGGAGCTGTAGCTTTAAATAAAACACTAAGTCTTGCAAAAGTCACCATTAAATTGCAAGCACGGATATCACATGCCAATTAGAATTAATCTTACCCAAAAAAGGCACGTAGTATCCCAATTGCTTGCTTTTGGTGGGGGAAATAGCTGTAAAAATGGCATGCAGCAGTTAAGGACAGCAGCTGACTTAATTTGAGCCTGGTTTTCTGAAAGCAACATTTTCAGGTTTCTATATAAAAGTTTGAAAAATCCAGGCATCTTATACAAAATGCTCATGTTATCGACAGGGACCTTTCCCATCGGTGCTCTTTTGCTATAAGGCTCGTTCTCATCCCCTGTGAGGCAGGCAAGGACCCAGGAGCTCACCCCAGCTCACTGAGCAGGCCTTTGATTCAGTCTCTGCTTCCACGGCAGCTTGGCAGAGATTTGGCCCATGTCTACGTGTCTTCCCTCCCAACCAACCCTGAACTGCCAGGCTTGGGTGAGCCCTATTTTACTGCTGACTGTCCTGGGGTCAAGAGATAGACCATGACAGACATATCCTTGGAAATCAAGGGCTCTTGAAACTTCCCAGTTCATTCCACATGTTATCATCAAAGGTGAGCTGAATTGTGGAGAGGCAGAGGTTGAAAATGTCCATCAACTTAATAATGATTCCCTTGCTCCCATCTTATCTATAGGTTTCCAATCTAGGGCTTGCAGAGAGGTGTTAATGGCTGGTGAACTAACTGTGCTTCTTGCATGCAGCTAAATGGAAGAAGTTTCTCTTATAGATGGCAGATAAAATGGGACTCTTTAGAGAGAAAGTGCCCTAGTACAGAATGCATCGTTGCCTCTTTACTATACCAAGCACGATGGATACTCAAAAAGCCGACCAACATATGTAAAATCAGGACAAGATCAGATCCGTGCAGTGCTTGCAGTACTGATGGCATTGCGACTAGCCAGAAATATTCCCACAGAGTGTTTTTATGTTGGAAAATACCATTTCCCTGAAATCAAAACTTTCCAGGGGAACATGTGGATTTTGACAAAATGTTACTCGGGGAAAAAAGGCTGGGGGTGGGGAAGGGGGAGAACATATTTTAGTATGACCAGAATGTTCCTTCTCATCATTATTGAGGGTGGCAGGAGATTTTTAGTTCCTGCTGCAGAAGAACCTTCCCCACTTTACTCTTTCAATTTTGGTTTTTTTCTCCTTCCAAATAAAACCATTTCTGAAACCTTTAACTCTTTCTCGCCATGCCCACTTTGAGCAGGTACATGTGTTACACCTATTATCATCTTACTTCCTGACTGTTTTTAATGATACTTTGCACCTTCCATCCCAGAAACTCAAAAAGATGGAAAAGCATCACATCGTTTAGCACCCTGGGAGCTATCGCTCCCTCTGATTTCTGAAGTCAGATTCTGGCATGCTGAAAGATCAAGCAATGTGTCTGGCATCACCATGGAAATTTGTTTCAGTCTGGAATGAAATCCTGAATTGTCTTGTTCACCGCTACATGCATCTGCCTGACAGAGCAAGCAGGGGTGGATGCTCTCCAAGTGACCCTACAGCTGGGGTTCCCACAGGAACTCACAGGAATTAGGCACTGGACACCCCTCAAATTCCAAGGAGACAAGACAGCCCAACTCTGTTTTTCAGCACTTGGGACAATACACCCTTGCGTGCCATAAATTTCTTACACTGCCATATTCATTGCATCTGGTAATTCTAGTACAACCCTGTGCAGCTACACATTCAGTTAATGCACTTCAAATAATGCACGTTAAATCTAGTACCTCCAGGCATTGTTATATGTGCTCCGGGGTGTGTGGGAGCACTTTAATTAGAGCAGTATCTCATGGATCAGCATCCCCATGCTTCAAAGTGGCATCAAGGTGGGGGCGGCGGTGCTTTAGTTAAAGCACCCCTACCACCATTTTGAAGTGCAGAGATGCTGATACACAAGACGGAGAGGCTAGCTGGAGCTTGATACTTATACTTCAGCAGACTCAATTGATCAAGTAATTACAGTGTATCAGAGAAGCCTCCCAGCTCATGTGCAGGTACCCTTCATTGTGAGGTGTGCATTAGCCTATTTTAATGACCATTAGCTAAAGAGCATGTTTTTTGTGATGCTTTAATATGCATTAAAATAGGCTAATGCACATTAAAGCGCATGTGTAGATGCGTCCCGAGAGTCAGAGAAGGGAGATGAGAAGGACCAGAGCCTCTAGCATAAAGGAACAACACCTGAGAGCATCAATTAGGCCTGATCACCATCTGAAAGCCTGTATTCTCCCAGGAGTTCAGTTCACAGAATAGAACTGCCTTTCTGCAACTATGCCCCTTCTCTGATGCCCATATCCACAGTAGTAACTGCGTTCCTTCCCTTCCAAATCAGCCATCTAGCCTGCTACCTTGAAACCTATTCAGGGTTGCATTTTTTCCATGAACATCCCCTTTTTACAATGATTTCCTAATTGTATGCAGATTCCCCGCCCCCCCATACACACACGCATGCACCCCACCCACTCCTCTTCCTCGTATCGTAATTGAGCAGGGCTCCGAACAGCTGCTGGCTATTTTCTCTTCCTGAGAAGCATGCAGTAATTGCATGCATGGGCTCCAAATCCCTTAGCATTTGGTAAGGCGAAGATTTTGAATGGGAGCCAGTTCTTTTTACAGTGCTGGTACCAGCAGCAATGGCAGGCATTTAAATCATTGGTAGAGGGGGGGAGAAGTTCAAGTTAGCTGATATTCGCTTTTGGGAGGGGGGGAAAAAAAACAACAGACCCAAGCAGCTCAAACAGTTGGACTCCATCCCAGCTCTTCAGCATTCAGATTATTCCCTAAATAAATTGAATGGCACAGTTACTGCCTGCACTCACTGTTAAGGCCCATCAAGCAGATGGCTATGCCCCACTACTTGATGCAAAAACCTCCGTTAAGGGCTCGGTCCTTCTCCTTTTCAAGACAATGGAAAATCTTACATTGCTGCAAATTGCTCCTTTCCACCTCAGTGCAAGAAAGGGAGCATTGGGAGTTTCCCTTTATATCTCAACTTCCCTCTCTTCCCATGGGATGAATGCAAATAGCACAACATAGCCTTAGCTGAGGAGACAGCATCACTCCCCTAAGCTAGGTAATGTAGGGTTTCTTCAAGTGACAGGTAGGCTCTGTTTCATCAGTGCAACATGTGGTGGGGAACAGGTGTTGTTCAACCAAGATCGACAGAAGAGAGCTCAGGGCTTGCCAAGGACCTCCGAGGTAGCTTCCTGCACATGCCTGAAGGGTGGTGGCCACCATAGATATCAAAAAGGGACCCACCAATCCTGAATACATGGGTGTCTCCCACTTGAGCCAAAGGAGTTTCTTTCATAGCTGGCAGCAATAACAGACTTGCCTCTTCTCCTGAACTAGGTACTAAACTAAACACATAATGTATCTTAAGCAATATGGTAAATATGTGCCTAGGACCACATGCTAGCATGCACCTATCTAGTCATTGGCATTTCACTTCGCCAACAGAATTTTCCCTGGTTCTAGTGTAATTACTGCAGCTAGGTCTGGGTTTTTTTCTTTTTAAGCCACAATAATAGATCATTCATCCAGCAATTGGTGGTTTCTTGAAAGTCCAGTTGTGGGCACTGCACTTCAGGAGGGATGTGGACAACATTGGTTGTCCAAGCAATTGGTGACAGATGGGGGGACAAGGCTGAACTCCTCAATAAGTTCTTTGCCTCAGTGTTCCTAAACAAGGGGCAAGGCAAGTCTCACAATGGGATTGTAGAGAGGCAACAGGTGGGTGCCAGACTACCAAGTGTTGACCCTGAGATGTTGCAGAGTCTCTTGGAAGGACTGGATGTGTTTAAGTCAGCAGGCCTGGATGAGCTGCATCCAAGGGTACTAAAGGCACTGGCTGATGTCATTGCGCAGCCACTGGCAAGAATATTTGAGCACTTGTGGAGCATGGGCCATGTTCCAGAGAACTAGAAAAGGGCCAATGTGGTCCTTATTTTCAAGAAGGGGAGGAAGGAAGATCCAGGCAACTATAGGCCAGTCAGTCTCACCTCCATCCTTGGCAAAGTCTTTGAAAAGATTATTAAGGCTCATGTATGTGAGAGCCCAGCAGGAAAAATTATGCTGAGGGGAAACTAGCACAGGTTTGTACCAGGTAGATCATGCCTGACTAATCTAGTCTCTTTTTATGACCAGGTTATAAAACACCTGGACACAGGAGTAGCGATTGACGTTGTTTATTTAGACTTCAGGAAGGCCTTTGATAGAGTATGCCACCCCATACCAGTGAGCAAGTTAAGAGGCTGTGACTTGGATAATTACACAGTCCAGTGGGTGGTAAATTGGCCCGAGGGTCGTACCCAGAGAGTGGTGGTGGATGGGTCAGTATCAGCCTGGAAAGATGTGGGTAGTGGGGTCCCATAGGGCTCGGCCGTTGGACCGATACTTTTCAATGTTTTCATCAGTGACTTGGACGAGTGTACTCTGTCCAAGTTTGCGGATGATACAAAACTGTGGGGAGAAGTGGACACAGTGGAGGGCAGGGAACAACTGCAGGCAGACCTGGACAGGTTGGACAAATGGGCACAAAACAAAAGAATGCGATTTAACAAGGAGAAATGCAAAGTGCTGCACCTGGGGAGGAAAAATGTCCAGCATGCCTACTGCCTAGGAAATGACCTGCTCGGTAGCACGGAGGCAGAAAGAGATCTCGGAGTCCTAGTGGACTCCAAGATGAACATGAGTCGTCAGTGTGATGAAGTCATTAGCAAAGCTAACGCCGCTTTATCGTGCATCAGCAGATGCCTGACAAACAGAACCAAGGAGGTGATACTTCCTTCCTATCGGATGCTGGTTAGACCAGAGTTGGAGTGCTGAGTGCAGTTTTGGGCACCACACTTCAAGAGGGATGTGGATAATTTGGAGAGGGTCCAGAGGAGGCCACTTGTATGGTTAAGGGCTTGCAGGCCAAGCCCTACGAGGAGAGACTAGGGCACCTGGACCTCTTCAGCCTCCACAAGAGAAGGGTGAGAGGTGACCTTGTGGCTGTCTTAAATTCATCATGGGGGCATGGAAGGGAATTGAGGAGGTTCTACTCACCAAGGCGCCCTGGAGGTCACAAGAAATAATGGCCATAAGCTAGCAGAGAGCAGATTTAGACTGGACATTAGGAGGAACTTCTTTACAGTTAGAGTGGCCAAGGTCTGGAACGGGCTCCCAAGGGAGGTGGTGCTCT
>NW_017728886.1:4537166-4567854 GCF_001723895.1 Crocodylus porosus | reverse complement strand
TGTAGACAGGGTGGAATGTGGAGCTCATCAAGGACAGTGGAGTCAAATGGTAAATGAGCTCCCCTCACCCTTCCCATGTATATGGAGGCAACTTTTCCAGAGCAACATGGTTGCTGGACTAGACAAACAGGACAAGAAGCAATGGTGTCAAGCTTCATAAGAGGATATTTATGTTGGAGGTTAGGAGGAACTTTCTGACTATGAAGGTGGTCAAGCACTGGGACAGGCCGCCAAAGGAAGTTGTGGAATCTCTAACACCGGAAATGTTCAAAGACAGGTCAGACAGACACGTGGTTTGATGATTTAATCAGGGATTATCCTGCCTTGAGCAGGGCACTGGACTAGATGACCTCATGAGGTCCCTTCCAGCCCTACTCTCTTATGATCCTATGGTTCACTCTGGGAGCCAAATTATTTGGTTCATGACTAAAAATCTCCAATATTTTATTTTATTTTGTGTGTGGGGAGGGGGGTACTGAAAAGCTGCTTTCCCCCCTTTTCCCCACTGCCGCTCTCTGTCCAACTGAACATACAACTTTGGGGCTAAAAAAATCATTTTGTCAAAAACTCAATTTCCCATTAAAAAAAGAAACTAGTTTTGATGTAAAGCTTCCAACCATTGTTTCCTCACAAGGCAGGGAGACAAGGAAGACATTGGGCTACTACCTAAGTAGGTGGTGAGGTGGTACTCTGGGGATCTTTAAGAGGAGATTGGACAAGCATCTGGCTGGGGTCGTCTGACCCCCGCACTCCTTCCTGCCCAGGGCAGGGGGTCAGACTCAATCTACTGAGGGCCCTTCTGACCCTAAAAACTGATGAATGTATTAATCTAAACAGCAGTCATTTGCAGTGTTATACACCAGTAAAAGGGCAAGTGGCCCAAAGGGGCTTCTAGCAGTGTGGGAAACCCAAACCCTGGACAACCCCTATAATCAAGCAATAAGGGGTAGACACAAAAATGGCAGCTTAGAGGGGGCACAAAAATAGTAGCCACCATTGCAATGGACCCAGTCCATGATGCTGCTGCCACCCTGGACATACACCTGATGGTTATACCGCTAGCAGTCAGTCTGGCTCCTCAAAGGGAGATCACACTATGATGTGTGCCAGTATTTGCCTGCTCACAATGGTAGTGAAAATAGGCCCAGCATCAATAGGCCTCCAGCTTCAGCTCCAGCTGGGAGAATGAATTTTTCTTCAATGGGAAAAAACACAAATGGATTCCCCCAGGCCTCTGTACTCCAGCATTGCAAGCACCTGCATGCTTGTCTTTATCACCAGCAAGTGGGGGAGCAGGATTGCAAGGTGTAATATGATGAGCATGTCTCTAAACTATTGTGCCAAAAGGCTGGCTCTGGCACGGAAGCCCTCTTAATGGAGAAGAACTCCTCGTTTCCTGATGTTTCCTGTCCTTGGGTATAAATTTCAGCCAATGAGCCATGTAATTAGAGAAAAATATCAAGTTGCTGACTATTGAGTGCTGGAGTTTTTGGGAGTCCCCTGGGTAGTGTATATTAGGGGAAGAGTGACTGAAACTTAATGTAGTATTATTATTATAAATGTAGCACCCAGAAACCCCGGTGAATGGTCATGACCCCATTGAGCTCAGCTGTGTACAAATCCAGGCAGCAGTGGTTTGTAGGCATCATTGTAGAGGCAGATTTTTAGCAGGAGGATGAGGATGAGGTGACATCATTAAAGCAGGGAGATGTTCACATGCTTGGAGGTGATGGTTGGGAGACCAATTGTTGAAGGGCTTGAAGAAAGAGCAGACAGGCAAGCCACCCAAACTGCCACATCTGCAAAGCTAGAGTAGGAGTCTACTGCTCAACAGGCTGGTACAACTAAGAGACAGGGAAGGGTCTTAAAGACAAAGGTAAGAACGTTGCATCTGAGGCATCAGCTGGGAATGGAAAGAGGTGTGTGGTTGTGGTACTGCCAAACTCAACAACCCCAAGATGGGCTTACCAGTCTTGAGATCTTTAAAAAAGCTATACATGAGGCTGTTTCTCATTTCTATTCTGCTTCCTGAGACATCAAGAGGATATTGCTTCATGTTTTCTGGCCTTTCTCAACAATCACAATATCTAAAAAACTGCATTTTTTTTTTTTATTTAACATAAATTGAGATGCTCACATTTTCAGCAGTGGGGATCCTAAGGAAACCACCTGTTATCATGAGTCTCATGCAAAAATCAGAGGAGTCAGCAACAAGGAGTTGGAGCAATGGATCACAAGGAAGGGGCTAGCACTACATCTGCAATGGATGTACGGGGTATGGTGCAGCTGTCTGAGAAGAGAAAACTGTTTCATCTGATGTATTGAGATAATGAAGGCCTGAACAAGAGCTGTAGCAATCTGGACAGACAGAGAGGATAATGTTTTGTACTGCCCTGTAGCTCTAACTGGCAAAACTTGAATTTGGTCTATACTATGAAGGTTTAGTCATTGTAGCCACTAGGCAAAGCTACACTGGCAAAGCCCCTGATCTGGACACAGGTTTGAGGACAAAAGGGGTTTCTGCTTCCTCAGCTAATGTTGTTTAGCGAGGTGTTGAACAGTGAGAGCCCTCCTCCTCCTCTGCTAATGTAACTAGGCCAGCATAACTGTCAGAGCAGAAGCCCAGTAATTATACAAGCTCTTGGATACATCTTGGTGCTGAAGATGCTCAGATTGTAGGCCTGAGTAACCACGGGGGTGGTGGACATATTCAAGGTGTTGTGGAAACTGGGTAGAGAGAAATGCTTGGACAAAATTGTAGGACCAAAAGATCAAAAAGGATCTCAAGGGTCATCTAACTCCATCCCCCTGCGCAGATGCAGGGCTTGCTGTTCCTAAACCACCCCAGAACCAGTGAGCTGTGTTTCTTATCTTTCTCGTATATTGACACCATCTCCATAGATAGATTTTTACAATTGGCCAAGCTACTGGGCCAAGGTCTGGCACTAGTTGCACTGGAATCACATTTGAGGACTGACTCTGGATTAACATTTGTGTGACTAATTACAGGCTCTGCTACTAACAGTGCACAGCAAAGGAGATATCCTGCTAAAGCAGACCTCAATGCACTCTGAGGATGAAGCCCACACTAACTCTGTGCAATGTGAGGTGGTGGCAAGAATGTGCTGAGAGCAGGCGCACCTTAAGGGTTAACACCATTTCTTGCCTGCACGGCTCTGACTTCTTGCTAGAGGGCTGGCAAGCAGAGGAATGGATAGAAGCCAGCATACCTGGGCTCTATCCTTGCTTAGGAGTATGGGGGGCTGGAAGCAATGCATCCTGGGATGCTGGAGGACTGTAAAATGTTCAGCTGATCTCAGTGGAGCAGACTGAGGTTACCTGAACACGAGCTAGGAAGCACGGCCCAGAGTTAACCCTCTCCTGAAGTGACATAGCTTTGAGACGCTCAGAGGGCACTTAGCACAAGTTAATGAGCTTTAACGTGCAGACAATCACATTTTAAATGCTGTCACTATAGTGTAAGTTCAACTTCACCCTGAAAGACCAGTGGTATTGCACCTATGACCAGATGTTCACTGCTAAGTACTGAACTAGTGCAATGCAAGCCATCACAATAATTATTTCAGATTCCTTCATATTATACCAGGGGCCTGGTAGATCCTCAGACATGGGATATCCTCCTACAGACTTGAAATCTTGATAGAAGCTAATTATTCCCTGAAAGTTTCTGAAGGCACATATTTAAAAATTTGAACCAAAGCTTTCAAACTGGCACACTCAGCATTAGATACCTAAACTTGCCTCTTTCCCACAGCCTCTCCTCATATGACTTTCTTCCCAAGACTTTAATCGTTTTCGTCACAGGGGTCTGAACCTCTAACTTCTCTATGTCCTTCTTAAAATGTGGGGCCCAAAACTGCATGCAATGCTCTAAGTGAGGTCTAACCAGGGCAGAGTAAAGAGACTCTATCACCTCCCTTGTCTTGGACCTAATGCTTCTACTGATGCAGCCCAAAACTGCATTCACCTTTTCATAGATTTCATAGACATTTGGGCTGGACGGGACCCTGGAGGATCATTGAGTCCAGCCCTGTGCCCCAGGGGCAGGAAGTCAGCAGGGATCATAGGATCCCAGCAAGATAAGCATCCAAATGTGTTTTGAAGGTGTTCAAAGTGGATGCTTGAACTGCCTCCGGCGGCAGGCTATTCCAGACCTTGGGGGCTCGGACAGTGAAGAAGTTCTTCCTTATGTCCAGCCTGAAACGGTCTCGCAGGAGTTTGTGACCGTTCGACCTCGTCATCCCTCGGGGCGCTCTGGTGAACAGTTGTTCCCCCAGATCCTGGTGGTCACCCCAATAAACTTATAGGTGGCCATCAGATCACCCCTGAGCCTGCACTTTTCCAGGGTGAATAGCCCCATTGCTCTCAGCCTCTCATCGTAAGATCTGTTTTCCTGACCTCTGATCATGCGCGTGGCTCTCCTCTGGACTCTCTCAAGCTTCTCCACATCCTTTTTGAATTGTGGAGCCCAAAACTGGACGCAGTACTCCAGCTGCGGCCTCACCAAGGCCGAGTACAAGGGGAGAATGACGTCCCGGGATTTGCTCGAGAAGCATCTATGGATGCAAGCCAGCGTTTTGGTTGCTTTACTAGCCGCAGCATCGCATTGCAGGCTCATGTTCATCTTGTGGTCAATGATGACCCCCAAGTCTCTTTCTTCTGTAGTGCTAGCCAGCGTAGCACTGACGAGCCTATATGGGTGCTGCAGGTTTTTCCTCCCAAGGTGGAGAACCTTGCATTTTTCGGTGTTAAACACCATCAGGTTCTCGTCCGCCCATTTGCTGAGCTTGTCCAGGTCAGCCTGGATCACCCGCCTATCTTCTGGCGTGGTTGCTTTGCCCCAAAGTTTGGTGTCATCGGTGAACTTGGCCAGTCCACTCCTGACTCCAATGTCCACATCATTAATGAAGATGTTGAACAGGATGGGTCCCAGGACAGAGCCTTGGGGGACACCACTGGTCACAGGGCACCACGATGAGTGACTGCCATCGATTACAACCCTCTGGATTTAAACCTCTCTGCTTTAATTGTGGTAGGTTAGGACACTGGTGTTTTTTTGTAATGTGCCTTGTGTAACAGTTCATTGTAGTTATAGGAATTGGTTAGACAGGTATTTGTATGGGATGTTTTAGATAGGAATGACCCTGCCTTGAGCAGGGCGTTGGACTAGATAACCTCTGAGGTCCCTTCTACCTAGCTTTTTCCTGATTTTATCATTATGAGGAAGAATCGCCTCAAAAGCATAGAGCGCACTGATGTTGGATCTATTCAAGTGGGTAAATGGATAAAACTACATCTGGACAAAACAAAAACAAAAACAACCACCTTGAACTTTTACAATCTTCTCCTATGTCTGAAGATGGGTGCTCATGCCAGAAAGCTTGCAATTAAAGATTTTTTTTTTTTTTGCCAAAATCTAGTTGGTCAAATAAAAGACATCACCTCTACCACACATTCTGATTTCTTTTGCCTCTAGATCAGTATGGCTACAACGTAGATACCTGACCTTTTCCCACAACATCTACCTTTCTTTTTTTTCTTTTTCAGTTGCAACATTTTGAATCTGAAGCTATTGCTGAAACATGGCAATTTTTTTGTCCTTTTTTTTTTTAATTTATAATTTCCTCAATTTAAAATGTTGCTAGAATTTGAAAACTTTCCATGGGGTCCAGACAAAACGTTGCTAAAATGTAAAAACTTTCCACAGGGGCCCAGACAAAGCGTTGCTAAAATGTAAAAACTTTCCATGGGGGGCCCAGACAAAATGTTGCTAAAATGTGAAAACTTTCCATGGAGTCCAGACAAAACATTCCTAAAATGTGAAAACTTTCCACAGGGTCCAGACAAAACGTTCAGGTGAAAATTGACATTTGAGCTGATGTCACTTTGGTTCAAATAAAGGGTTCTAGGACTGGAATGCTACAAAGATCTGATAAAATATTGTGTGGGCCCAGTCATGTTACAATTGTGGCCACTTCCTAGGGAAACCAGAGAAAGAGAAATTCCTCTTCAACAAATAGTACATGTAATACCGTGATTGGCAGCATTCCTAATAGGACTTTGACCGCCAGCAATACAAGGTCTGTAACCTTAGGAGAAGGGTTTTATGGCTGTCACACAGCAAGCAAACCCTTTAAGAGGGTGGGGTTCAGTCTTCCCTGTCCCATGTGTGGCCTGCCTGCCCAGGTGACGGGAAGGAGTCCAAGAATCGCAGGAGGGAGCTGACCTCATGTTCAGTGCAGGAGATGCAGGGGTGTTTAGAGAGAGTTCCCCCATAGCTCCCAGGCAGAGGCCCTGAGAAATGCAGCTCTGAGTGTTAATTGAGAAACCCTACCTAGCTAGGGGAGCTGCAAAAAATGGTGAGCCTGGAGGGACAGCAATAAACAAGGTGAAGCTCTGATAAAGGGCTGGAAAGACTTTTGAGCCATTATAAACTGAAAGGATTAACTGAGCCTGGGAAAGAGGGATGGAAAGTGTTGAGTGGTAGGTTATGGTAATAAACCCCAGCCAGGACTGAAAACACCAGATGCGGCTGCCTGTGTGATGTGACTTGCAACCAGAGTCGGTAAATTCCCTGCCTCGGTTGCGCTGAAGGTGATAGTGGCCACGGGTCTTCGCAGCATTCGGGAAGTTGATACAGGATTACACAGATAGGGCCAGCGCGACAAGCTGCCCCCTTTGCTGTCACAGCCCCAGGATGCTCCGTATGTCCTTCACGTACAAATATCAGACAGAGCCAAACTACAACTCCTCTGGTGGGTGAGGGGATTCTTATTAAACACAAGAATTTATTTCCTTTTTAAGTCAATATATTGGTTTTCTCTGTGTTTTCTGATTACTTTGATCTCTCTCTTTGGGTAGAAGGACTCTGAGTGGCAAGCAGGAGTGGATATTAAACTATAACCCACTCCGATGCAATGCCTTTCTTTCTGATTAACTCTGATCCTTTTGTGTCTTAAAGCAGCAAAACACTCCTGGCCACACTTCACTTCAAGCACTGTCTTGCATCACATCCATAGAGCTAATAACATGCCTAAAGTTAAGCATGCGCTTAGCTGAATGAGAACAGACTTAAGCACATGCTTGCATGTTCTCCTGCAGCAGGCCAAACGATCTCCCATCCAGGACAAAGTTTCCAGCTGCAGCTGTCGTGATCTTCTTCGAAATGTTACCATCCAGGAAAGGTAAAAGCAGCTGCAGGAACTCCACGGCTTCTGCGTTACACAGCCAGATGTGGAAGAAGAGAAGATGTCAGAGAGAGAGAAGCCAAGGGCTACAGAAAATGTGAGCATGTGGAGAAGCACCACTGAGGAACAGGCCTGGCCAGAAAATGTCCTGACATTTCCAAAGAGGGAGTCTGGAGCAAGCTATCAAAAGACCTCATAATGTACTGGCAAACCTGTCTGCTCAGGAAAGGACACCACGTGTTCAGCCCTTTGGAAAACTCACAAGCGGCATTCGGGTTATCACACGAGGTATTAGGATTAGAGCTGCCCAGGAAATGGTTTCCGCAAAAATGTGAGATCTCCAAAGAGTCTGTGTTCGGCATCAGAATGAGAAATCAAGACCTCTTAGAGGCTTTTGGGGGAACAGAGACACAATCACATGGAAACAGCCAGTAACAAGGGCATTGAGGCACTTGAGGTGCCATGGTGGGAAGTGGGCAGAACAGGGACTTATCCTTTTCACTCCCAGATCCCAAGTGAATGGCCAAATGACTGACTATTTGGGGGTGGGTGAGGCACTTTCTCTGTCTCTTCTAACTATAAGCTGCATCTTGGACCCACAAAAAAGTTTGCTGATGAAAATGTCTAACCTGAAATCTTTTTGGGAACAATACAGGATTTGACAATTTGACCAAGACAAGTGGGTTCACCAGAAAATCCCTGGCTCACTTCAGTGAAGAGCTAGGACACAATAGTCAAACCGTTGTAATTTTAAGAGTCAATTCTACATCTGAGGGAAAAGGGAAAAAAAAGAAATACTGGCTTTTATGGCTGGTAGGGATGTTTTAATAGCCTCTGTTTGGGAGTATCCGTGGTAGAGAATAATTGCTGGGGAAGATGGATCAGTGAACAGAGCAAAGGTGGCGTGGTCTAAAGTGTACGATCATTGCACAGCTATGTAATAAATGTAGATATCCATAAACGTGGAAGGGATAGATGATTAGATAAAGAAAAAGACATGGGGCAAGATTCACAAAGAAAATCAGGTGTAAGGACACTGGGGTGTTCCCGGACTTAAAAATGAGATGCATGGCTCCAGGAGCAGAGTCACAACCACAACCGAGAAACCAAAGTGCCCTATATTTTCAATGGGGAACTGTAAGGGCCTATGGTCAGGCTTCACAACAGCCAGAGCACTGAGTCAGGGGCTGGCAAAGGCATCAATCCAAAAAATGGAAGAGAGGGCTAGGTCTGGGATCCTGCTTCTCTCCCAAATTGAAGGCAGTAGCAAGACCTATAGCCCTGATGGCAGCACTTCTGTAAGCCTGGGATTCACAACCTGAACCCACCACCTGATTTAGGTACCTAACACATCCTGTTCTACACGGGTGACTGACTCGGTGCCTAACTAAAAATACAGTGATAGCCCAACTGACTTCAATGGGACAAGGCACATGATGAAGTGTCTTTCTGAACGAACTGAGAATTGACCTAAGTAGCCCCATGGTGTGTAAGTGCTCGTCCAGCTAAGGAGGGCCCTGACTGCACAGACGTACAGAGTAAGAAGCCAAAGGCCTAATAAATGATGCAAACAGGTGAAAATTTCCACTTGCATTGTACACTGTTTAAAAGTCAATTCTTTCTTCTTTTGTACCCACTTAAAAGTTTTTGCTTTCTACCCATTTCCTGGCAGGGACGATGTGTTTGCACAGTTCCAGGCCCTTGCAGTGATCCACTTGAATCGCAGCACTTTAACATCACTGGGCCATTTCTCAGAGCTTGTGCAACTTATGCCAACTCAGAATTGAGAGTTCACCTGCCAGACTACTAACTGGCCACTGGTCTTTCCTCCTGAGCTACAACCTGGATTAAGATCTGTGACATTTATTTGAGGGTTAAGCTTGATTTCTTTCCATTATAAGAATAGAAGCAAACCTATTGTACAAAGTCAGCTATACTATAGTTTCCCAAGAAAAGGCTGTGATTAAGCCTACACACTCCTGCGACTGCCACAGCAATTTGTAATGAAACTAGTCAGATCGCTGCAAACCCATAAGTCTCAAAGCATTTTACAAAGCTCAGTATCTGTATTCCCATTTTACTGATGGGGAAACTGAGATACAGAGAGAGGAAGTGACATGGCCATGGTCACCCAATGGGCTGGGGGGCAGAGCCAGGAATAGAAATTAGGACCTCCGAATCCAAGCCCAATGGTCACGGGCATCCAGTAGCGCTGCAAGGAATTACTGGGCGCAACCCATTCTCCTAATCCCAGACACATGGTGTTATGTTGCTAATTCAGAGAAGTGCTTCAACACGTGCTTATGCCCAATGTGTACACAGAAAGGGGATCAACATTTCAAGTGCGCGTTAAGTCCCCTGCCTAAACAGGAAGGTTTTCTGGATCAGGATCAATATGCTTCTCTATTAGAGGTGAGGTCGGAGCATTGCAGTAGTTGTAAAGAGTCCAGAGAGCATTGTTGGAGTATCCTTGCTGCGTAAAGGCAGGTTTTAGGCTGCTGGTGCAGGTGTCACAAGTGCTCTCCTTAGTAGCGTAACATGGGATGGGTGAGCAGCCCACGTGCTCCCAGCACTACCTAAGGAGGGGAACACCAAAAGGACAGGGTGGTGGAGGCGGGGGGGGCCGGGTGGATGACATCTCACCCCACCTGTCTCACTCTGCCTGCATTTTCCAGCTGCAGGAAGCAGCCAGTGCAGGCAATGCATGTCACAGGGCACTAGGCATTCGGGAAACACCCCCAGCAGCAGCAAACTCCACTGCTAGTCTAGAGGCCGATGATTCCCAGCACACCTTGCAGTCTGTGTCACTGCCGGGCCGCTGCTTGCTGATGCTCCTGCACCCTGCAAGTCAGAAGGTGTGAGGCCAAGGTGGAGATGGTGAGAAAGGACTGCCCCAGTTGTATTTTTTCCACACTATATATCTGGGTTGCCTCAAACTGTTATATATACATATACAGAGACAGCAACAGAGACAGCTAGATAGATAAGTGGGTGGACGGCTATAGATATAGATATAGATATAGATATAGAAGTAGATATATCACCACTATATATATTTATGTATAGGTATATAGATGTATATAGCTGTATATATATGTATATATAATATGTATATTGATCACCACAATATATATATTTTACGGGTTGAACAATATATGACTGCTAGCAAATTGCCTGTCAAGAATGACGGGGGTGTGGGCAGGAAAGAGCGCTGCGCGTCACCACGCTGTGCTGCCGCCACCTCCCAGGCGGGGGAGGGAAGCTTGCACACCGTGGCTGCTGCCACAATCCTCAGACCGCATGCTACCTCCCCCCGCCAGCTCCAGGTCTGGCCCCATGCCACGCCCCCAGCATGGGGTGGTGGGTGGCCACCCCCACCTACTCCTCCGCGCTGCTGCCGCTCCATGTCCAACCATGCACCACCGCCACCTCCCCACCCCCGCTCCGTGTCCAGCCCCGCAACACCCCCCTCCCCTGCTTCCAGCTAGTTGTCTGTGCGAAGCACTCTGATTGGTTGTTTCAGTAAGCATTTTGATTGGCTGCCTAGAAAACCAATCAGAGTGCTCCAGGAGTGTTACGGGCAGACAGACAGATAGACTAAGCTCTTTATATATAGAATAGATCGCCACACTTACCTTCAAAAAATCAAATATCAATCAAATTTGCACTCAAGTTGGTGTAAGTCACTGTATTTACTGTGCAGTACAAGAGTGCATGTGTAGATGTGTGCCCATACTGCTCAGTGAGTTTGGTTACTGTGCAGTAAATGTGCACATGTATACACACCCAGTCAGTATCACTGCCTCCTCTCCAGCTTACTCTATATACCAGTAGGCTATAGCCTATGGAAATGCATGCTTCTCTGAGCAAGTTAATCTATAATGTGCTCCCCTTCCCTGCCTTCTACTCTAACTGGCAGTCTTACCAATTACTGAACTAGAGAATTTAAGGCCATGAGCTAAAAGGAAAACTTTATTTTTTAAAGCTTGTGAGACTGAAGGTTTGAGTTGAAAACCAATCAGACAAAAAAAGGAGAAGCAAGAAGAATTCCTTATTGTTACGCCCCTCTATAAATCTGTACATCCAGAAAAACAGGGCAAGGCCTTTATTTCCTTTTCTTGCAAGCAGCATTGGACCTGCCTGGAAGTAACACGAATGTCATATGTTTAGAGCCAACCAAGCTGATGAGAGAATGCAACTTAAAAATAATAGGGTGAAAGATTTATAGTTCTTCCAAAGGATCGAACTAACATATCTAAAATAGAGCAGCGCAGGTTTGCCAAGATGTCGGAGGTTTCCCGTTCCTTCCATCTCGCTGCCTTGTGAGTGGGGCACGGAAAGCAGTGGAATCTCAGGGTTTGTGTTTCACCGTGAAACTTTAGCACAAGCAATTTTAATTGTGGATCCTTGTGGACAAAACGTTGAAATCCTACCCAGCCAGAGCTCGGTCCCTGAGTTGTTTTGGAACTGGTTGTGGCTCCCAATCTCAGCTCATTATCCAAGTTGCTCTCGCTTCCCCTCACTAGAGAGTGTGGCTTGAGTGTTAACCATTTGTTAGCAGCCAGGAGCAGAGATCAGTTGGTTCTTGTTCCAATGCCAGTCGAGGATGTGATGCATTTATATATAGATATAGATAGATAGTTGAAGATATTACCTTTCTTTTCTGCACTGCAAAAGAAGCTAGTCTTTGCAAAGGTTGGCATCTCTT
Source organism: Crocodylus porosus (assembly GCF_001723895.1). NCBI lineage: Eukaryota > Metazoa > Chordata > Crocodylia > Crocodylidae > Crocodylus > Crocodylus porosus. Next base: position 4,555,938 of record NW_017728886.1, on the reverse strand, counting down.
CAAGAAGCCTTGAAAAAAAGTACTCAGGTGCAGTGACTGAAGTTATTGAATGTGGCTACCAGTAGATTTTAGCAGTGTTTGCAACAGCCTACAATAAATCACTATTTAACCATATGTTGGGCACTTTTATGCATGATTGCAGATTACAATTGTGTCACTCACATTGCTATAATGAAAGAAAGCCAAGTTTAAAACTGAAAATGTGTCTTCTAGTTAGGTCATAAAGTATATTGTAGCTCAGTAGGAAAGATCATTAGCCAATTGCTAGCCCTGTAGGTGAATCATCTGGATAGGTACACAGTCCAAAGTTTGAAAGCTAGTTCCTAATCCTGACCTGTGATAAAATGGACAAGTTCCGTTGAAGCTACTATATACCAGAAAAGATGTGTATCACTTATCTTGAAGCCTGTCCATAGTCATTTGGCATCTAGGGGTCTGAAATCTACCTAAAAAATCCATCTGAGATCAGGTTATAATGTAATTCTGATTGTATTCCAATTGCATGAGGTCCAAATGCACCAGCTCCTAGTCCAACTGAAATCAGGAAGCACAGAAGGTCTCAAGAAGTTTCAAGCCTAGAGATTATTTAGCAGTAATCTTTGTTTAGCCTGGTCCCAGCTGGGTTTTTTAGAATGGGTTGAAATGGAAGGGTTCCTTGGACAATTTCTCCCAAGCCTCCAAAAAGATCAATTTTTTAATTTTCTTTCTAGCTGGGTTGTTAACATTTTCTTCTTCACTTTTTTCTCCAAACATCACAAGCTTTTTTCTGCTTGCTTCACGTTTCAATAAGCTAAAGATCTTGACAAGCCCTTAAAGCCAGATCCACTTTGATGTATAGGCTGGTGCAGGTTTAAATAGTCAGTGCAGCATGAGTCAGGGTCCGCAAAAAGGCATGGTTTAGCAAAAGCCTAATTTCAGGTGGCAGCATTATATTATATAGCAGAGCTCTCTAGACACCCAGGTGAACCTGCTAGTTGGATCACCCACCCAGCTCCGTCGTGATTCAGGGCAGTGCTGCAGAACCGCTTCAGACCTTGGAGAACAACATCTGGTAGGGCATGTTGAGTGTGCATAACTCACACTGGGTGCGTCTCCATGAGATTTTAACGGTGCAGTAGCTTAATAACAATGTGTAGCAGTGTGCCAGGCAAAACCCATGCTAATACGCTATTGCGCAGTAGTTTTAAGCTACTGCACAATTAGCCTCTGAAAAAAAACCCTGCACCAGTGCTACTGAGGAGTAGCGCAAGTTACTGCACATTGATTTACAGCACAGTAATGAATGTGTAGACACACCCACTGACAGCACTGAGCTGCTCTAAACCACACCAGTGGCATTGCCTGAAATACCCACCTTTTTGCCCAATAATCCATTGCCTAGAGCACTTGCCTGGGGAATGAGAGACACAAGTTATAGCCCTCCCCTGCCACCATAGTTTTTGCTGTTTATTTGCCAATGCCAATTTAATACAACATGCATAAAGAATCCTGAGAACTACCGCAGCCCGAGTCTTCCCTTTTTCCATATCCCTGGAGCCACAGAGGGAAAGCAAAAGGGATCTTGAGTCTAGCTTAGTGGGTAGGACACTTTTCTTAGAGGGAAAGCTCTTCTAGTCCCTGCTCTCATCACCATTTCTCCATTTTACATGAAACCGTTAAAATATAGCAATAGTCCTTGAAGAAAAGAGCAGAACCCAGACCTACCCTGTTGCAGGAGAACGCTTGATCACTCTCTCCGTTTTGCAGTGACTCTTCCTTGGAGGTTTTAAGGCCTGGCTTGACAAAGCCCTGGCTGGGATGATCTAGTTGGGGGTAGTCCTGCTTTGAGCAGATGGTTGGACTAGATGTGACCTCCTGAGGTCCCTTCCAGCCCTCATTTTCTATGATTCCATGATTCGTAAGTATTTTTAAAGTACGGTGGCATGACCTCAGCAGGAGTGGGGCGTGTCCACGTCCTAGGCTGGGTGAGAGCTAGACCACCATCAGGCTGAAACAGAAAGCAACTCTGGGTCTCCTGAGTGAGGTTTCTAGCCAGCAGGATATTCTTTTAAAGAGGGCCACTTCCATGCAAGCCCTGTCCTTGCTTTGAGGACCAGGCTACTGTCTAGAGGAGTCGATGCCTGGTCATGCACCTCAAGTGGATGGAGATGTCTGAGTCTTGGAGAGACAGGTCTTCAGATACAGCCCTGTTTTCAATATTTTCCATAGGGTTGCCTCTTGGCCACATGCTGAGCCCGCAGGCTGCTTTGAACACTGTTTTTACAGAAGAACTTGAGAAGGTCCAGAGAAAGGCAACAAGAATGATGAGCTACCGCTCCACAGGCTTCCATATAAGAGACCAGGCGTAGTCAGTTTACAAAAGAAACGCTTGAGGGGAGACATGATAAGAGTTTACTAAATACTAAACGGTGAGGATAAAGTCAATAGGGGATTTATTATTCGCTATCTCTCACAATACAAGAACGAGGAGTCACAACATGAAACAAGAAGGTGGTAAGTTTAAAGCCAACAAAAGGCAGCTCTTTTTCACCCAGTGTGTCATTGAAGTGTGGAGTTCATTGCCACCAGATGTTGGGGAAGCTGAGAGTTTAGCCCAGGGGCTGGCAATTATTTTGGGTGGAGGGCCACATACTGAGTTTTGGCAAGCAATTGAGGGCTTTTTCTCGACATATTGAGGATATGTTATCGAAGATACGTTCTCAACATACCCTAGGACACCAACATTTGTCCAAGCACTGCACCGGGAACCTCCATGCTTTGCAAAGGAGTCTTCTCTGGGGGTCAGGTACCGAAAAGCTAGGCATTGCAGGACATGACATATCCCTTCACCAAGAGGGACCCCACCATATATCCTGAGAGAAAGAGTCCAACCATACAGCCCAATTTAGAAAAGAGAATGAGGGCATGAAGCTCTGGAATTATGATACCTGGCAGCTCAGGCAATCCCAAACTAACGTCAGACTGCCCCAACGTGACATGCTGTGATGTGGTCCAGCAAGATAACCTATTTGGGCTCCCCAAGCTGAAACAAAATATCTTCTTCCTCAACAGGGAATCAAAACAATTCTGCAAAATTGACTTTTCCCCCAGGGAAAACCTTGACTTTGCTGTTGACTGGTGGGAAACTGTCTTTGCTGTTGAAAAAAAAAAATGAATAAAAAAGTCTTGACCATCGCTGGTGCTAAATATGATCCAGTCATATCCTCAGCTGATATAAATCAGCATAGCTTTATTGACCTCAGCCATAATTTTGTGGAAGGCTAAGCAATTCAGCTTAGTATATGAGTGATATCAATCTGTTGAATAAATCAACCAAAACTAAGTTAATATTTACTACGTCCATGTTCAGTAGTGGCCAGTCTTCTATTCTCTATCAGAGGCACATTTCTATTGCAAAACTGTTCTGTTTATAAACCTCCTTTGTCTCTTTTCCTTGGGTGTTCATTGGGTTGTTCAAGAGTAGCTCTCTGGGATCAAAAGGAGGTTATAGAGTTTTCATTGGTTGGTCTCAGGCTTGCAGTTTACACCAATGTAAATGATGGGGCGAGGGTGAAATCCTAATGCAACTGAAAGTCAAGTGAAATCCCTCATTGATTTTAGCAGGGTCAAGATTTCACCCTACATGCATCTGGTTGTGAGGGGGGCATTGCATTAAAGCTGCCTGGTGGCACCTTGACTCACCTTTGATGCCTCTTATGCCAAGATACTGTCACACTGGATTCCCAATGCAAGTCAGTGCTCAGTATGGTGAATTGAGTTCACATAATCTTGCTTTCAAACCTGCGGCACTCTAGTAGGAGTCAGATCCCATGGGTGGGGATACATACAGCTTTGTTGAACCCAAACGAACACAAAACAGCAGAAAATTTGGCTCATAACTGTTATAATTGCACAGGATACTAAGACGCCATGCAGTGCTAGGCAGTCGATACATACCAAGAAGTGCGAGTGCTCCCAAAATCCTTCACACACAACCAAAAAACACAAGTGTTGGATACACAGAAGAAAGCAGTTGAATCTTTCCCCCTGAACAGCCTCTCTGGATGCATTTATGAATTCAATTAATGTACCTTAATTTTCTACACGGATCATTCAGGCTCATTAATATGCTTCTGGGTACGTGTCTACATGTGCCCCTCCATCTGGAGCAAATTGCACCTGACAGAAGCAGCCAAGTGCAGTCTCTCTCTTTTTTGTGTAATTCCACTTGAGAAGTACATTCCATTCATGATTCCAATATAGAGTCTTAGAGATAAGGACGAAAATTGTAAGAATTTTAAATAGGTCTAAAAATAATAAGTTGGGTCCATATTCCAGGCCTAGCCTGTATATGCAAGGAATTGCCAATAAAATCAGCTCCTCAGGTGATGTAACTCAATATAAATCCATAGATTTCAATGGAGTGCTGCCAATTTCCCTTGTCTGAGAATCCAGCCTTCTGTTTCCAGCTCTAATGGGTCACAAAATATTGGCCTGTAACTATCTTACTGCTTCAGAGTCAAATATATCCCATCCTGATCTTCCAGCCTGTGCAAATCCAGGGAGAAAATCCACCTTGGAGAGAGGGAACGGTGGTTGATTTAAGTAATACGCTGGCAGGCTGAAGCAGCTCAGAGCACTGGAATGCGAGAGGTAGCGTAGGTCTGGGGAAGATGCATTAGTGAGCCCATGTAAGTGAGGCTGTCAGATCTGCATGATAAATGCAATTTATCCCACAGCTCTGCAGTTCCCCTCAGAGGCTTCCCCTCCATGTCTGCCTGTCTCCCTAGCTTTGCATTAACACACACAAATAGCACTACAAAGAATTTGCTTAGGTGTCAAGGGGTTGCAGTCGATCCATCATTACTTTGGCCATCACTGTTCTTCCCCTCCCCCCTGGGGGCAACGTAAAGGCATTTATTCTTTTACAGTCATCATTTCTCTTTTTCAAAGAACAAGACTTCTTTGTTTGTGGCTCCAATGTGCAGCCGGCAGACTGATTTAATGTGGCGACACTTACTGACTATATAAAGCAAACGTGGTAGAGGTCCAGTTGCATCAACTTGTGCCATGAAGACATCCTAACTAGACAGAGCTGCACAGAACTTTTGGGCTGATCTAATCAGCTTTATGAATGTGTCATGGACTAAATCAACCCCATGGTGCTACTGAAGCTGACCCCTTCTTGGTGCCAAGCGTCTGGATTACCTGATGCTCTAAAGCTCTCGGGGCCACCGGGCTTGCACTTTGTACACGGTAGAAATGCCAGGTACCAACTTCGCAAAATGACATGGGAAGTTAATCAGAATGACCTCTCCAAAGAAAAAAGGTGGAAAGAAAGAAAAAAAAGAGTCCTTTAGATTTTTGTTCGAAGGTTGTTCAGGGAGCAGAGCATAAAATTGCACCTTGCTGTACATTTAAGGTACCTAAGTGGGATATCCATTTACTGGCATCCTCCAAATATGCTGAACACAAGATGTACCACATCATTTTAGGAGCTTACCTGATTTCACAGGTAAAGGGGAGGGAGAGAGATTGGATGGCAATCTCCTAAAGGATGATGGTCAGTAGATGGTGTTGGCACATACATGGACATCAGTCTTCCCTCTGAGCCAAAGGCATTTGAGGCAGTTGGCATTGTTGTCTTCTAGATGAGATCCAAATAATGTCCTCCTGGGCACCGCTTCTTAAAGATATGACAGCCTTTTTAGTAAGGAGGGGGACATTGGTCAGGTTCAAACTCATATTTTTACACTATAAACTCTGCTTAAAAATGCCAGTTGTATATTTGCATAGACCTTCCCTCTTGAAGGCTTGCAATGCACATAAAGACTGCTGCAGTGTTCACAGAGCTCTATGTTCAGGAGAGCACAGGAGAATATGCTCAAATTTTAAGCATTTGAATACTCCAGTACAATGAAAGAGTAGATTTTGGATCAGTAGTGCAGCAGATCTGTAGCATGTTGTTAATATGCACCTAAAAATGCCAGGGAAAGAAAACCCAAGTTCCATAGAAACATAATACTCACCAGGCAAGCACCATTAAAACACTGTCTCTCACCCCATTCTCATTAAAAAACTGGGGCACTGTAGTGTCGACACCCACACAGTCAGATGTGTCACCAACTGGTGGGAGGGCTGCACCCAGAGAGTAGTGGTGGACGGGTCATTTTCGCCCTGGAGGGATGTGGGCAGTGGGGTCCCCCGGGGCTCGGTCCTCGGGCTTGCACTGTTCGACATCTTCATCAGCGACTTGGACGAGGGGGTAAAAAGCACCCTGTTCAAATTTGCTGATGACACTAAGATGTGGGGGGCCGTGGGTACATTGGAAGGATAGAACAGGCTACAATCAGACCTAGACAGGTTACAGGGGTGGGCGGATAAGAACAGGATGGGATTCAACACCGACAAGTGCAAGGTGCTGCACCTAGGGAGGAAGAGCCAGCACCATACCTACAGGCTGGGAACTCCCTTCTCATCAGTGCAGAGGCACAAAAGGATCTTGGAGTCATCATTGATGCCAAGATCAACATGGGCCGGCAGTGTGGGGACGCAGTCAGGAAGGCCAACCGCACCTTGTCATGCATCCACAGATGCATCTCGAGCAGGTCCAAGGAGGTGATCCTCCCCCTCTATGCGGCACTGGTCAGGCCACAGCTGGAGTACTGTGTCCAGTTCTGGGTGCTGCACTTCAGGGGGGATGTGGACAACATGGAGAGGGTCTGGGGAGGGCCACTCGCCTGATCAGGGGGCAGCAGGGAAGGCCCCATGAGGAGAGGCTATGGGACCTGAACCTGTTCAGCCTCCACAAGAGAAGGCTGAGGGGGGATCTAGTGGCCTGTTACAAACTAGTCAGAGGGGACCAGCAGGCAATGGGGGAGTCCCTGTTCCCCCAAGCGCTACCAGGAGTGACTAGGAATAACAGTCACAAGGTGGCAGAGCATAGATTCAGATTAGACATCAGGAGGTGCGACTTCATGGTCAGGGCGGCTAGGATCTGGAACCAACTTCCAAGAGAAGTGGTGCTGGCCCCTACCCTGGGGGTTTTGAAGAGGAGGTTAGATGAACACCTTGCTGGGGTCGTTTGACCCCAGTACTCTTTCCTGCCATGGCAGGGGTCAGATTTGATGATCTGCTCAGGTCCCTTCTGACCTGACCCAACCAAATATGAAACTATGAAACTATGAAACTTTCTGTAGCCAGAAATTTGCAAGGGAGTGACATCATATCCAACCATCTTCCACCCCACCACCCAAAAAGGCAGGTACCCATTTACAGCTAGGTCAACACAGAAAACTTCAGTGCCAAACTCAAATGCATGCCTCTGGACTGTAACAAACCCCCTAAACTACTCTCTCAGTCCGTCCTTCTGAAATAGAGAGGAGGCAAAGTTGGCTGGATGAAGAGGCAAAGCTAGCAAATACCCCCAAATATTTGGATCATTTTCTAGACAAAATGTTTTACTATTTCGAATGCTTTAGCACCTAGGATCAGAGCCCCACAAAGGCAGAGGCAAATATAGCTCCCACCCAGGAGAACTGACCAACTAAGATGGAAACTGTAGGACTTCTACAGTTCTCCAAACACCTGCTAATTACGGGGGTGCAAAGCAAGCTCTATTTGATTCGGATTTGGCCCGAATCAGGGACAGTGATTCAATTCGTTGATTCGGATCACTGTCCCTGATTCGATTCGGCCAAACACAAGTCTGAAGATTCGATGCTGATTCAGAGAATCAGTGATTCAGACACAGACACAGCTTTAAAAGTTTTTTATACATACCTCGAGGTAACGGGGCAACTCGTGATTCGTGTGATGCTGGGGCACATGGAGCATCCCACAGGAGTGTGTGGGAGGGGCCTTCCATGTGCTCAGTGGCAACCTGGAAGTGGACCGGAAGTACTTCCAGTCTCTTTCCAAATCCGCTGGGGAGTGCGCAGCCCCGCCCCTCCGTGCCCTGCCCCCAGTTCATCAGTCGGCTGCAAGGGCACCCCAAGCGCCCCCCCCCCCAGAGCCAGGAGGTACCAGTCGCTGCGCCAGGGAACCCCTGTGTGCATTCCCTGGTGGACCCAGAAGTGGACCAGAAGTGCTTCTGGTCCACTTCCAGGTCTGCTGCCAAACGTGCTGGGGAGACCCCCATGCTTCTGTGGGACACTCCATGCACCCTAGCACCACAGCACTCACGAACCCCTGCTATCTCAAGGTATGCAGAAAAAACATTTAAGATTGTGTCTATGTCTGAATCTCCAAATCTTTCCAAATCTCTCTGGAACAATTTGAAGGGTTCCAGTTCAATTTGGAAAATTAAATGGTCCTCTGGTTTGATTCAGATTCAGGGATTCAACCACCGAATCGGAGCAAATCTCTGCCAAATTGAATCAGGGACTGAAGCTTCGCACAGCCCTACTGCTAACAGCCATCCCATAGGTGACTGCATTTCGGTGTTGGGAGAAGTGGCTGATCTTGTTCCTTCAGCAATTTATCCTAATTACATCCTAATTTATATCGTCTTTTGACTAAGTTTAATGTGGTAACTGTCTTGGGATCCAGAGGTGCTAAGGCTCCTATTGGCTTCAACAGAAGCTATAGCCATGGGTGTTCAAAACCCTTTTAAGTACCAAAAAATCTTATTTCTATGTTGGACATAATTTTATTATGCTCCCCCTATTATGTTCCTCCAAGAGATTGGGATAGTGTTTCCCTTTCTTGCCATTCCCTGGACACATTAAGCATATGAAGATATGACTGAGCTTTGCCAGTGAGCATTAGTCAAGGCCATGAAGTCCTGCCAAGAAGGATCAATTTCAGTGCCATGCATGCTGGAATACTCCGAAGACCTGTAAACCAGTTCTGAACCAGTAGCAGCTTATGTAAAAATATCATGGGTCAAATTCTCCTTTTAATTGTACCCATGTGCTACCATTTGCTCCTACATGGTTTATATGGCTTCCGTATAGAGTCAAATCTGGACTTAGACCAAACCTACTTAGAGCGCACTATATCCTACAAATATCAGAAGTATCTGCCCTTGTCCTAGCAGTGGCAAAACCTGTTTGGTCCAAGCCCAGTGCCTTATTCCAACTGTAGTAGCAAGATTAGTAGAGACTGCTTCAGTGCTGCCATGTATTATGCAATATCCTGCATCCTGAATGGAAAGCGCAGGCAAGAGGGGGGAGGGAGGGATGTGGGAAGCCAGATGAAAAGTTTTATTAGGTGATTATTAAACCATTGTGTGGTGCCAAGTACAAGTGAGCCTGCCAGCTTGTCTGGTTATTTGACAAAAATTAAAATAATGAGAGGTCATAAAATGTGGTGTTGGATGGCTGATTTTCTCTCTTTGCTGTCTGAGACACTTCACCACTCTCCTCAACAGATAGGCATAAAATCAATGGTGGAGGGGAACAAAGCCATACAGATGCCGGCCAGACCCACAGAGGAAAGACACAAGAATATGGAGATCCACCATGAAAGGAGAAACTTCCAGTGGATGATGAGAGCAGATACTTTCCCAGGTCCCCTGACTTTGTCCTCCAGAGCAAGGAAGGATGTCAGGAACCTCTGAACTGTAAATCTTAAGTGAAGGAAAGCACATTTACATCTAAGGCTGATGGCAAAAATAGCTAAAAGCCAAATGTGCCTAAAACGGTTTGCAAGACAACGAAGTGGCTGAAGGTGAGTGGTGAATGGGCTGCGATGACCTTGATTTTTCAGCCCCCGTGTCATGCGCAGGTCAAAGTACATGCCTTTTGGTGGAGGTGCCCAGCGGGTAAGCATTTTCCATTACAAATCACCTTCCTTTAGTTCTTGCAAAGCAGTCGAGGACACGGACTTAGTCAACGCTACAAAATTTGTTGGTGAAACCCCAGGCTTGCTGCCAGAAATAGCTGGAAAGAGTTTACACCCAAAACTCCTCTGCAGTGGCAGAGCTTTCCCCTGAGCGGAGTTAGGCTTCCTCAGCACCCTGCTGTATGTGCATAAAGACATTCCCCTGCCCTTCTGCCAGCTGTAGTGGGCCCTGCAGGAGCTGGTGCTTTCCCAGGTGCACTTCTTGCTCAGATTCACCACTGCTGCTTGGTGCTGCCCGGAGCCACAAGAAACGCGTGATGTTTTGATGGCTTGATGATGGCAATTGGTGTCTGCAGCCAGAACACCTGCTGGTAAAGACAGATTGGCGTGGGCACAACCTTAGGGGCAAGGGGAGAGAAACCTTAAGGGGTAAGGAGATGATACCATGAAGCAGGAAAATCTTAGCTAACTTCCACTTGCAACCTCTACCTTAAATACGGAAGACAGTGATGACACCTATGGGGAGAAACTCATCCAGACCCCTTCCTGACAGGCTGTAGCTGTTGCTGTTCATCCTGGCACGCTGAATCCTAGCTGCAGACTTCCATGCTTTGCAAGTGCCAGATACACAGCTGGCATAATCAAGCATGGTTCAATTAGCGCTATGCTGATTGGCACCCCTGGAGGTCCTGGCCTGTAGATTATAATGCATCGTTCTTAGCACATACAGTCACAACAGGCTAGTGGGTGTACAAAAGACAAGGACAGTGGAAAGAAAGATTCAGGCTTGGTATACACTTCAAAGGTTTGCTGGCATCAGAAGAGCATACCCCTAGTCAATACTACTGGGGGCATCAAAACTCCTGGTGCAGGGGTAGCTGTGCCAGAAAATTACTTCAGCCCACCTAACAGGTAACCCCTGTGAGGTGGAGTAACTATGTGAGCAGAAAGGCTCTTGCCAGCATATGCCATGTCTTCACTAAGGGCCCTGCCAACTTAGCTGTGCCAGCACTCCTATATCAGAGATAACATTAATGGGAACAAGCCCACAGTCCCTCCGTCTACACCACCTCTGACTGTGCTAGGCCATATTGCACACATGCTGCACACTCATGCCTGCTCCACCTGCATTGATTTCCAAAATAATTTAAGAAGGCCCTCATGAGAGTGACAGTGGGCACAAACCAATCACATTCCCAAGGCTGAAACTGCTGCTGGGGTACATCACTTTCTCTGGACATTTGGCTCACACAATATGCAGACAGTAACATCAGCAAGGTGTTTAAGGACATTTTGCAAACCCCCATGAAGTCATTGGAGCTTGGCTACATATACACGGTTGGCTGAATACAAACCTTAGCCCAACAAGGAAGCGGCGAACTGCAGTCAAAGCACCGGGCTTAGACGTGGATTTTATTCCCTACTGCTGCTCACCGGCTGTGTGGCTGATACGCCCTGTTCTTCCCTCTTCCTAACCAACCTATTATGACTGTAAGCTCTTCTGGGCAAAGAGCTTATTTGTTTGTAGCTCAAGAGATACTGTCCTACATAATAATAGAGCAAGAGAATTCGTGCTAGATACAAGTGAGTATGTCTGTAAGAGTGAATCCCCACCTGTGAAAAGTCTTTCTGGAGGGGGCAGAGGATAAAGGCTTGAGGAGGAAGGGGTCAAGAACAAGGATATCATCTGAAAAAGTCAAATACCAGTTGGAAGGCAACTGTGTCGCGGCTTCTGAAATGGGAACCCAGCGATTACATCGGGAATGCAGAGGGGAGGTCAGGGTGGGATTAGTAACCCTGCTATGTTTTGACTGGCCCAGAGCGCATGTTTTGACTGTTTCCCATTTAACCGGGGTGGATAATGATTTGATTCGTAATGGAAAGGTCGTTGCAGCTTTCTGTCTGCTGGGAAAGGCAGTTGCGGCGTGTGGGACAGAATGTGCTTCCCAACCCGCAGCCTTTCACATGTGAAATACCGCCAATGCGCTCAGGAAGCAAATGCCTCGGGTGCCTGGAGGGGGCACAATAATGTGCATGGAAAGGAATGCATTAGATGTGGGATTTGCCCACCCTACAAAGTTTTGTCAGCATAACTCTGTTGGCAAAGGGTGTCAAAAGATTACATCAACACGGCCACGCCGGTTTGAATGCAGCTAGGCTGAGGGAAGAGGTTATAGACACTCAGAATATTAAGTTGGAAAAGGCCTTGAAACTCGTCTTGCCCAGACTTAGCTTCTGCTGTTTGAGGGTGTAGAGCAGTTGGAAGAAAATAAAATCTTCTGCCCTCATATATACTGCATCCCCAACAGGAGCTTGGCCAACGTACCTATTGCAGTAGGAGCTCCATAATGCAAACGCATCCTTAGACTCTGCTTTGTTGAGATGCCAGGGTACTGGTGGGGTTCTGCCTTTTTTTGGGGTGGGCGAGCAGGTTTCTAAATAGCTGTTGGGCAGATCTACCCCAGGAATATCTACTCCAGGCATTAGTAGGAGGAATCATAGGTTAACAGCTCATCCATAGGTGTAGCTCTTCATAGCTTTCCACACCAGCTCAGCCGGCTCAGGTGGAGATCCTCTTCCACCTCCTGTGCCAGGAGCCAGGAAGGGCATGTGCCAGGAGCTAGAAAAGCATGTGGGAGCCAATTTGCACAGTTAGACCTTGTTGCTGTGGTCTCCACACAGGAGTAGGAGTAGATAGGTACTTCCTGTGGGATTCACAAGCACAATAATCCCGATCTCCTTCCTCTCTCCCCCCACTCCTATTACTTGCTCGCAAGAAACCTACCAGATCTGCTAAGGATGCGCCAATAATTTACCGGTAAGGAACTAAGACAAACCACCTATATTTTAATTGGAAGCACCAGATGCATTGACTATACCTGTTCAGTTAAAGCTACATGCAGGCATCCATAGTGGAAAAACATGACTCAATCAGGGCTGCCATTTATTTTTTTTTAAATAGCAGCAACTACATTAACCACACAGCTTCTCTTGAACATGTGGTCCAAAGTCATAGGCTCCTTTGTGGGAACATTATAACACAGCATATTACACCAATCCTGCAAACAGTTGGCTAACAGCAGCACTGCCTATTTAACACTGGATATTTGTCCCTTCCCCTCTTCTGGGAATTAACCAGAACTGCTTGATTGAGGTATAGAAAGAAGCAGGGCTGGCCCAAGAGTAATTGGCACCCTAGGTGAACTGTGTACCTCGGTGTCCCCACCACTTCCAATGTAGAGGAAAATAAGAAGTCTACAATAAGCTTTAACAGAAGTTTTAGCTGTGATGGGGGTCGATTCTAGTCATCGTTCCTCTGAGATCTTTTCAGAGGTCTTTCGCCCCTTAGCAAACCAAAGGTCCTAGACCAAGGTGGAGCTGTAGCCGGCCAGGGCTGCTATTCAGAATGATGCTCCTGTTATTTTGTTCTGCATATAATTTTGGTGCCCCCATGAATTTTGGCACTCTAGGCAACCACCTAGTTTGCCTAATGGTTGGATCAGCCCTGGAAAGGAGTTTTACAGGCCTGGAGCCACATTGGCCAGGTCCTCCCACCGAACATTTCTGCTCAAACAAAGAGAGGATAACAGGCAACAGAAGAGCCAAGGCTGGAGGCTGGCATCATGGGATGGTGATAACTAATTGAAAAAGACAGATCCAAAAATTAAATACAGTATCACTAAAACAGGATATCAGAGAGAGCTTTCTAGCAGTGAGGGAGGTCTATTAGAAAATGGAAGATCTTCCCAAGGAAAGGTATGGCTGATCTGTTACTCTTGTTAATTAAAGATAGAATGGCTAAAACTCTCAAGAACACAGTTCATGAAGTATTCTTACACCACATAGTAGCATAGGTGGTGAGACAATTGCACGGGAAGCCCATGGGTATATGGTCCATGGATTTTAAGGCCAGAAGAGACCCAGTTAGCCTAATCTCTGCCTGTGATTTCTTCCACGAAGAAAATTATTCTTCCCTACAACACACAAAAATGGGACCAGGAACTTGTGCTTGAGGATGGTGAGGGATTGGAATCCAGCCTGGGACAAGGCACAATGTGACTGGAGAAACTGTGATGGTTGAGACAGGTGGGATGGTTGTTGAAGGAGAGGCATTTGGGCAGGCCCCAGATGGAAGATGAGAGGATTCTGGCAAGGAAAAGGCTGAACTAATCCATGCAAAGAGACACCAGCAAGAGAAAGAGGCAGAGTAAAGCCTAGGGCATGAATAAGGATATAACGAGATGGACCTTTGGATTGAACCATCTCTGAACTTTCAGTCTGCAGCTATCCTCACAAAGGAAGCACATTACTAAGAGGGGAGGTAAGGGCTAATAGCAAAAAAGCACAAGTCACTGAAGCCAGATTGCTGATCAAGGTGCAGACAGCTAGCAACCTGCACCCTGTGCCTCCAGTTACACCACACCAGTGGCAGCAATTAATGCCAAGGGGAAGCATCTACACATCAATAGCTCTCCAGAGACCTTGAACCTAAATATGGTCTGTTTTGCATCTAGCTTTTCACCTTAAAAATTAGGTTATGCTGTCACGATATCAGACGGAGCCCACCTCCCTTAAAGGACCTAACTTGCGACAGGAAGTCAAAGCTACAATAGCCCTCTTCCTTGTGCATGCCTTGAAGAAGGAGATAGCTGCCTAACTCGTTCTCCTGCTTCTGTGAGGTCATCATGGAGTTCTGCATTTTATAGGATGAATTAGAGCTGGGTGATTTGTTTTCTCCTTTTTCTCATATTTCCCTCCCCCTTTTCTTTTTATTGAGAAGCAAATTCCCCTCCCCTCTAAAAAGAGTGGGGAGGAGGCAAAAGCAAGTTGTGAGTTGGAATCAAATTTGGTGATTAGCCTCCATCAAAATAAGTAAATAAAGACCAGCAATTTAGAATGGAAATATTTTAACATCTGAAATGGCATATTCATTTAAAAATTGTCCAAAATAAAAAAAAAATAATAATAATTAAATAACCCCCCAAAATGAACAGACATGTTTAATATGAGACTGAACAAAATAGGTTGCATTGACCCCAAATGATTTCATTCAGCAGTTGTTTGGTTGGGTTGCCAAACTGAAATATCCTTTATTCGCACAGATCTAGCTTTGAATTCCCCGGGTGAGATGGGTGGTTTTGTTGTGGGGCCAATGGAAGACCAAGGGTTGGCAGTAAACAACCTTCAGATGGCAACAACTTTTGGACACTGTTGGCATTGCACTGGAGGTGAAAAATGCGTGATGCTTTGCATCATCCAGCCACTAGACATGACAATGTTATGTAGTTTGAGTGTGTGTGCATATCTATGGCCTTGATGCTACCCATTTTCATATTAATGTTCATTTGCGTTCTGTATTTCCCAGGGCCTCTGTTTTGCTTACAGAATAGCTAATGATAAGGGGAAGAAATAGCCCAGGCAACCTTTATGTCACCCTCACTTAAAATCCAGGCAGGGTTTAGCCGGTGCCACCTGAGGGTGGCCTGGTGGGCTCGTGGGAAATGAGTCAGTGGCATGCACTTCAATACTCACTTCATGAAGTGACTACCACCACAGTTGCCCCCTTTGTTGGTAGTCTCCAAGGAGCAAAGAAGCAATGGAAATGAAACAGTGGCTAAGGCACTGAGATAGGAGTCAGAAGATCTCTACCCAAGTCTTGGCTCTGCCCTAGGCTGTTTCATAGATTTCATAGACATTAGGGCTGGAAGGGACCTCAGGAGATCATCGAGTCCAGCCCCCTGCCCAAAGGGCAGGAAGTCAGCTGCAGTCAGAGGATCCCAGCAAGATAAGCATCCAATTTGCACTTGAAGGTGTTCAATGTAGGTGTTTGTATGACACTGGGCAAGTCCTCTCCTCCCTTTGGAAAATGGGATAACCTGTCTCTTCAGGGTGAAGTTCTTTGGGGCAGGCATGATCTCTTAGTTGGTGATTGCACAGGGAGGTTCTGGACTTGGTCGGGGTATCTAGGTACTGCAGCAATCCAATGCATTAATGACAACCCTGGATGTACTGCACTGCACATACCTTGAACTTGCTTTGTCTTTGCATTCTGCTTTCTTTCTAAGAGTTCAGCCTGTGTGCAGTAGAGGTGGCAAGCCTTTTGTTCTCAGAGGTTGACACAAACCATGGAAAAAATACTGGCCTATGGCTGCCGTGTCCTCAGAGGAGTCACCCACACCATGCTCCCTCTCTCTGTGGCATGCACTTCAATACTCATGCCTGTTGGTTTCTTTAGCCCAAAGCAACGATTGCTGAAGGAGGAGAATCTTACTTTCTGGACCTTCCTTCCTGACTTGGACCCCCGTCTGGTCAAAATTAGAAGCCACATCCTCACTGGAAGGTAGGCTGATTTCTACCAGATGACGATCGAGCCTAAAAATAGGAACCAGCAAGACCAGTGCTGCTAATGTAGACAGCAGAGGGTTAACAGGCAGTCACGTTTCACGTTTAACATCCTTCCCAACAAAAGGGAGCTAGGGGAGATGTAAAACGGGAAAAGAGATTTTCTGAAGGAGCACAAATATCCCTGCAATCACAAGCCAGTATTTTCCACGGTTTGCGGCACGCTCATTCACAAGCTTCAGCAACAATAAATGAACCTTTAACTTGCCTTCTAGCTCTGTTTTTCATGCTACCCCGTGCTTTAATTACTTGGTGCCCGAGCAGCGTTTTGGACATTGAAGTCTGTCACCCCTTAAGCTGTCTGCCCGACTCTTCGTTTCATGAACAAGATACATGCGACCCCAGGTAGCCAATGGCAGGCCGGTCACACAAGTATTATGTTTTTCCTCTTGCTGTCTCCTGTTTCACCGTCGTAGGAATTACACAGCCAAGAGCACAGGAGGAATAATGGCTCTATTCATTTCCCCCTGGGACTAATTCTTCCAGAAGGCAAGCATCTTGGTGGCACAAATTAGCTTCTTATTTCATTTGGAGGCTTAAAGTTATAAGCTCATTTCTGATGTTGTTTACGGGACCAGCACACTGAAGGACTTTGCAGTGCCATACATCCCTATCAGGGGCAAATCCCACACCCGGATTTGGGACGGAGGAGGAGATGCAGGGAAAATTCTGAAAGCAAAAGTCCAGGTCCCCTAGGTCAGCTCAGATCTATAGACTTGGGAAAGTTTTCTAAGTGGCAATGCAAAGCAATACAAAGCAATTGCTGAGAGACAAAGATTTTTAGTGGTTGAAGCAACTCATAGTTGGGAGAGCTGTTGGAAAAGTTTTCAGGCATCAATTGTCTTTTCTCAGGTCTAAGCCATAGAAGCTTATCTTAGCCTGGTCTCTATGAATGATTTGGTTCAGTACTGAAAAAATCCTTGCCTCTTGAACCTTTCCTGGACCATCAAGGGCTCTGTATGAGCAGATCCTTATTGACCTGAATGGAAACCAACCTATACCTGCCGTCTGCATCACCCACATGTTCTCTGACTTGGGGCATGGCCTTAGGACAGTCCAGGACCCATCATGAGGACCTGCAGTAGGCATACCTTTTTTTTTGCTCTTAAGTTCCTGCTGTGTGGCCCATTAGGAAGGGAAAGGTTGTTCCTTACATGGATGACATTTCTAAGCAGCTATGAAGCTTTGTTAAGATTACCCTGTGCATTCTTTTCCAAACAAAAGAAGTTGGAAGGACACAGCCAGGGGCAGGGACTAGATAACCCCTTTGAGGCCTCTTTGCTCCAGAATTTTTTTATGATGGTCTATGAAACTCACCTGGTATAAATCTGAAGGCAGCAGAGCTATGTCCACTAAGACCAGCCAAAAAATTGGCCCATCATAGGGCTTATATTCAGGGTCTTTCATATTCAAAACCTCTTGCTGCATTCAGTACTTGGTGTGCTGCTGAGGTACTTTGCAAAGTTGTATTTGTTTGCACTGGGCCTGAATTTGGCCCCAGAGAACAGAAACTGTGCAAGCAAAGAAAGCAGTCATCATGTTTTCAGCTAAGGTATTATTAAGAGCTGTTTCACGGTGAGCACAGGCCAAGATACGGGGGCTTTATTGTCCCTTCTTTCGAGAAGTCCCATCGGACACATGACCAGAAGAGAAGCAGACGCAGCAGAGGTACTCAATATACACAGAATCCAAGCTGTGTTTAAATACCAAAAAATTGCACTTACATGACCTTTTAGATGTTATTCCAAGGCATAAAGGAGAAGTACGATTTAGTCCATGAAGTTTCCCGGTGCAGCACCTCTCACTTGGCCAAGGTCATGCATATACCAAGACTGAGACTTAAATCCATAACTTTCTTGTACCCATAAACCTTATTAGAAGCTCTTGGGAGTGTCATACATTTTCAACAGAACCTGACCCTTGCCATCTGGATTTATTACAACCCTGAGCTGATGCCAAAATTTCCATTTTAGGGGAAAATCTGCAATTTCGGACCTTGTTTTCACCCTGGAACAAAAACAAAGAATTTCAAATTGCTGACAAAATGATTTTGGGGGGAGGGGAAGGGGGGGGAATCATTTTACTTCAGTAATTGTCTAGGTCAAATCAAAATGTAATGTTCCAGCTTTGGCTTAGATATGTTATACCCAATGATAATAATGTGAACTGAAGAAAAATCATTGCAAAATTAAAAACTGAAAAATTCTGTTCTGATGAGGTCAAAATGCCACATTTCATCTTCCCCAAGGTCTTCATTGACATTCTAACCCCTCCCCAACAAAATGGTGTCCAGAAATTGCATTCCTGCAGAAAGTCTTGATTTTAAGGAAATGGCATTTTCAGAAAGAAAAAATAATTATGAGGAAAATGTGAAGAGCTCTCCATTGCTGTTATGTAAGAGGAGCACCAACAAGAACTGGCTGCTGTGGGGACTGTTTGACTCCAGTGAAACACTGCACAAAAGCAGTAGCGTGCTCGTCCAGAGCTTGTGTCATTCTGGGCTTTGGTACAAATACCCAACAGAGACTCAGAGGCTATGAGGTTAGTAGATTGACTTTTATTAGTAGATGTTTTGGATGGGGAATCCAGGAAAAAGATGACAAAG
>NW_017728886.1:4516353-4536557 GCF_001723895.1 Crocodylus porosus | reverse complement strand
ATCACGATCTTCTTGGCCTTGTGGTCCGTGACGATGATGTCGGGGCGCAGCTGGCTCTCGCAGCCCGGGACGGTGTGATTCAGAGATCTCCCCCGTCCCGGCTGGGATGGCCCGCACTACTGCATTGGTGGGTCCCAAAAAATGGACTCAGTGGGCACATCTGCACATGCACTTTAATGAGCATTAGCCTATTTTAACGCACATTAAAATATCACAAAAAAACCCCCATGCTTTTTAGGTAATGTGCGTTAAAATAGGCTATTGCAACTTCTTCTAGTACCTCAGTGTGCCTGTAAATGTGCTGGAAGGCTGCTCCAACGTACTGCAATTACTGTGCTTCAGCAGCCTCCCACATTTGGTATATCAGTGTCCCCACACTTCAAAATGGCAGTGGGGGTGCTCATTAAATGAGCTTTAGTTCAAGAGCCCTCCCCCCATTTTGAAGCATGGGGAGGCTGATACATGAGATGCTGTGGCACTTTAATTAGAGGGACTCTCAGAGCTGCTCTAATTAAAGCATCCCCCCCCCACACACACACCTCTGGAGCACATGTAAAAGTGCCCTTACAATGGAGGGACTAGATTTAATGTGTATTACCTGAAGTACATTAATGAACATGTAGACACACCCAGTAAGTACTATTATTGGCATCGCAATGGCTATAAAGCTGAGCTTCCAAATTTCCTCCCTCTCCATAGAGTTTGGTTAGAGCCTTCCCAAATATTGTCCATCCTCTACTCTGCAGACTGTTCCTCCCTCTGTTGCAATTGCTTCTGTTTGGTTATGCAAAATGTTCATTGTATCACATCACAAAAACGAACATCCTTCCCCACCTTTCATCATTCAGAGCCAGCATTTACTGTAACCTCGGAGCTCCTTTTCATGGTGAGCAAAGTGCCTTTTTCATCCTACCCTCACTCCATCCCATCCCAGTGATGGCTGGGAAACATGCAAAGGGCACTTCTTTGTAAGAGCTGGTCTCAGTTGCTTGCACATGCAAGGCTCTCTACTGGGCCAGGATAATAATTCCTGTGATGGACTCATTCCTGTTTTACAAGCATACTCTCTCGAAGAGGAAAGGTGGGTGTTGTGGGGTGGGCATCAGAACTTAATTACAAAACACCGTGGGTGGCTCCTTGGGCATTTCATTAGACAAATGTAATGAAATGATTATTTAATGATCAAAGGTGTGCAGGTAGTACGCGGATGAAAGAGAGAGCTCCCGGCAATGAGGAAGCCTCGCCAGACCGTCTCTCTCTCCAGCCCAGCACATGAAAAAGGTCACGGAGAAGTTTCCACTAGACGGCCCAAACAGCCCAGGGTGCCTATGGCATGGGAAGAGGAAAGCAATTCATTCCAGGATTTCTTCTTTTAACAAATAATTGAATCGCCTTCATGACGTAAAGCGTGATTCAGTACATTACTAATAATTAAGAAGCAAAATATCTCTTAATGAGAGATTTACAAAGCAATTTAAACAAGTGACGGGATTCTATTTCCTTTAACATGACCTCATCTTTCTATCCCCCCACCCTTTCCACTACATTTGTTTTACCCACCTGTTGTATCCTACATGACACACAGGGAATGAAGCCTCTGAGGTGACAACTTCTCTTTCTGGGCAGCATCTAGTGCTCTGATCCCGGGTCAGGGTTACTAGGAGCGACCAGACTAGGAATAATAAATAACGATAGCAAACATTATTGGGCTAATCTGCAGTATCCGCTACAGCTCGCTACGGGGATCACTTCACCGCCACTGACTTGCAGCTACCACCCTGGCAGCAGCTGTTGAGCATGCCAGCGACACGAGGACGAACACGGAGTCCAGCTGGAAGGGAAGTGGGGACCTGGTATATTGGATGCAATGATCGGAGACTGTTGAGGGCACCAACAACAACATCCTGCCCACGCTCCATTTTGAAAAGTGTCGAGGGGTATTTAATAACTAGCCAGTGAGCAGGGGTCTCATCAGAAACACTGCTTTTGGCTTTGCAAAGGCCCCTGAGCATGGGCAGATTCAGGATTTTACAAAGGAGGGTGTGGGAGCAGCAAGCAGTGCTGCAGAGGCGGCTGCACCCTGGCTCCCAGCTTCCCCTCCTCACCGGGGTGTCCTGGGAGCAGCAGCAAGGGACTTTTCAAGTCCTTTTACCCACAGCAGCTCTTCTGCACCATCCCACCCCTATTATGCCCCGGCTCCACACCCCCCTGCCTGCTACACCAGCTTAGAGGGGACAGAAGGATGGCAGCCATCACAACTGACCTGGTCCTTCCCATCCCACTGCTACCCCAAGTACAGACCCTGGTAGTTTATGTCTCTGGTTTACCTGGTAAATGTACCATGTCTCATAGCCCCAGTAGCACTGAGCTGCTGAGGCAGCTCCTTTCCAAGCCTGGAGCAGTATAACCATGACCAGCAGGTTCACTGGATGGGCCAGTTAGCACCAGGTCCAAATAGCCCATTGATGATGCTGCACAGACATGGCTGCAGTTTAACACACAGCACAGGGTGCATGAGGGCACTGCTCTAGAGCAGCATCAAAGAAAACAAGGGACCTCAGGATGAGTCCAACCCCCTGCTCCAAGCAGGACCAGCCCCAACTACATCATCCCAGCCAAGGCTTTGTCTAGTTGGGTCTTAAAAACCTCCAAAGAGGGAGATTGCACCACCTCTCTGGGTAACCTGGTCCAGTGCTTTACTACCCTCCTAGTGAGAGAGTTTTTCCTAATAGCCAACCTCAACCTGTCTGGCTGCAGCTTGTGCCCATTGCTCCTTGTCCTGTCATCTGCCCCTCTGCTCCAGCCTCTCTGCAGCCCCCCTGCAGGGAGCTGAAGGCTGCTATTCAGTCCCCCTCAGTTTTCTCTTCTCCAGAGTCAATAAGCCCAGTTCCCTCAACCCCTCCTAATAAGTCATGTGCCCCACCCCCCAAATCATTTCTGTTGCCCTCTACTGAGCTCCCTCCAATTTGCCCACAGCTTTTCTGTGGTGGGGTTTGTGTAGTAGAATAAGTTTACCCTAAGATATGCCTGATGACAGCTTTTCTGATGGCTTGCATCTGCCCCACTCCATATGCACGCCCACACTTGAATTGCTGACTGCCAGCTTCTTATTTTGCTACATGCTAAAGTCCATAGCAATTCACTGGGCAGCAAGCAGAAGTACCACTTTTTTGTACCATAGGTATCAGCAGTGCTTGACTTTGTGTCATAGACTCTTTAGTCCCTGAAGTTGATGGCAATTCTTTTTTTCCCTGGACTAGTATCAGGGCAGGCAGATCCAAAACTTTGCTGTTTCTAGTTTTCAGTGACCGTAGGGTACCAAATATTGGCAGAGAGGATGTTCTTGGTGGTCCCAGATTTGCAACAACGCCCATTTAGATACAACTACAATGATATGCAAAGGCCTAATGAAAAATCCAACTCAAACTAGACCAAATTCTCTGACATATGCCCTAAACCCAAAATAATAAGCCAAAACACCCCACCAATAGTTGTAGTTCTTCCCTGTTATGCTCATCTCAATGCCTTCATAAATAAATGACTCTGCCCACAAGTATGGGAAAGAGTGTTATAGATGGAGTGTGTTAGATGTTATAAGAGTGTTATGTTCCCAAATATATTGGGAACATAAAGTAAAAATATACATGTGTTTGCATTAGCCGATTCAACAGAAAGTCACTTTATATTCACA
The DNA here is from genome assembly GCF_001723895.1 of Crocodylus porosus. NCBI lineage: Eukaryota > Metazoa > Chordata > Crocodylia > Crocodylidae > Crocodylus > Crocodylus porosus. The sequence continues at coordinate 4,532,866 of NW_017728886.1, read as the reverse complement.
AGTGCAGATTCAAGCACTGCTGGGTTTTTGGTCGTAAATACATGTATAATTTTACTTTATGTTCCCAATATATTTGGTGTATGCCCATGTATAACACTCTTTCCCGCACTTGTGGCCGGAGTCGTTGATTTTTGAAGGTCCTGAGATGAACATAACAGGCCTGAGCTACAAATATTGGTGGGGTGTTTTGGCTCATTACTGAGGGTTTAAGGGACAGGTCACAGAGTCAACGCATTCACATATCTCCCAATGCCCATGTCTATTCTTAGATGTGGTGATGAGAATACAACATCCTTCTCTCATCATGCCTAGGTCTTGGCTCTTTGTGGTTACCAGGTTTGGGAAAATTTACTTTTTAGCCATGCGCGGTTGTTATCCACACGGCGCTAATCTCCGAGGGGTTATTAGGGTTCCTTGTTGTTGTTGTGGCTTTGTTTGCAGGATACGCCTAAGGATTTTCATCTGGAACATGCCTGTGTCTACAGACAGAGACAGCTGTGCAGAAAGCATATTATCCGCAGTCCAAGACTGTTGGGCATTCACCTTGTTTAGACATGGAATAGAGCACAAAGGAATTTGGTTCAGACACCGCAGCCTTGGACATTTGAACCTGCCTTTGTTGAGTGAGGAAACATTGACCAGGACATGTGAGTGATGATCTGCTCTTTTGGAAATGTGCTGTGTGGTCTTTAACTTCCTCCTAGATGGATACCTGAGACGGGCAGCAGAGACTTTGGCTTAATAGCTCATCTGAAGATAGTAACACTCCTGGCATCACATAACAGCCTCTGCACTGATGAGCCCTGCCTTTTGGCCTGCTTTTATACTATTATTATTATTGATCCATTATCACAACCTTGTGGACTGGTATCACCATCTAAGCCTCGGCCTTGAGTTTTCACCTTGAACTTTCCCGAGTCCTTATTCATAGGTTCGTAGAAGTAGGGTCGGAGGTGACCTGAGCAGATCATGTAGTCTGACCCCTGCCCTGGGCAGGAATGAATACAGGGCTCTTATGACCCCTACTAAGGTTAAGCTCAAATGACGCCAGCTAGGTCATTATCAAGCCTCCTTTTAAAGACCCCTAAGGGGTCTTGAGTTTACAACTAGCCAACTCCTTAGTCAAGATGGCATGTCAACTTGGAAGATGTATTGAAAACAATAACTTTTTGGAGAGATTGGCACTGATGGAAACGTCCAAACCATGAAGGTGACTCTTCAGGGTCTTGGTGGGAGTCCTCAAGGCACAACCGGTACCACCTCTTTCCTCTCTGTAGTCTTTCTAGTTCTGTTAAGATGAGTAGTTTAGCATCTCTGTGCTGTCCTCTGTTCTGTAGATTAACCAAAAATCATCGCAGGTTCTGCCGCAGAAGAGCTAGCAGTCTAAACGAACCATACTGTCCCAGCACCGCCATCCCTTTCTCGATGGTATAAGCTTATCCATAACACTTTCAGAAGCAAGTCAAGCTTATTCGTACAACAGTAGATGGAGGTCATAACCAAGATCAGGGTTTGTGGTACCGGGCAGTGTACAGACGTGGCAGCTGTGTGCCATTCGGAGTTTCTCACCTGTGGGAAATTCTGGCGTTTCATCACTTATTCCCATCCCAAACTTGGGCAAAATGTGGAAATATTTGTTGATTTATTTTATTTGTTTTGATTCAAAAATTTTGAAACACGTTGCTTCAACAATGGCAACTGTTTTGGACTGAAATCACATGCTTTGTTGGATTGACACGAAATGAAAATTTTCAGGTCAGTTCAAGAAGCAAAATTTTCCAATTTGGATTCACCAAACCTACAATAAAAGTTTTTAGTTTTCCCCAACAGGTAAACCACATTTATGGAGAAAAAATCTCAATTTTTTTCTGAGACTGTGTTTTCCTTTGGAAAAATGCTATCGGGAAATTTGCAATTAGTGCAATCAGATGCACAATGAGAGAAAAATGTGCCAGAGAGCTTTTATAAATAGAACAGACAAAGTAAAGCAAGGGTAAAGGGACCTCTTTAAGGTCAAGCAACAAGTCAGGGACAAATCGCTGCATAAAGCCCATGTCTCCTTACCGTTAATTCAGTGCCAGGGCTTCTGGACCATTCTGCTTATGTATGGTATCTGATTAAATGAATGTGGGTTGATGAAAGCTTGTGCTTTCTCTCTCTCTATCATACTTAGTTAGTCTATAAAGATGCATGTCTACCCTGTCTTTTTTTGTAAACGGTAGCCAGAGCTCACCCACCCGCTGCCTGATGTACCCTGGGTGGCTTGTAAGAGGAACGGGTGCACACGGTGATGCATGCGTGTTCGGCCTTTGCATGTGCCCTTTTGTGCTGACTGACAAAAAGGATGAGTTGTGCGGTTATTAGATATCCCATTTGATTTATCTTAAGCCGATAACTTATTCCACTTATGCTCCAGCATCAGTGTTTAAAAAAGAGGTGACCCCTCTGGCTTCCAGCAATACCATCCATCCCCTTGCCCTGGTGGCTCACGTCAAAGCCCTGCCGATCAAGTACTTACAGACTTTCAGCCGCTGCTATCTCAATATCATGGGCAGCAAGAGTTTGTATACAAAGCTGTCACCACCCTCATGAGTGGGTGGATTTTCCAGCTCATCAGTAACCTGAGTGGCACTTCAGCCCTGGATTCTTTCTTCCTAGTGTCAACAGCACGCCGTGCCGGGATATCCCATTACACATTATCTTCGATCAAGTTGATGGGCAGGAGGGAACAGAGCCAGAAGCAACTGTGACAGACTCCGTGTTTTTATAGGCACAATAGTTAATGGGCTGGGTAATGTAAAGGATTATCCTCCTCCATCCCCAAGACATGCGAGGGGGGGGAGATGGGGGGGAAGCGTTGCTCTATAAGCCCCTGCGGCAAACTGCTTGCTCAACAAGTAACCAGAAAGAAACGCACGGGAACGCCGGCTCTTTTCCAAGGGGTTGCCATTGGGAGGTCCGGAGGGCGGCAAGCCATTTCGAGGTGCTCAGCACCCACCGCAGGTCCATGGCCCGAGCCACAGTCACATTTCACGGAGGTGGGGCGGCAGAGGGGTGCAGTGCAGACAGATGCTTTCAATCCTTTGCTGGCTTACTTGGGGCAGGGAAGGAGGGGGGAGTTCTCAGCTGTGCTGGAAACAAATTAGGACTTATCTCCTCCAACCTGGCATCTCCCAGTATTGCAGTTCTTCCAGCGTGGAAAGGCTGAACAAACCGGCACCCAGGGGTATTGGTAATTGTGTAGCCGCTGGTGCGAGGTGGATATTTCCCAAAGACGGCAAAGCCCGTGGAGGCAACCACGAGGCTCCATTCCTTCCCCCCAGCACACACCTTCCATTACAGCAGCATTTGCTGGAGGGGCACGTCAAGTGCTATTGTATCTCCACTAAGTGCCCAAGCTTATGGGATTTAAGGCCATATGCTCATGCGGCTTAGGCATCGAAAAGTTTAGAAACCCGCCTCTGAATTCTTCATCCTGGCTAAAACCTTCTGCTAGGCTCTCAGATCAGCTTACAGCACAAAGAAACGTCTATTGAGACTCTCCCCAAAAGAGCTGCAGATGCGGCCCTCGCTCCCCCACCCCACCAGACCCTGGCCCCAGCAGCAAAAAGCAAAGAGGAGCTAAGAGCAGAGCTGAAATACCAGGCAAGCAAGGCAGACTACCACGCTATGGGGTGCTGAGAGAGCAGGATGCATCATGGCTGTGTCTTTTAGCAGGAAAATCGGTGGCCCAGTAGTCTCTAGGTGTGGTTAAACAGATAGGAGCATGTTTGGGGGGTTAGCTTAGGCTGTTAGAGCTTTGGAAAAGCACTAAGTTTTCACTAACAGTGAGTCTCTGCCATTCATACAGTACCGTTTTACTCAGCACAGTCTCTTAGCCCCATGGTGCATTTTAGCATGGGTTGGTCAACCAATGTCTATGAAATTTTGATACTTCCATCCCACCAAAAAAGAACAGAAATAATGTCAAACTCTAACCAATAACTAAACCAATAAAAATCCAGGTGAAAATGTGACATTATTTGTTGTGAATTCTACTTTTCTATTCTTCTGGTTTTTTTAATCTGACATGTTGACCAAATGTGGAATATAGGCGAAGAGCCAGACAATATTTTTAAAGTGTGCATGAATTGTGATTTTGGGGGGGAGAAGTGGGGGGGGGGAAAGGAAAGCATTAGTTTTCTTGGGATAGGATACCATGAGATGAATCAACTTCAGCAGCTTCGTCAGAGGAAGAGGAAGAGGAGGATGATGCTTTGCATCATGGTGGAGGCTAGTAGTCACAATCACGGGTCGTGGATTAGGTCTCCATCATGCCAGGCACCACAAAAACACTGAACAAAAAAATGACCCCTGCTCTTCTTCTTTTTACCTTGGTCTATTATGATTGTGCCTGAAGGTCAAGGAGAATAGGGTCCCTTTGAGCCAGGACTGTGCAAAGTAGCAGATAACCCTAACCCAGCCCAGCAGTGAGTGAGTGTAGGGGGACTATTTGCAACCATGTGTAGGGGGTTTCAGGGGGGTGGGTGACCTATGCCGCTTTCCAACTTCTCCTTCACTCCAAAACATGAGTTCAAAAAATTTCAAAATAGTACTTGATTTTCCAAGTACATTTTTGAATCATTCCAGCTGGACTTAAACCTGTCTAGCAGGCTTGTATGTCTGTCCGCTTCAGGTTTAAGCCACATGTAGACCATTCCAAGTGGGTGTTTGGGCACTACATGCTAAAAATTGCCATCTTGTGTGTACCTGAATGCCACCGTGGCATACAAAAGCGCAACGCAATTTAGCCCCTTATGTGGTCAATACTCAGATCAAAACAAAAGCCTTATCTGGACAAACCAATAGGAGGTTTTCATTTACACCCCAAAAGACAGTAAATTACTTGCAAGAGCTCACCTGGATTGACCCAGCTGCCCTTCTTACAGCAGTCAACTTTGTGCTCCTCCACCTGAAAAATCAGGTTGGAGTCTATGTTAACATAAGACTTGATTCGATACCAACAATGTTCCTTGCCATAGACCAGTGACGTCAATTTTAGACCTATTTTTTCAAGGCAGATTTGGAAGCAGCCGTGAGAAAGGATGAGGGGGGCAGAAAGAGTCCAGAGGCCTAACACAGCCAAGCACTTGAGAGCATGCTTAGCTTTAAGTCCATGCTGATGCCCTACTGAAATCACACGTGTTAAAATGACAGCCCTGGTCTTAAGTGCTTTGGTGAACCCATACTGAAAAAAGAGAAGGATGAGACACCTGATGGTTATGAAAAGAGAACTGATACCCCCTTGTGAAAAGGAAAGCAATTGTGAGCATTTATAAGGAAAGGCTGAAAGTACTAGGGTCACTTGGTCTGGAGGAGAGAAGACGGAGGAGGATTTCCAACATACCTAAAGAACAAGTATAGAGAGGATGGAGATAGACTTGTCTCTTTGTGGCTGTAGGAGACAAGACTAGGAGCAATGACCTCCCACTTCAGCAGAGGAGATTTAGGTTGGAGATTAGGGGTACATTTCTGACTATGAAGGAAAGCTGTGGTGTCTCCATCCCTGGAAAGTTTTAAGAGCAAGTTAGGCTGATACATAGCTGGCGTGGTTTAGTCAGGGATGATCCTACCTTGAGCAGGCACTAGACAACATGACCTTGTGAGGTTCCTTCTAGCTCTGCTTTCTTATGAGCCTAAGTATATGTATATATGTAATGTCTGGGATTTCACTTCTATACATCGACGGATGCCTATAATACTGGGAGCCAATTAATACTGAATAAATATGCCACTTCTGTGCATCAGGAAAGTGCATAGTTCACTGCTGAACACATCTGTCCCATTTTTACATATTAAATTGTAACAAACATCTCTCCCAACTATTCAGTTGGTCCAATAACACAGATTACCAAAGGCACCTGGCATTTTACATGCGCCCTGAATCATCACAGCTACAACAGCTCTCCAACCAGTTAGAATGATAAAGTTATAGAAAAATAGGGTGGGAAGGGACCTCAGGAGGTCACATTTAGTCCAACTCCCTGCTCAAAGCAGGACCATCCCTGATTACATCATGCCAGCCAAGGGTTTATCTACCCAGGTCTAAAAAATCTCCAGGGATGGAGAGTCCACCACCCTCTGTGCCAGTGCTTCACCACTCTCCTAGGGAGCAAAATGTTCTTAATACCCAACCTAAACTTCCTTTGTTGCAATTGTGAGCCCATTGCTCCTTGTCCTGTCATCTGCCCCCACTGAGACCAGTCCAGCTCCATCCTATTTGCAGCCCCCTGCAGGGAGGTGAAGGCTGCTATAAAATCCCCCTCAGTCTTTCTCTTCTCCAAACTAAATACAAGCAGTTCCCTCTGCCTCTGCTCATAAGTCACGTGCCAGTCAAGGGTAGCAAACTGTTTTCTGCATATTGGTTGAATACATAAACTAAATGCTTAAGTGCACAGGAACATAACTTAGAGCAACACAGCTACAACCTACACCCCAGGAATATAACTGCATTCCTTTCAACTGCATATTTAGTGCACTGGACCAGAAGTCATCGAATTCATAGCTACTGAAGCAGCCTTGAACCTATTGCAGATGTCAAGGTTGCTATTAGCACCATAATGTGCTCTGAGAAAGAGGGTATGAGGTACAAGAAAAGTGGGGTGATCTCTCCCTGTTCTTAACGAGCATTATTTGTATTGAGTTCCGGTAAGTGCACACTCAGAGCAAATGCACCCCCTTGTTTTCAGTCCCAAGGCTGCACACTGAAATGCTGTATATATATGAAATACATTGCCCCATCACAAAGCCTGCCATCCCACGCATCTGTTATGCCCAGAGTACAGACCTGAAGCCAGCGCGCCAAGAGGATAAGTAACTTGCCCAAGGTTACAGAACAGAACTCAAGTCTCCTGTTGCAAAGTGCTCTGCTCTAAAACTGTAGACAATACCTTTTCCAAGCCTGCTGCTCCAGGTCCTAGGTCACTTCGTTGACCTGCTAAATTCCCACTGGGACAGGTCATGCTGTGTGACACATTCCTTTTCCAAACCTTTCCAACTGAGGCTTCCAACAAGGGTGCCTCAGATGATGGCAATTTCCACAGGCTGAGCACTTGGAACAGGGACACCAGCATCTCCCAGAGCTGCTCTGAATATAAGCTCCAAATGCTCTATACGTTTGGTGTTTGGCACCTCTGATGGCAGATAAGGCCACCAAAAAAACACCAGGCCTTAAGAACTGCACAGCACCTCATACCCTCCTGGAAACAATGTGAACCTAAACTTTTGGTCTTCAACAAGTTATGCACATGAAGCCAGCCCTCCGCCGCCCACTCTTGCATATTTTCTGTGCAACAGAGAGCAATATTCATATCCTATATGTCATTCTCCCTGCCTACATGGAACCAATTAATGTCATTCTGCTGATGGAAACTCTGCAGGAGTCAAGTTAGCAGCATGCTAGAGCCAAGAAATATTATACTGTATTTGTATATACCAACCTCTCATGCCAAGAGGTTCCAGAAAACCTTATCTAGCCATTTAAGGATGAGAGCAGCACCAATCAAATACAGTCAGATGGGAAGCTGATGGAAACTGAATTCAAAATAGGGTAAGTACCTCCAGTGTACCCTTCTCTGTGGCTGTGTCTATACGAGATGCTTTACTGTGCAATAAAGCATCACCGTCTACATGTGCAGGTGCTTACTACACAATAAATTAGTCTACTGTGCAATAAATACACTGCCTGCTCATGCTGTTTGACTTTGCTATTTGCATATGCAGGTAGTACATTTACTGCGCAGTAAAGCCACATAACAGTAATTGCACATGTAGAGGCACCCTGCAAGTAATGTATGTGCTACAGATCCTTCTGTAAGTTTGAGGCCCAGTAGAGACTTGTTCTTCCAGGCACATACATTCACACCCATTCCCTTAGCTTTAGCTCGAGGTGTAGCAACTGATACTTTTAGTCCCAGTTTGTAAGCCAAAGGGGGTTGCTAACACCTTGAGGCTACTCTACAAAGGGTCATTTCTAATGAGTACAAGCACTATTCAGCAGTCCAGCTCCCTAGCCCGTCTTGGTTGATCAAGGAGTCAGAGGAAAGAAAGACCTCTGCTCACGTGCACCAGATCACCTCTCACTCTGTGCCACCTGCACATTGGTTACCAACCTCCCATCCCCACTGCTGGCCGCTTACCTGACAAGATGTAACAGAACTACAGCCCAGGGTGACTGTCCTCAAATATGAGGCAGCAACAGGGACCAGCTAAAATAAAACACAAGGATTACCATAACAGATTAAACCAAAGGCCTGTCAAGCCCACCCCATCTCTAATATTTCAGAGATATTTCAGAGGCGGGTGTGTACTGAGCGAGGAGGTTGCCAAAGGGTGCTTTAGCACGGAGGAATTAGAGAAGGCAAAGCAACAGGTAGCACAGAGCCTGTCCTCGCCTGGCGCCCCAGCCTAGAGCAAGACGTGTGTTCAACTAACCACCCATGGCCATCAAAGATCTTGTGACGTCTTCTCTATGATGCAACCACACCCTGGATGAGAGCGAGAACCAAACCAAGTGTGGGTTCACTTGATTCGTTGCAACACCCACATGTCTCAACTGTTCATTTCCCAGCAAAGTTCATTAGAGGGGAGACAAGAGTCACTGCCAAGAGCAGAGGCTCCCCGTGGAAACTCACCCGCACAACATCGCACCAAGGGGTCTCCTGGGTCTTCTGATACCGTGAACCAGGCGCCGCCTTGTGCCTTTCTCTCTAGTCAGCTCCCTAAGGGGAAAAAAAAAGACATCCCAAGTAGAGAAAGAGGGGGGAAAAAAAAAAGAAAGAGTGGGGTTTGTTAAGTGACTAATTCCCTGCCTTTCACCCATAATCACCTGAGCATCTGATTCCCTCTAGCTATCTCACGTGGCCGTCTAGACAACTGACACCTGTTCCTAATTAATGGCTAATACCCCCAAACTGGAAAGAGCGGTCACTCAGAACACAGCCATGACCTCCAATCATCTTCTTCCACCAGCAAATGTTCAAACGAGCCCGAGGACCGCCAAGTCTCTGAACCGCTGCCCACCTGCTGCTGCAGCTACTCCGGCTTCGGCTGCTCCCTTCAGCTGACTCCTTGGGGGTTTGGGGTTTGTTTTTTCTGCTGTGCTGTGTGCAGTGACCTGAAGGAGTGCAAATCACACACACTTGCGCGCGCGCGCGCGCACACACACACACACACACACACACGGTTGGAAGGAGACGGAAAAAAAAATATCAAGGGTTTTCGCCGTGTGTTTTCTTTCCAGGGAAAGGCATGCTTCCTGCATTCCAGCTGCACAGCTGACAGCTAGCCTGCCTCCTAATCCCCTCAGATAAAAGGGAGCCTCTAATTCAGTCACAGTTTTGCACCCTAGGGAAAAGAAGGGACTTCCTACAAGAGGGCAACCTCCAGCCTGTCTGTGCTGTTTTTATATATATAAAAGTCAATCTGACTTTCACAGCTGACCTGACAAGCTAGGAGAACTAAGCCCTCTCCCCACCTCCAGAGTAGCCTTCTACCTCCAGCCACCGGGGGAAGGCAGAAGGAGGTATACGCCTGCTGCCTTTCCTACCAGGACACACCTGAACCAGGAGGTGGAACGATAGCCCCCAAAACAACACTCCTTAATACTGAGCCCTAATTAATCCGGGGGCCTGGGAATACTCCTCCCTTAGAGAAGCTATTGAGAATGTGCCCAGCACATCTTGGTGCTGGTGGCTTTGGGTTACCACCTGGTTTGTTGCTTTGCTGCGGCAAAGTAGCTTTAGATTGGATATCAAGAAAAACGTCTTTGCTGTTTGAGCAGTGAGGTGGTGGAACAAACCCCTAACGAAGTTGTGGATTTTCCAACATGGGAGGTGTTTAAGAAGAGACTGGACAGGCATTGCTCAGGGATGGTTTAGGAGTAGCTACACCTGGAGTTTTCTGTAAAGAGCAATAGTCCCCAGTAGCCCCCTTTGCCCCATACAGATTTCTGGAAGATGTTGAAAAGCATGCCCCAGTGGTCACAGAGGCCTTGGGACTGACTTGGCTTGGCTTGGCTTGACTTGACTTGGCCCAACTTGACTTGATCTGGCTTGGCTTGGCTTGGCTCGAATTGATCTGACTTGACGAAAAGCGTCTGCAACCTAAAGAAGGTGGATATTGGAGATGGCCAGACTCAGCGGCAGGAGAATAAAGCAGAGCTCCATGACTGGATGAATTATGAAAGAAGATTTAAGGATCAGGTATAAGATACCTGCAGGGGATACAGAAAAGACAGATGTGGTTGACCAGTAGGACAGTGATGTCTTGAGTGACACTTGCTGCCCCCAGGTTGCAGAGTAGACTGGAGGGCGTTTAGCCTTTCCAAGGCTTTTTTGGCTTTGCTGATTGCCATATTGGGTCAGGAAGGATAATTTTTCCCACTCCTGTTGCTACACATCAGGGAGGGTTTCCATGTTCCTTGGAGGGATAGGGGAGTTCATAGATTTATAGATGTTAGGGTCGGAAGAGACCTCAATAGATCATTGAGTCCGACCCCCTACATAGGCAGGAAAGAGCCCTGGGTTCAGATGACCCCAGCCAGATGCTCATCCAACCTCCTCTTGAAGACCCCCAGGGTAGGGGAGAGCACCACCCCCCTTGGGAGCCCGTTCCAGACCTTGGCCACTCTAACTGTAAAGAAGTTCCTCCTAATGTCCAGTCTAAATCTGCTCTCTGCTAGCTTATGGCCATTATTTCTTGTGACCCCCACGGGCGCCTTGGTGAGCAGAGCCTCCCAGTTCCCTTCTGCACCCCCACGATGAATTTATAGGTAGCCACAAGGTCACCTCTCACACTTCTCTTGTGGAGGCTGAAGAGGTCCAGGTGCCCTAGACTCTCCTCATAGAGCTTGGCCTGTAAGCCCTTAACCATACGAGTGGCCTCCTCTGGACCCTCTCCAGGTTAACCACATCCCTCTTGAAGCGTGGCACCCAAAACTGGACGCAGTACTCCAACTGCAGCCTGACCAGCGTCCGAGAGGGAGGAAGTATCACCTCCTTGCTTCTGTTTGTCAGGCATCTGCTGATGCACGATAAAGTGGCGTTAGCTTTGCTAATGACTTCATCACACTGACGACTCGTGTTCATCTTGGAGTCCACTAAGACTCCGAGATCCCTTCCCACTTCTGTGCTGCCGAGCAGGTCATTTCCTAGGCAGTAGGTGTGCTGCTAGACATTTTTCCTCCCTAGGTGCAGCACTTTGCATTTCTCCTTGTTAAATCGCATCCTATTGTTTTCTGCCCATTTGTCCAACCTGTCCAGGTCTGCCCACAGTTGTTCCCTGCCATCTGGTGTGTCCACTTCTCCCCACAGTTTCATATCCTCCGCAAACTTGGACTGAGTACACTTCACTCCCTCGTCCAAGTCACTGATGAAGACATTGAAGAGTATCAGTCCAAGGGCCGAGCCCTGCGGGACCCCACTGCCCACGTCCTTCCAGGTTGATACCGACTTACCCACTACCACTCTCTGGGTATGACCCTTGAGCCAATTTGCCACCCACCGGACTGTGTCATCATCCAAGTCACAGCCTCTTAACTTGTTCACCAGTATGGGGTGGGATACCGTATCAAAGGCCTTCCCGAAGCCTAAATAACCTACTCCCGTGTTCAGGTGTTTTGTAACCTGGTTATAAAAAGAGACCAGATTAGTCAGGCGTGATCTACCTGCTACGAACCCAAGCTGGTTTCCCCTCAGCATAAAGGGGATTTGGCTGCAGCCAAGGCTGGGGATTTTGACTGGGCTGTGCCAGTGCTCCATTTGGGATTCAAACCCAGAGTTTCCTTGCCCCTCTGCCCAGGGACAGCACAAATGGGGTCAGGAAGGAGTTTAACCCTCTGATCAGATTGATACAGGCTGTGGGGGGGAGGGGGTTGTCTTCCTCTGTAGGAGGGGCTGGGGGAGAAGGCATGGCCCTCTTTCTGGGATATCTCAAGCATATTTTAGCAACCCTTGCAGCAGTAGGACACAGGCTGCCACTGTTCCCCTGCTTTATCTGTGGCTGGTTGGGTGCTATGCCTTGTGTTTGTCTGACAAGGTTGCTTGTGTAAGGTTGTATGGGAGAGTTTGGATAGGGATGATCCTGCTTCAGGCTAGATGACCTCTGGAGGCCTCTTCCCACCCTGTTTTTCTATGACTGTGACTCTATTGACCACAAGTTAAAACTCTAGCTGCCTTGACTGAGCTGCTAAGCCACCCGCTCCAGCATCAGTCCAAGCACTTACATCAAGGCCAGGTTAGCATTATGTTTTAATAAGCTACAACTCTCTTGTTCAACTGCAGGCTCCATCATCCAGGTGATTGTGCACCTTGGCTTGCCTTAGACTCTGACTGTCCTGATTCACCACCCATTTCCCTCTCCAGCATAGGACTGAATGCATCCTACACCCAAAGGTTGTTGGTTGTAACCGTGCTGGTCTAAGCACATAGGCAGACGAGGTTCTTCAAGTAAATATGATATCTTTTATTAGACCACCTAAATAGTTGGGAAAAAATTGTTCTTTGCAAGCTTTTGGGTACAAACACCCTTCTTCTACACCCACACGAACACAAGTTTATCATGAGCAAGGAGCCAAATCTCATTTCCCCTTCAGGGGGTTTGAATGGGTATCTCCTGCTTCCGAAACAAAGTGCTTTAACCACCCGGCCTAGGCATAGCTTACTGTACTCCCAGTCCTGCTCTTGAAGATGAGCCACTGACCTTTGGTTTTGTCATTCAGTGGCTGAAGTGCAGCAGGGATGCGGCTGCCCCATTGAAGGGAGGAGCACAGACAAGAACCCAGAACATGGACCCTTCCAGGGCCAGCAACTCATCAAGCCCCACACTCCGTCGCTGGCTTGCTTTTATCCTCCTACTCATGTTATCTCCTTTCTTGGTTACCCAGCTTCAAGACCAAAGCTGAAGAGTGCTCTGATAGTGCTTAACCTGCAGCGTGGTCATTACAGTACTTGCGAGGAACATACAGCCCCTTGCAAGTGCTCTAATCTATTTAACATGCTTTGAATGAGGCCAGAAGTGACCCTATTTTACTGCAAACTTTGCTGGTCTTTATTTAACTCATTTTGCTGGTAGTGCAGCTGTAGCTGTCAGAAGCAAGTCAGCAAAGAGATTTGAAGCAGGTGAACACTGGCCTTGTGGTCAGGGTTTTGCAGTGGACCAGGTCCTGGGCATTGCCATTGCTAACCCTTTTGCTATCTTTTCCCACTGCTCACCAGCTCCAAGATCCCCCTACTCTGTTAATGACGTTCATGTCCCCTTCATAACAAAGTCACACACTCAAGGGCTGGGGGCAGAAGAGCAGAGCTCTGTGCCCTGCACCCACCCTACAGCCTAGGAGGGGAAGGCTTTTGTAAGGATAAACCCACAAACTCTCTGGCCCAAATTCACAGCACTTTTTAGGTAATGCATTCATGCTGAGAGAGACCTAAATCCCCATTGATCTCAGTGGGGGAAGGCCTAGATGCAGCTGTGATGGGATCTAAGCAATTTTCTAGATAAGGACATTCGCTCCTGTTGGGAGATACCTAAAACCTAATTGATTTCAGTGGGGTAAGGCTGCAGTGGTGGGAACTAAGCAATTGCCTAGATAAAGAAGAGTTGCACTGTCATCCAGCGTCATTCCATAGGGCTCTGTTGATTTTACACCAGCTGAGAATCAGGCCATAATTTAATGTGGCATCTGCCACCATTAGCCCTAAATCAGTATGGAAACACACACACACACACACACACACACGAATGAAAAAGCAAGAAGCAGATCCAAACTGAAATGAACTCTAGGTTTGCTCCAGGGCAGCTCACGCCTGGGTATTCCCCTGAGTTCCCCCACCCCCTTTTGCAACACGATGCAGACTTTCACTGCGAATGCACTGGGATGCTTTTCACACAACATACGTGCACACGCATGCACGCAGCCCCACCGTCTCCCCTTGCTCTGAGCAGGGCTTTGGATAACGAAATGTGTCAGCAGCCTGGATGATTTTATTGTTGCGGGGGGAGATGGGAGGGAGGAGGGCGAGGCAAAGCATAGCAGAATTTGTCAGCATGCATCCACGTTGTAATAAAGCAGCCTGAGGCCAGATGAGGAATGACAGGGAGGTAACACTAAACAGGCCTCAATCCCGTCTCAACCCATCGCCTATAATTTCAGGGAGTCGGAGCTCTGTGGCTGACTGAGTTTTGGATGTCATCCCCCGGCTGCTGCAGGGCAATAAAGGTGGCCGGGGGAAAGGAGGGGAGGGGGCACAAAGTGTTTAGCATTGAGAGGAGGGAGGAGCAAGCAACACGATGGTGTCGGACCAGCGTGGTGGCGGTGGCAGCTCCGGCACTCATGTTGCACAGCCCCTGGGTCAGGCGATCATGGGAGTAGCAAGAGCTGCTGTTCGTTTTGGAGGCAGTTGGAAAAGGAGCACTTCATCAATCCTGGGCCAGCTCGCAGACGGGATGGAAAAGGTCTGAGGAGCCCTTATCTCTATCATATGGCACCTGGACCAATCCAGCTTCCCATTCACCAAGCCCTGCGTGTTTGTAGTAAGTGGGAGGAGACACTGAGAATCACCCCAAAGGTCACTGATGTCAATACGTATTTCTTTCCATCTCCTCTAACAAGTTTGCACTGGTTCGCCTCACATTTACAGCAGGGTAAATCATTGATACCTCCACTTAGTCGAAGGAATTGAACCAGTATAAACCTGGTACAAGTGGAAAGAGGCTCAAATCCCATTAACATGCTGCGAGTTTCTTTCACTTTATAAGTTTCTTTCTTTTGCTTGAGAGCAACCCTAGATAGATGAACTTGAAACTAGTAGGTCTCTGCCTTCTCCATCGCCTACAACCCCAGAGGGAAGAAGTCAGGGAGTGGCTGACATATACCATGAAGGATTACTATAAGGAAGATTTTTGAAATACAGAGAAAAGAAGCAAAATTAAGGGTGGAAGGATAATTTAGTGGTGAAGATACTAGTGTTGGACCCAGGAGACCTGGGATCAAATGCCTGTTTTCCCACAAATACCCTGTACGCCTTCAGCCACTTTTGCTCCAAACTTCAAAAGGAGCTAGATGCCCAAATACCTATAAGGATATGGACTGTACTCTCTCCTCTCCACCCCACATTCAAATGGGGTAATAGCCCTTCCCAATCCCAGAATGCATCATGCATTACAATGTACAAATGCACTGAGAGCACAGACCAACTGCAGACGCCTCCTCAGCCCGAGGAAGGGTGTTTGTGCCCAAAAGCTTGCAAAGAAGAATTTTCCCAACTATTTAAGTTGGTCTAATAAAAGGTATCATACTTACACAAAGAACCTTGTCTGCTTAAAGACTGCAAAGCAGCTAGCTATTATGAATATCAGGAACACACTTGTTAGACCCTCACCTGGTACAAATCAGCATTGCTCCACTGATTTTCCTAGAGGTCTCATCATGCTTATGTATAACCTCAGATAGACCATTAGCCCTCAGATATAGTAGAACTTAATAATTTAAGTGGGGCCAGCCCCCAGGTCCATCCAGCCCAGTGTCCTGTACCACATGCTGACACAGAACAGATATTAAGGGTATTATTTATGTGGGGGTCTGTCCAGACTTATCCATTCCCTGACCCTCTTCCCTTATCATATAAGGAGATCCCATTAGAATCACATCATCACAGACAACAGGGCCCTTAGGAGGTCATCTAGTCCAACCTCCTGCTCAGGACAGGATCATCCATATATAAGCCATCCTATAGAGTGTTTCATAGATGCTGAGGTCAGAAGGGACCTCAAGAGATCATCGAGTTCAACCCTTTGCCTGGCCAGGAGAGTGCCCGAGTCAGATGCCCCCAGCCAGATGCCTATCCAACCTCCTCTTAAAGACCCCCAAGGTAGGGGAGAGCACCAACTCCCCTAGAAGCCTAATCCAAATTTTGGCCACCCTTACCGTGAAGAAGTTTTTCCTGATATCCAACTTAAATCTGCTCTCTGTCAGTTTGTGACCATTGTTCCTTGTTACCCCAAGCGGCGCCCTGGTGAGCAGAGCATCTCCGATCCCTTGCTGCACCCCCCTAATGAATTTGTAGGCAGCCACAAGATCACCTCTCAGCCTTCTCCTGTGGAAGCTGAAGAGGTCCAGGTCCCTCAGTCTCTCCTCATAGGGCTTGTCCTGTAGGCCCCTAACCATCTGAGTGGCCTACTCTGGACCCTCTCGAGTCTATCCACATCCTTCCTGAAGTGCGGTGCCCAAAACTGGATGCAGTCCTCTAACTGCAGTCTGACCAGTCATGAGTCAACACCCTCAACCAAGTTATTGTTTACAACCCATGTGGTCTGACTAATAATACATTGCAGATTCATTTTATATGTCTTTAGGGACAGAAGTTACATAGAAACTAGTATAAGTGATTGGAAACTGGTTCAAATCTGTAACACAACAGAAGTTCAGTGCACATAAACTGCTTTCAAAATGGGCTGAAACCAGTTTAAAATAAACCTG
>NW_017728886.1:4496729-4516253 GCF_001723895.1 Crocodylus porosus | reverse complement strand
CCCCTCCAATGCCAACACAACTGAGTTTATTATTGTATAACTTAACCCTCTTTTGCAAAATCTATTTAACATGCTTGGTTTTGCTTTTGAATGAAACAAGAAGTGACCCTATTTTACTGCAAACTTTGCTGGTCTCTATTTAACTCACATTGCTTGTAACACAGCTGTAGCTGTCAGAAGTCAAGAGCTCCTTTGATAGGAAAAATCTGCGAGCACAGCATGTTCCTAGATAAGTTACCTAGCAAAATAGCAGGTACCGGCCTGGAGGCTTAAAACTCTGCCGGGGAATCAGCAGAGGATTGAAATCTTTTGTTTTAGTTTGGTTTTGTTGACAAGAGAAAAAGTTAAAATCCCATGGGTATATTGCTGAGACACTACAGCCTCTTGCATTAGCTTAATGGACTATCAGAGGGGTTGTTGCAAGGCCAAACCCAATGTCCTAGCTTTTAAACTGGATGATTTGTTATTTTCTTGATTAAAAAAGAAAGATGCCTCATTATAGGTCAAATAGTTTGCATCATATCCCAAAAGAAACCTGGAAACAAGTCCTTCTCAAGATATCTCCCTAAAGTCATGGCAAATCCAATAGACTGGGAAAGACCATATCAGGATTTCAAATTCAGTTCCCAGAGTTAGACATGGATGATCCCGTCTCAGGCAAGGTTTTGGACTACGTCACCTCTAGAAGTCCCTTCTAGCCCTACTTTTTTATGGGTTTTGTGATTTGATGACAAGCCATTATGGGAGTATTCCACTAGCCCAGACCAACTAGTCCATGGACTCTGGTTAAGAGGTAACAGGTAAAAACTATACCATGCATAAAGTCCATAACTGCAAATGGTAAAACACTTTCAGGAAGAAAACTCTTTTACCGGAAAAGCCGGGTGGATCAAAATCAAAATCTATCATGAGGAGTATTCCAGTCTTAACCAAAACAATCAGTTTACTGAAGCGGTGTTTGAAGCAACCCATTTCATGTGGAAAAAACAATTTCATTCAAAATGTTTTATTTCAAATGGACATTCCAAAGCAACGTGCTTCAGTTCAAATAACTATTTTAGTTCAACTTTTGCTCTCAGAATGTCAAAACATTTCATTTTAACTGAAAAAGTCAACAGTCCCATGGGGACATTCCCAAAATATAACTCTTCCCCACGAAATGTTCTGATATTTGGATTTCCATGCTGAGAAATCCTGAAATATCAGAAATGTTCATAGGACAGCAATTCCATTTTATGACCGGTTTTGCCCAGAACAAGCCTGACCTTTTCAAATATTTGAACGGCTGTGACAAAGAAGAGGGGAAACAACTGTTCTTTCTTGCCACAGAAGGCAGAACATGAAGAAATGGGTTTAAACTATAGCAAAAACTATTTAGATTAAATCTCAAGGAAAAAAAAAAATTCTTATGGCAAAAACAGCAGGACAATTTAACAAGCTGACCAGGGAAACCATGGGATTGCTTTCACTGAAGATTTTCAGTATCGGGCTGGGTGAGAATCTGGGGAATTACAGTTCAGTCGTTTTGAACTCAATACATGGAAATATCGTGAACCAGGTCCTCAAGGAATATATTTCAAAACATCTAGAGAAGAACAGGCAGCATGGATGCAGCAAGAGTCGTGCCTGACCAACTTGGTTTTCTTCTACATAAAGTGGCAGGATCAGTGGATGTGATATACCTTGACTTCAGCCAGGCTTTTGACACCGTTTCTCATGCAACTCTCATTAAAAAGATAAGTAAATGCAGACTAGATGAACATACTGTAAGGTAGATACACCATAGAGGGTTCATCATCCTCAGTGAGGAGTCACTGGTGATTCGATGTCTAGTTGGGAGCAGGTGTCAAGCGGGTTCCCCTGGCTCCAGTATTGTTCAATATCTTCATTAATGATCAGGATGGTGAAATTGAGTTCATGCCTAGCAAATCTGTGGATGACACCAACTTGGGTGGAGTTTCAGACACTCTGAAAGACAGGGCTGGGATCCAGAATGACTTGGAGAAATGGTCTAATATCAATCAGATACAACTCAGCAAAAGACAAATGCAAAGTCCTGTACTCAGCACTGAATAATTGCATGCATAAATACCAATTGGGGAATGATTGGTTAGCCTGCGGTATTGCAGAGAAGGACCTGTGAGTGGACCAGAAGCTGAAAATGAGCTGAAGGTATGCTCTTGTCACTGGTGGGGGGCGGGGGAGAAACCAAAAAACCCCAATAACCAGTGGATATTCAACCTCTTCTTGGACACCTCCAGTGATGGCAAGTCCCCAGCTTCCCTAGACATGTATTCACTGCCTCACTGCTCTAGCAGGGAAGACGTTTTCCTGATATCCAATCTAATCCTACTCTGTTGCAACTTCAGGCCATTGGTTCACAATGTCCTCTCTGCAGCAAGAGAGAAAAGATGCTTTCCCTCCTCTTCATGGCAGCCCTTCGGGTAGTTGAAGACTGCTATCGTGTCCCCTCTTAAGTGTCTTTTTTCATCCAGCTGATAATAGAATTTGCATTTGGGATTTGCAGAAAGATGCACAGATTGGATACAAAATTCAAGGTTTGTAAAGGACAAAACAAAACACTAGCGCAGAATAGGCTGTATAACCCAGTTAGACAGACTACATCTCTCTTTTCACAGGACAGAGACAGAAGCATTGAAGCTTCCTTCAGCGTTACACCCCCTTTACATGTCCCAATCAGAGCAGAGCAAAGCCAGTCAAATAAATAAACAGATCAATCAAAATGACCTCAATTGTCCATTTGGAGTCGGAGACAAAGTCACATTGACTGTGTCAGCTGCTGATGAATAGTCTTGCAAGTGGGTTTGCTGGCTGGAATGCTTGTAGGGAATTAAATTTACCTCTGTGTGGAGACGCTGACCGTGCCTGCAGGAATTCGGCAGGCCTCGTTTGAGATTAGTGGAGGGCTGAATTCACCTAGCAATCCCAAACATCAGGCCAATATTGCAGAAGGCTTCCAGCAAGCCAGTTCCAAATTTAGAAGCCTGATTATAGGAGTTATGCCCATCAAGTCAGGGTTCAGAAATGATACCATGTCACCAGTGCATCCAATCAAAACAGCTCCAGTTTGGACTGTGAAATACTTATAACCAGCTGGTCATGAATGAACCATGGGCTGGGAGTCATTTGCAGATATTTAGGAAGAGAAGAGTCACGGGCCAGTGAATTAAATCCAAGAAAAGTATAATCCGCAGAGAGGGAAAATGGTGAAATTGGGTGAATAAGCTTAGGCACCATAAGTTGCATTTCCTGTTCTAGTCTTCATTCTCAATTTAAAGTGGTAGGGGTGGGATTTGAGAGAGAATATGTCAGTCTGACTACGACAGTGAGGGGTTTGGGGTTTTTTTTTTAATATGGACCCTAGAAATAAATCCATCAGGGTGATTTTGCATTGGCCATCAAACAGCCAGGAGTCACTACCGATCTTCATTTATTATCTACCGAGGTCCCTGATCCTACACACACTTCAGACACAGGAGTAGTCCTCATGACTTTGACAGAGCACCTCTCATGCTTGACATTAAAGATGTGCCTAAATGCTTGCAGAACTGGGACACGGGTTGCAGGGGGGCGAAAGCCGTAGCAGGGGCGAAAGGCCACGTGCATCATTATCTCTCAATGGGGCAACAGGCGGATCAGTCAAGGCTACTCAGTTTGTCTTCACCACCTTCCCCCATCTGCTTCCTATCCCGGAGTCTGAAGACCATCAACCTTTTTATTCACCACTTGCCCAGGGAAAAAAAAGAAAAGAAAAATCATTTGTGCTAGATAACGTGCTTTGGATTGTTTCATACTGCAGCTCTGTGTTTCCAATTATGTTGCCTCGCTTTTATCGTCTCTGTATAATCTACTCAATCCCTCCTACTAATTAGAAACTTATTTGCCCTTTCCCCACCCCCTAAAAACAGTGTTTATTCTTCACATTGTTCCTTACATCGCTGGTTAGCTAGATTGACTTCTGTTATCTTTATTTTTTAAATATATGTTTAGATTTTATTGGCACAGACATCCATTAAAGCTCTCCAACTATTCATTATGGACCTACAATTTTCCATAGTAAATTTCCTAGACAATCAACTCCGATCAACATTATTTTTTTCTCATTCCACATTCTTTCAAAGAGCTATTTTTTTTAATTAAAAAACCCGCAATGCTTCAGATTCTTACCTTTCATACATAGCATAGCCTTAGAATCAGCGCATATCTGATGATATTCTGATGGCCAGACCTCCAGATGTTTTATTTTAGTTATCATACTTGGCTTCTTTTCTAGGACTAAGTCCAGAATGAACTCTGATCTCAGTGGCTGCTCAACAAACCCGGTAAGGAGGAGTGGGTGACAGCTCTCATGTTAACTCAAGGGGAGAAAACCCATATCCATGATAAGTGATTCTGAAAATACGGTTGTATTCTTTATCTCTGTAACTGCATCTGACACTGGTTGACATTCAGCCTTTAAAAACTATCAGTAAGTTGAAAAACATGGTTTTGGAAAAGCTATAAATCATCATGCTTTTCAGGTCATAAGCCGGGAGGTCAGAAAAAAACTTTTCCTGAGGGCAGGGAAGAAACTTTCTCTGAAGGCAACTTTCCATGACTGCTGACACTGAGCTGCTTACCTTTCTTCTGCCGTTCCAACTCAAGTTGGAGTTGGAACAAACTAGCTGTCTGGTCCAAGATCATCATGAGTTTTCAACCAAAAAAAGGGGGATCGACGAGAGCCACTTCCACGACATAATCTGTGGTAACTTCTCTGACAGCCAAGAGCTCCTGAATCGACAAAAACGCCAAAGTGCATAAAGATACAGACACCGTTTTTGTCACTCGAAAGAAGAAACAAAGAAAGGAGAAAAGGTTTGACTTTACAACACATCATGACACCTTGCACACAGAAGCCTCTTGGGCTGATGATTGAGCTCAGGATTTTGTTTCCAAATACTTACGGGAGATCCACACCGCACCATGCAGCTCTACACAGAGAAACCCTAGTACGGGGGCAGGCGATTATTTTGGGTGGAGGGCCGCCCATCGAGTTTTGGCAAGCCATCAATGGCCACATGACAGGCAGCCAGGGGGCAGATAAATATTAATTTTCTAAAATTTTTAGGGGCCCGGTGGGCCAGATAAAATAGCCTGGTGGGCTGCATTTGACCCGTGGGCCACATTTTGCCCCCACGTGCCCTAGTATCTTTGAACAAGTTGGTAAGTCTATAATGCACAGTTCAGTTCCACATGGGGAACAACAGCTGTTAATGACCCACTCTCCTTTTCAACAGTCTTGATATTCCACTAATCAGGCTATCCTTTCTTCTCTTGGGCTCTCTTCGTCTACACTACGGACCTGCAGACTGCTGTTTTAAGCTGTTTTCAAAATCCTAGATCCACCCAAGTCTTCACCAGCAGCTACTGTTTCAGCTTTTGGCTGTGCAGCCAAGAGCTACGGACAATTTAATTGCAGCCTGAGATCTCGCATCAGCCGGAGGAAACACCGCAAGGACACGTTGAAGGCATACCCCAAGAAAATAAACACCGCCATAAAGAGCTGGGAGGTGCTGGCTGCTACCAGATGCCAGTGGCACTGCCGCCGCAACCAAGCAGCACCCTGCTTTCAGGTAGAGCGTCTTGCCCTCGAAGCAGAGAAGAGAGAGTGCAGAAAGGTAAAGGAGATAAACGACCAGCCTATAGCCTACTCTCTCCTAAAGAAAGACCTGCAATGTCTGCAGAAGGATCAGTGGCTCAAAGATTAGACTCTTAAGTCACTTCAAAACACATCAATGGGCCCTGGTAGGGATCATCCTCAAACTGAGAGATTGCTGACAATGATTTAATGTTTCAGTGAAAATCAAAAACTCAGCAAAATGCTTCCCACCAGCTCTGCAGTCATCTATAGGACTCAGCGTGTGCATGATTACTCCCTCCTTTTTGCAGGTAGGCAACCTAGGTCCTGGATCATGATGCCTGAGGATAACTCTAAAACACATCTCTTAAATCTGTTGCACTCTTTTTCCATCCCCCAAGTATTTGCCTCTGTGGCTTCCTCCAGCAAGGAGTTCCACAAGTCGGCAATCCACCCCGGGTTGGAAATTTCAAAATCAGACCCAAATGGTGAAACAAAATATGATTAGAATAAAACTGGATGAACTCTGCCCCCACCCCCATTTTTCAACCTCCTGTAAAATAAAGAAGTCTTCATTTCCCAGTGTCACCACTTCAATTTAGAAATAATGATCTTTGTAATGACAGTGGGTGATATCATAGGGTATGCCTAAACACCCCTCATGCTGTGCCTGGAAACACCCCCATGAATCATGTGTTGAGCAGAAAATCCCAGAAATGAAGCTGCCCAGCGAGTCTAGACCAGTGCTGCATCCATGAGCACCCTAAAGCTACCCCTAGGACTCTCTCTCATTTGGGCATGCTTATTCGCAGGTGCTCGGCACTGTGCTCGGGGGCTGCATTGCCATGTTTGTCTCATATGGAGCAGAAACATGTGCTTTATAGTGGCACGGAGGTAGGACAGATGAGATGCCCTCATGTCCAGCCCAGCTCTCTGTGTCAGAAGCCCTAGCAGTTCCTGTTTCTCTGTTCCAAGAAAGAAACCAGCTATAAATCCACTGACACAAGATCAGGGCATGCATCAGGCCTGTCATTCTGGTCTCCAGCTGTTAAAGACTTCCTTTTTAATAGCTATCATGCTCAGAAAGCTCGCTGCAAAGCCCAGAACCCTTCATTTCATGAATCCTCCCTCCTCTTTCTTGCCTCCATAGGCTTTTAAAGGGAGCTGTGATTTTTGTTGCCTCTTGAGACAACCCCAAAAGCCAACACTCGGGTCCGCTCTCCATCCCCTGGCTGGGTCGCTTCCATCCTGAAAGCAGCAGGCTTGGTTATGTTGGAGTCATACCAATTTTTAAATGGGTAGGAGGGGGAAAGACCCAAACCTCCCCAGCCTTGTCGGCGAGGCACCATAGCAATGACATTAAATGTCATGGCCAAGGGTCAGGGTGTCACCGAAGCAATGCAAAACCAGCTCGGCGGTGTCCCCTAGTGGCAGTGAGTGCTGTGGGTCCAGGACAGAGCTTCCCCAAGGCCATCCCGGTAACCACGTAGAGAGTGTGTACAAACACACAACCCTAGTGCCTAGCAACGTTTCCTGCAGCTCCAGACAGTGGCACACAGAAAAAATGCGAGGCTGCTGCATCCAGCGATTGATGCAATTATAACATCGACGGGCCGTAAAACGTGGAAAAAAGCTGCCAGTCTGGTGGGAACGAGTGAGAGCAGGGACGATCCTCCCCTGCTTTCCCAGATGCAACGTTCGGCTGGCCTCGCCTTCCCAGTTTTGGGAAGTCGGCTCCACTTAATTTGGTCTCCGGTGAGCCTTGTGTCCTGAGTTAAAGCTGATGTGCACTAAAGCTATATAGAGATGCGGGTGTGAGGAATAGCAGGCGGCCCGGTAGACCCGGGGGAGAGCATCCACAACTCCACGTTACCTTTTCCTGCCTGGAGTGACAGTGACAGTGGCCTGTTGAGTTGTTGAGGCTCTTCTGGGCCATTTGTGCCATGAGAAAAGACTGTAATTTTTAGGGCTCTTGAAAGAGACACTATAGAAACCAAAGTCCTCCATTTATTACCCATAGAGGCACAAGCGCATCTTATAGAGCTGCCTTGCCAGCTCACTTCGTGTGAAGCCAAGATGGACCTCCTGGAAGGACGAGCATGGCTGGGCTCACTATCCTTAGAGGAGGAAGATTGATGAGGTGAGATTAAAAGAAAATGTTACTTGACCAAATTGCCTCCTCCTTGCTGCCTCCTTGCTCCTAGAGTGAAGGCACCTGGGTCACAGAGAGAAGAGAAATAGTTTTGTTGAGAAAGAGAAAGAGGAGACAAACCTTCAGGTTTCCAGGGGCCTTCATCCAGTCCAAGCTAAGTACAAGACAGAACAATTGCTTTAGCTGAATCTAGTGATGTTCATGGTCTGATCATTTGAAAGGGAAGTAAGCAGTTATCATCCATGACTCTTTCTCTCTCCAACTTGAGGAAGGGCATTTGAAACCCAACAGTTCATCTCCACTCTCTCCCAGCTATGCAGCTTGGTCAAATAAAAGACAGTCCCTCACCCCACTAATCTTGCTGCTTTTATTTCCCAGGCCTTTTGCAGCTACTACAACAACACTGCAGCAATATTCATACTTATGGGAGTCAAGTTTCTGCACTGGGGCACCGCTCTTCTGGCCTGCAAATGAGGTCCCCCCGCAACCCTCAGCTTTCAAGAAGGATTCAGTGCAGCTGATGGCTAGGAACAAGAGGCACAAGCTAAGGATCTGTAGCAGAGCTGTACACACACACAAAAAGCAACTCCATTTGGCAGAAAATATTGATATTGCAAAACTTGGTTTCCTTCCCATTTGGAGTTGGGATTCTTGATGAAAGGCGGATGGAGATCTGGTTCCAGGGTGGTCCCCTTGGCTGGCTGCTCCAGAGCCATTCACCCTGGGACCACGGACGTCCTCAACTTCAGGGCATTGCATGGCAAACTTCAGTGAATCACAGAATCATAGAAAACGAGGGTTGGACGGGAGCTCAGGAGGTCACATCCAGTCCAACCCCCTGCTCAAAGCAGGACCAGCCCCAACTAGATCAACTCTATCATTAGCCCCAAGCTCTGCAACTCCAAGACAGTCAGCATGGCATGCTGCCCCGGAGCTGTGGATGATGGGAGTCACCCTGCCACGGAGCCGTATGTCGAGAATATAGGAACCGGGAATCGCTACCTGACATAACAGGTTACACTGGAGATCATCACAGCGATCCCATCGGGCTTTAAAACCCAGGGCTCAAATATTAAACCAACTCGCTTTCCCATGACAATCAACAAAATGATGCGTCCGACCTCATGCGGAGATCCAAACCCGTCCAGGGAGATTCACCACTTTGCTGGTCTCTCCACAGGCAGAAACCAGCCCTTGTCCACCCTGCAAAGACAGGGAGCTGTCTCGTCTGACAGCGGGTATCTCCCACGACACCTCATTCTGCACGAATGTGGGTGAGCCGATCATAGCCACGGTATAAAGCAGTGATTAATTCACTGACTTTTTTGGCCTGCTCCCCCTGTTAGATGGCAAAATGCCGGCTCTTAGCTTTCCCTCACTTTTTGACGAGGGAAAAATAAAAGGGCAGTTCTTGTTTCAAAGGACTCAGAAGCAGGGAAGAACATTTTTGCCCCTCTATGAAATCTCTGGGTTTATCTTATGAAGCATGTGTAGGTGCTTGCACACCGAACAGTGCCAATATTGCGTGGTACCCTGCAGACACTTAAAAGGCTCTCACAGCACCCCGGGGTGCTGGAGCAGCCCGACTGAGAGTCACTGTTATAAAGGGCTCTATTTTACTTGGAGAGAAATGTATAAATGAGAGTGGAGGAGAAGGGCCCACGCCCCTTTGAGCTCCTCGACGAGGGCATGGGTCTGAGATGGGGAAGATGCAAATTCTAGGCCCTGAGACATAGGGAACTGAGCACCTTAAATCCCAGAAAATTACCATAACTAGCAGGCCTTAGGTTAGGCAGGACTAGTAAAAACTTCCAATCCTCCTCTTCAAGTGGAGCCCCTCTGGGCAGCCAAGGAGGACAGCATTTAGGGAGCTGGAGGAGAGCAGGCCAAGAGGGAGTGTGCCTTTGTGGTCCAGGTGGCAAGGACACTTTTGTTCCAGCCTGTGCACCTAAGGCTGCCTGTGCATTTTGCATTTAATAAGCATTTGATCTCTCACCAACAGGCTGAAAGGCAGGCTTGGATGCCCTGTTTCCAAGCTGGACACATGCAAGTGGGAGCAGGCTGGGCCTGAGAGCAACCCGCCCTGAAAGCACCAAGGTTGGGCTGCAGACCCAGCCTGAAGCCTTCAGGGCTGATTTGAATGACTGGATTTATTGTGACCCCCTCCTGCCCCCCTCCACACGCACACAATCTGTGCTCCCATTAGCTCTTGGAGCATCACTAGGTGTCACCTGCCAGGTGTCAATGCCGAAACCTCCTTGCCCCATTTCTGAAACGGCTACTGAGCATGCCCGGCGGCTCCTACACCCGGGTGTTTCTGATGCCTCCCTTCCCTGCTCTCCACCCAGAGCCTGAAATAGTCCCTCTCCCCTCCTCAATGCCTCCCCCCCACTTTAAAAGCAAGAAAAAAGAAATAAATTAAAATCTGCAGTAGGAAGCCGGTGGCTGACATCAGGCTGGTAGGACGCTCCTTGGGGTGTTAGCTCTTTCCTGCCAGAGTGAGATTTTTATGGCACGAGGTTCGCTGCCAACGCTGAGCAGTGCCCAGACTCCCAGTGTGGTGGAGTCATTCCTTTGAAAGCAGGAGGAGAAATAACCTGCATAACCAACACCTATACACACACGCACGCACACACACATATGCATGCACTACCCCAGCTATTTTGCCACTTTTAGGGAGATCCTGAGAAAGGGAACTGGAATCCGGGGGGGATTAATCGATCTTGGGAACGAGGGACAGATCTGTCAGGTCGCTGATTGGGAACATCTGGCAGGAGAACAGGGCGCATTCAATAACAGGGGAACAGCTGGCTTCCCAAACAGCTAAGGCTGCCACAGGAACTATCCCAGCGCCGGGCCGCTTCGGCATCTCTCCGGGGGGCACCGTTTCCACGTGCTGCTCTCTCCCATCGCTCCCCGTTCGGTTCACACGCTGCTGGCCTCCCGCCTGCCAGCGGTACCGTTCCCACATGTCAGCCGGCCCCCACTCAGGTTGCCCACGTCGTACAGAAAAGGAGGGAGGTGGGGAGTGTGTTGCTTGCATCATGGGTGCACGGGTAAAGCCGTTTCTAAATACAGCCGCAACTTGCTGTATGGGATTACAGGAGCATCTGTGCCAGGAGGACTTTGCAGCTGCAAACTGGATGGCAGGCTCTCTCGCCAGCTTCCTCCGGGGTGAAGCTCGCTTGCTGTTTCTGGAGAGGATCACTACCCAATACCACTCGCAACCTATCCCCGTCAGTCATGCGGCTCCTGAACCAGCCCTCCCATCCCCATGCACAGTTGTCAAGGGCCCCCAGGACACAGCAGAAACCTGCTCCTTCCCAGGCTAGTTTTGGCAGCCAGATCCCGTCTGCTATCTTGGCTTCCTCCTGAGCACAGATGTCTCATCTCTTAAAGAAAACTAAATTCACCGTTATGCCAACAGAGCGACCGAGCCCCTGACCTCCTGCTCTCAACACTAAGCCATGGGGCTGATCAATGATCCTAGGATTCCCCTAATTAAAACTATAAATTAAGTCCTCAGAATAGGTGGGATGCTGTGTTGGATCCGGTCCCGGTTTTGATAGTGACCTTCCAGTAGCGATCGCTGGCTGGCAGCCTTTGGCACTCGGCATACAAGGCTTATAGCAAAGCTGCTAATGAGCACATCAATAATTCCCGAAACTCAAAAGGCCAGGGCAGGAGTCAGTTTAATGCACTGGCATTTTCCTGCTATTGCCTGACTTGCTGGATCCATTGTCTCCGTGAAATATAGAAAGCTGCCGTGCCGCCAAGGGGCTAACACACGGTTTCCATCTGTCGCATCCAGCTAGCTGCTCAGAACAGCGTGCCCCAGCCCTTTCCAGCCCCGGATCTCATTACAAACAGGGGATGAATGTAATCACCCCACTCGTGTAGGGAAACTGAGGCATGGGAACGTGAGCTGATTTATCCGGGCTCATGCGGTGCACCAGTTGCAGTTCTGGGCTGAAATCCAGATCCTTTAAAAGCTCTAGCCCCTCAATCCTTCTGTCCTCGTTATAAATAAGAAGGGGAAGTGTGAAAAGAAGGGGATAATACCAGTATTTTCTTTTTTTAAATACACCGGCACCTGGGAAAGTCTGAGCAGTGGGAAACACACTCCCTTTTCCCACATCCAGATGTCCCAGAATTGAGGTGCATCAAAAAATTATAAGGTGACTGGAAGTCAGGAAGTGATTCAAGTCATGTGGTTGTCCAACATACCCCCCCCTTCCCAGTCCTTTACCTGGGAACACCACAGGTATCCCAGCTGTTAACAGCAGCTTTGGGCCACAAGATAAGAGTGATTCGAATGATGATAAAAGAAGTGCCTTGGTGGGCCTGGGATCTGAATTCGGCCTCCGATGGCTACATTGACTTCTCCCTCATTTCAAACATAGGCTTAGTGGTCCCGATTGCACCTTGAACCTTCAGCTTATCCTGGTGAGCCCTGACTTCCCTAGATAACACCCTTTGAATAGGATATTTTCTGCTGAGAAGAGGTGTCATGCAGTTTATAATTCCAGGAAAATCTTGGCCCCACGCGGGTTTGAAAAATGGAGGAAAAATGTATCTTGCAGTAACTCCAAAATCCGCCACGGAGGGCAGGCTGTGATTTGAAGAGCTTAGACGTGAGCAGAAAATAAGCAGGAAGCAAAATAAGTGAAAAAAAAAATCCAGACCGGCTTTGTAGATGCCTCCACTTCGGTGTGGCAATGCTTACAAATTCATTACCATGCCCAAGGAGTGAAATCCAAAGAGACAGCATAAGGCAACCAGGTCCCTATACAGCCCTTATAAATTTCGGTGTCATTCATAGATGAAGGGACCTCGTAGGTCATCGAGCCCGACCCCTGCCTGGGCAGGAAAAAGCGCTGGGGTCAGATGATCCTGGCCAGGTGCTTGTTCAATCTCCTCTTGAAGACCCCCAGGGTAGGGGCGAGCACCGCCTCCCCTGGAGCCCGTTGCAGCTTCCAGCAGCACTTACCGTGAAGAAGTTCTTCCTGATGCCCATCCTAAATCTGCTCTCCATCACTTCGTGGCCGTTGTTCCTAATTACACCAGGCGGTGCCCTAGTAAATAGGGCATCTCCTATTCCTTGCTGCCCTCCCCTGATGAATTATAGGCAGCCGCAAGATCCCCTCTCAGCCTGCTCTTGTGAAGGCTGAAGAGATCCAGGTCCCTCAGCCTCTCCTCGCAGGGCCTTACCTGCAGGCCTCTGACCTCTGTCTTTGGTGAACTGCATCCTATTTTGTTCCGCCCATTTTTGCAGCCTGTCCACATCCACCTGGATCCGTTCCCTACTCTCTGGTGTGTTAAGTCTGCCCCACAATTTGGTATCATCTGTGAACTTGGACAGGGTGCTCTCCATGCCCTCGTCCAAGTCACTGATGAAGACGTTGAATAGCACCGCTCCAAGGACCAAGACTTGCGGGACCGCGCTGCCCACATCTTTCTAGGCTGATACCGACCTGCACACCACCACTCTGTGGGTGCAACCCCTAAGCCAATTTGCCACCCACCTGACTGTGTAATCATCTTCATCAAAGCCTGTCAATTTATTTACGAGAACAAAGTGCAATACCGTATCAAAGGCCTTCTTAAAGTCTAGGTAGATGGCATCTACCTCAACTCCTCCATCTAAGTATTTTGTGACCTGGTCATAAAAAGAAACAAGGTTAGTCAGGCAGGATCTACAGGCAATGAATCCGTGCTGATTTCCTTTCAGCATTATTTCCCCTGCTGGGCTCCCACAAATGTGATCCTTAATTATTTTTTCCAGCATTTTCCCAAGGACAGAGGTGAGACTAACTGGCCTATAGTTTTCTGGTTCCCCCCCTCCTCCCCTTCTTGAACATAGGGACCACACTGGCCCTTTTCCAGTCCTCCGGGACCTAACCAAAGCACCATGAGTGCTTGAACCAGGCTCTGCTATAACACTAGCCAATGTCTCTGAAGTGTGATCCAAAGCCCCTTGAGGCACCAGAAGGTGCCTAGAGCAGACCACTTAGATACAGGGATGGATGTTTCTACACTCCCATTTCTATCAAATGAGGGTGCATAGTGTCCAGAAGGGGGACCTCACTTGAGGAGAGGTTGTCCACCTTTTGCACAACTGCTGGCTGTTTGCAGCACTCTCCCAAGACGTGAGAGACCTTGATCACATTCAAACTCCCATGAGCTACCTTCCAAGAGCCTGCTTTTAGCACCAGGCCATCCATGTAGGAGAATCCTTCACCTCCCCTGTTGAAGCTAAACCAAGAGTCATGGAGTCATGGAGAAAGACATCAAGCAAACATGTTGTGTGACCCACTTAGGGAGAAAAATGCCTGAGCTGGGGTTCAAGTTTCTGCTAGCAGGGTCTTTTTATCTTAGTAAACCAGTGTCTACCATGGTTAATATATATACACAATACAAGGAGCAATAGCAGCAGGTACCAAACTGGAGCAGCCTTAAAGGAACTAGGGCAGCAATAGATCCAAAATTTGATCTCAGTTACCTCTAGTCTGCATAGCTTCCTTGTTACCACTGATTTTCAATTCAACCCTTTCTGATAGCAGTGGGCAGGGCTCTTCTTGCTATTCAGTTCCAGTTTCAAAGTGTCTATAGTGTGTCTTTTGAACATGATATACTGTAAAAGTCACCTAGCTGCCCCCTGAGTCCTATATCAAGAAAGAAACTGATGATCCCGGGAATCATGCCGTTCCTAGAGTTGCCTTGAGACTCCCACGGGGGTCCCCACCCTTGATGTCTGTGAATCTGTGCTTGCCCTGGCTGTGAATTAAACCCCCGGGCTTCACGGAGGAGGGACCAGGCATACCTCCAGATACAGATGCTGGTCTCTGGTGTTTAGCAATCAAAGTGTGGCAAGAGTCCCCGGTGTTTGAGCTGGATTTGAGTAAAAGGACTTCAGAGGGAGACAAACGATGCCCAGGTACAGATAAACTAGCTGTAGGCACAATAGAGCCTGAGAGAGAGAATAAAAATCTCTCTTCCTCTGGTGGTGAACTCTGAGCCCCTCACTATTATAGGTAATAAGACTTTGGTGTGGGAAATGCCAGTGGAAATGTTCTTCATGAGGCATATGGGATACAGGAAAGGGCCCCATCTTCGCATCTTCATACGGCTTAAACTAAAGCCTCCTGAAGTCGCTGGAAACCTGCCCATGGACTTCAGTGGGCTTCGGAAAAGACTCATAGCTCTGAATTATTATGGATGTTAGCAGAATGATTGCCCAGCAGAGTCCTTAAGGGTGCAGACAGAAGTGCAGCGCCCACCTGTAACAATTTCTGCAAAGCGCTCTGAGTTACAACCTTACCCCAGACCAAACAGAAGTTCACTGCTGGGTCCAAGGGAAAGGATATCTAGCTGGGGCTGGAAGCCAGATTCCCACAGCAATGGCCAGGGGCTCTCTGCCAATGCTCACTGCTTTCAGAAGGGAAGGGGGGAAAAGCAGAGGAGGGAGCTCTTCTTGGGGCTCTCCAGATGGTGCTGGAGGGGGAGGGGGATGAATTGGATCCCCCCCCACCTTGGGGGGAAGGGGCTCCAATACACCTGCCCCACTCTCCAGGGGGGCTGAAAAAATCCCAGACTGAACTTCCCCCACTCCCTTCCCCCCGCACCCCTTCTGAAAACAGCAAGAGGCTGGGAGCTTGCAGACACACTTACAAAAGATTTACACTTACATTTTGCAACACCTTTATCTGATGCAATGAGGGGTCAGATTTTCACACCATTGGCCATTTGTGAAGCCATCTGCAGCCATGCACTTGTGTTTGGTCACAGCTATAAGCTGCTTTCTGTGGCCAGATTGGGTGAAAATTGTCACTTCTGTCTGCACCCTTAGCTCTTGCTGCAGTAAAGCAACTGGTCACGCTGTCGAATCTGCTTTTGATGCTTTCTTCCTTTTTCAGGGAGTGTTTTTTATTCACTTCTGCATCCCTGACCCCCCCCGCACCCTTGTGCCTCTTTAAAAGTCTTTGACCTCCTTCTGCTTTGTAGCTGTTCCCTTGGAAGAGATGAAGTTTTCTTTTTTCCCAGAAAAAGAAGAAAAAAAGAGAAAGAAATCAAGGCAGAGGTAACAGAACCTGGTCCCTGTCCCATCTTCGTGCAGAGGCAGCCCTCACAGAGAGGTAAGAGTTCATTCAACCTCAGCGTCTCTGCTAAAATTGAGTGCCAATGCATTTTGATGACATGGCCATCTGCTGTGAAATGGGCCAGGACTCACAATTCATTTCAGACACGTCCCAGCCCACAGCATAAAGGGGTTTGTCGTCCATCCCTCCCGCTCCCCCCGCCCCATCAACCACAACCCATCCAACCAGCAGTCTGAAGGGGAAATACTTTCAACCACCACCACCCATCCCCGGAGCCATGTAACCTCGCTTTCCTAGCTGAGATAAACTGGACACCTCCAAGAGCCCTGGCCCATTCTCTGAAGCCGTGTTCAAGAAAAAGAAAATTAGTCTGCCTGCCTGGCTGCCTATAAGCCCCATGCCTAAAATGTGCAAAATGTCGGGAAAAAGCAAGAGGCCAAATCGAAAGTAAAGGTCAGATCAGAGTTAGTCAGAGCCGATTCTTGAGGGCTGGTCCTTCAATCCCAGTTTTACGAGGACCACGGGGCCGAACGGGATGAGAGCAGAGGTTTTGCCTCACTCTTTCCATTAGATACGATGACACCGTTAGGCCGGTGTCCATGTAAAGCGGTCAGAGACCGCTATAAATTATTGACTTTACTTCCTTTGGTTTGTGCTCTGCAGGCTGATGAACCGGGCTGCAAATGGGAATTGTAGTAATAGGAAAGATATGTGGAGTTTGGAGAGCATCTGAAGCATGTCAGAGCAGAGGAGATCCCCGGCGGCCCCCATGACTGCTGAACCCGTCTTGCTTGCCCTCTCAAATGCTTCTGTTTCTCCCTCCATCTCTGTCTAGAAACTTCCCCATGCATCATCTCCAAATGCACAGGCACTCCCTAACCTGACAGCCCCTGACCAAAACACCGCCCTTGTCCTCAATACCTGTTGCACCAGGTCATGCCGCCCAAACTCGCCCGTCGCTTCCTGGCATTCGGAGAACACCCCCTTGCTTCCCGTATGCTCTTGGCCCCAGTCTGGAGGGTTTTGAATAATTTCATAGATATTTTTAGGTATTAGGGCAGGAAGGGACCTTGGAAGATCATCGAGTCCAGCCCCCCGCCCCAGGGGCAGGAAGTCAGCCCCGAATGAATCGGTTCCAAATTCATAAAAAGCTCATGGAAAATGCCTAAGAGCCCCCGTTGCTCTTAAATAGGAAAGACCGTGCATGTCCAGTCGTCTTTTGAAGATCCCCAGGGTCAGTGACTGTTCCAGACTCTGGACACTCGAACCATGAAGAAGTTTTTCCTTATATCCAATCTGAAGTGAAGTGCCTAAGAGAAATGTTCAAAAAGTTCAGTCGGGTTATCTGAAACCCATTTCTCCTTGTCAGTTTGGAGATGCACAGCTTCACTTCTGCTCAAAATGCAATGTCGAGGCCTAGACATCCCTAGCAATGCATTTATA
This sequence comes from Crocodylus porosus, assembly GCF_001723895.1. Classification (NCBI taxonomy): domain Eukaryota; kingdom Metazoa; phylum Chordata; order Crocodylia; family Crocodylidae; genus Crocodylus; species Crocodylus porosus. The sequence goes on along the minus strand of NW_017728886.1, from coordinate 4,498,921 downwards.
CCCCCAGCCACAAGCTGACGAGGGCCGTTCATTCAGAGTCTCTTACCTCCTCATCACCAAGTCAGCTCTAACCCTCTTTTTATCTCGGCTGAAAGTCTTCAGTGCAAAATAGTCCTTTTGAGGGCTCTGTAGAATAACTTAATGCATCCTATTCTTGTTGCCAATGGATGGGTGTCCACAGCGCTGATCCTGGTTGACTCTAGCTCGCCCCGTATTAGGAATCTAGGCAAAGAAACCAATGTTAGAAGAAAGCAGGGATAATAAACCATTCCTTTCCAGCCCCCCACAGCTGTCCCTCCAAAGCAAGGTGAAGCCATTTCTGAAAGGACATGCTATACAGGATGCTCCCCCTGCTGCTATTAGTCCTGCAGTTAATAAGAGGGTGTTTGACTTTGGGCTGTCAATTTAACATGATCGTCACATTTTAGAAATGGTGTGAATGCTCACAATGGTGCATTATGCACTTAGAAAAGCCAAAAAACTCCACTCTGTCATGTTGACAGTCCTGAAGTACGTAAGCCTGAGATTGAGATTATCCCATTTAAATGTTGCCTCCTTGTAATCCAGGAAATAAAGGTACCTGTCCTCTCAGTTTCTGAGAAGGATGTCCTAGGAGCCATAGACCCTGGAGCAGTATCTAAAAAGGACAGTACACCCATGAGGGTCCTTAATGTTGGGTACACATTTCAAACTCCTACTTTTAATGGTACTTCTCATAGAGATACCATAGAGGCCCAGCTTGTCTAGGACACCTACCAGCTCAAATCAATTAATTAAAAACCACAGGTCAGGGGCTATGTTAATCAAATGATCTGGAGACTGCTTCCATCAGATTCCTGCCAAGGAAGGTGGCCAATCCAAAGACCAGAAACCTTCAGGTGATCTAGCTCAGGTTTTAGACTTAGTCCAATAGCTGCAGGGACAGAGTTTATGGAAGTCAGCAGCAACAAATTCCCATGAAACACAGGCAGGATGCCAAAGCACAATGTGGTACATCTCACCATCCATTCTCAGCATACTGATGGAAGGGACATTTGTGGGACCACCCAGAGGACATCTAAAGCATCACTTGACATGTTTCTAACAGACAGTATGACCGGCTGCACCGTACATAGGTGTCAATCAGCTGTAACTCCACTGATGTCCCTGCAGCTATACCAGTTTTTACCAGCGTCAGTGAGAACAGAATCAAACCCAAAGACTGAAATAAATATTACTCTTCTTGAGATTTAGATTTCTTTTAGGTTTCTTTTAATGATTTTGGATATGGGTGTGAAATGTATCCTGGCAAGGTTTGTGGACTACACCGAGTTATGGGGGTTGGCTGCCTGGAGTGCGGTCATGCTGGAGGACAGGCTGACTTGAATGGCCTGGATCCTTAAGGCTAAGGATGTCATCCTCCTACTCTACTTGGCATTGGTAAGGTGGGCAGATCAAAACCTGATGACGTTTAACACTGAAAAATGTAAAGTGCTCCATCTGGGGAGAAATAATGTGGAACGCACATACAGGCTTGGTGGTGCTACGCCACCCAGGACCACAACTGCAAGAGGCCTGGGGGTCATGATTGACCACAAGAACATGAGCCACCAATACAATGCTACAGCTGGCAAAGCAAACAATACGCTGGCATGCATCAACCGATGCATCTCAAGGAAGACGAAAGATGTCATCCTCCCGCTCTACTCTGCGTTGGCGAGGCCGCAGCTGGAGTGCCGCATCCAGTTCTGGGCGCCGCGCTTCAACAAGGACGTAGAGAAGCTTTAAAAAGTGCAAAAGGAGGGCCACACGCATGATGAGAGGCCTGCATAGGAGGAGAGGCTGAAGGACACGGGACTGTTCAGCCTGGACAAGACTGAGGGGCTCTTGGTGCCAGCCTGTAAGAATATAAGGGATGAACATCATGGGCTGGGAGAGCATCTGTTCAGCAAGGCACCCCAGAGGAAGACAAGGAATAATGGACATAAACTGCTAGAAGATCACTTCAGATTGGATAGAAGGAAAAACTTCTTCACGGCTCGAGTGTCCAGAGTCTGGAACAGTCACCGACCCCGGGGATCTTCAAAAGACGACTGGACACGCACGGTCTTTCCTGCTGAACCTGATGACCTCGCGAGGTCCCTTCCAGCTCCTAACATCTATGAATCTATCCTAGGCTACCCACACACATTTTCATAGAGATCAGGGCTGGA
>NW_017728886.1:4484788-4496718 GCF_001723895.1 Crocodylus porosus | reverse complement strand
GTCAAAGTCGGCTTTTCTGAAGTCAAGGACTTCTGTGTTGCTGACTGACTTGCCAGCTTTACGGCGGATGGTGAAGGTGATCAGCTCGTGGTCGCTGTCACCCAGCTTCCCATCGATCACTAGGTCACTGATTAGGTCATCCCCCGTAGCCAGTACCAGGTCGAGCAGCGCTTTTATCCCATGTAGGAATAAGAATGATCTGGGCGATCCAATATGCCCCTCTGTGTATGCATGTATTTGAACTGTAACAATCAAACAGATAAAACAGCCTGGTGTGTAGCTCCAATAAGGGCCCAAAAGATATTTCAGAGCCCACAGAAATACCTTCTTCTCTAAGGCAGCCTAGGCCAGAACTACATGAGCCAGACTGCATTATTGTTATGTATTAAGCTCTTTGAATGTTCCCTGAGGCAACAGTTCCCCTTGAGAAAATGTGGATGTAATAAAATCAAGGCATCCCACAGGAATATGTCGAGCCCTTTGAGTCGCTCAAAGAAAACTCAAGAAGCAGGCAGGCTGGCCAGGGACCGGTTTCTCCTGGCGGGCTTCCTGATTGGGTACCTGGGAAGTCGTATGCCTACAAACTATTATTTTTCATGGGAAAATGCCAATTTATTTTGTGAAAAAAGCCATTGTTTTCCATCAGGAAAGGTTGAGAATGGAGTCCCTGGTTTTCAAAGTGAAAAAGAGAGTGCTGCCCCAGGATAACCAAGAGTGCAGTGGGAAAAACACTCACCTCCAATATTACTTGCTAAACTCAAGTCCTAAACCAGATGCCAGCTTCCAAGACATCCCTCCCCCCAGGCGATGGACTGCCAGATACCCAGCTCTCTGCACAGCCCAGGAAATGGGCCCATTTCCGTGTATGCACAATGCTGGATTTCAAAACCTCACGACTGGAAAAAACCCAACAAAACAAACCCCAGAACATTTGATGTATTTGGGGTTTTGCCCTAATTTGCCATTTGTTGGGGTTTGTTTGGTTTTTTTAAACTCAGACATTTCCCTGGGATGGAAACTGTTTCCGCCAGCTGGTCCTGTACTACTTATATTCATTAGCAACTAGAGGGCTCAAGCAAGTATTGGGCTAAATTGTGAGGGGAACCGCAAAGCCCTATAAATAAGATGTAGTAGATATGTTACAGAGCCTAGCATCTGCATAGACAAGGTTGAAAAAGCAAAGGCTCATCACCTCTATTTTACAAAGGGGGTGCCAAGAATTGGGGGACGGGAGGCTAAGTGATGCGCCAGAGGTTACACAGCAACCTCTGCAACAGGAGAAGGACCTGAACCCAGTGTTTCTGTGCCTCAACCCCTGAGATCAATCTTCTTGAGTGATATCTGCTGCTCGTACAAGGGGTTGGGGATGAAATTCAGCCCTTTCCCCAGGGCCATATTAGGCACTGCCTGGAGAGGAAAGGATTGAGTCCTTCATGCATCAGTGGGATTGCGTATCGCCCTAGCAGGGCAAAGCAAGAGGCAAGAGCCCGTCCCCCATTCACACGTATTTTCCTGAAGGAGGCAACCACCTGCCCTAGGAAAGAGCTGTGCCTACAGAGAGCGAGGGGATGAAGCACGGCCCTCCTCGGCCTCGACTCACCTCTGCGCACCAACCCCCTTCTGCGTCCATGCAGAGCCCTCCGGCACTGCCTCCCAAGCCCTCCCGGGCATCCAAGGTGGCTTCAACAGCTTGGCATCTTGCACTTTCCCACCCTCCCCCCGGCCCCACCACCGCATGATCTCCTTTCTCCCCGGCTTTCCCCTTAAGCCTTCCTTGAACCACGGCCAACGCTGTGTTTGACGGGTGAAATGTCAGAGGATTAACTTCTCCCCGGCTCGAAGGGGCCAACGCAGGTCCAGTGAACAGACGCCAATTCTCACAAGACGGGGCAGCTTCTCCTCCAGCCTTCCCAGACTCGCAAGGACCGGGCGCCGCTACATCCACCTCCTGAAGCCAGGGCCCTGGGGAGCACTCGGCTTTGTGAAGTTATTCTGCTGCCTTCGTGGAAACAAGGAGGGCATTTTCCTCCCTCTTCCCTTAATGCCATCCGCAAACATTCCCCACACAAAAAAACCAGGCTGGGAAGAATTGATCTATGCACCATCTTGCATTTACCGAATGGATTAGCTACTAAATTGCTGGCTCGCTGAAACACTGAAGGGCTTCTGAGTGTTATGCATTGGGAAAGGTTGCTGGGATGTGGAGGGAGGGGGGTTATTATTATTATTTTCCTCCTTGTGAGGCCTCAGATCCTGCTCCTAAATCCTTTTCACCTTCTTTTTTTTCATTCAGTGAGCCGAAAACTGACTTTGGGAACCAAGATATTAACCTTTGCGGCTCCTAATACCGCATTACAACATCTAATCCTGCACTGCATGGTCTGTTTAAAAAAAAACCAAAAACCTAGGAGGACAGCTATAAGAACAAAGATTACCCATAGTGCAAAATATGCACAGGCCAAAAGAAACATTTGAAGAGGAAAGGAGGACAAAAAAAGATTTGGGTGGATTTCTCTGTAAGGCTGTCTAAGCTTGGGAAGTTTCTAAAGAGCTGAGGGTCTGGTCTGGTGTGGTTTATTAAAAATTTAAGTCCCCCACAAACACGTATGCACACACATATGCATGGCTTGACCAATAATTACTTATTCTCCAACGTGCACAATACAGGCCTTGTGGAGCCAATGCAATTACCCTATCTAGGAAGGCACTGTGGGAAGGCACTGTCATCCAGGGAAAAGGACTGATAATGCATCGGGGTAGAAGTAGTCATCCCTCTATTCCTGTTATCTCATGGGCAAGGGTGTCAGGATTCGCTGCAGCTTTTTAAAAATAAGCTGGCTTTGCCTTGCAGTCTCACCACATGAATAGTTTCCTCCTTCTGTATCAATAAGGACTGATTTTCTGCTAGTGGCAAACAGAGCTGAACCATAAGGTCATGGGACAATATAAGATTCAGTTAAAGGACATGCTATGTAGCGAGCGCACGACGGAAAGATGGGAGCCGGGAGGGGGCCAGGTTTGGTTTGGGGAAGGAGAAGGGTAAAATCTGAGCTCTGAATAAAACTTAAACAGCAGAGAGAGTGCAAGGGCAAGGACTCTAGATCTGAAACAACCTGGCTTGAAAATTGATGCGAGGAGCTATGATTTTGGGGGTCAAGGCATGTAGACGGGTTCGCAGTGCTTGTCAATCAAAAGTAAGGGCCCCATCTGCTCCATCTTTTTGCATTGGTATTTGCATTGCACTGGTTCCCAGCCAGAATTGTAAGTGTTTTACAAGCCCTTTACACCTGTAACAACTGCCCAAGGTACAACGGGGTGCAGACTGAGGCCCTAAATAGGAGAGAAGCAGCACCCAAAGGCTACAATCTGCATTTCTAATGAGCAGTCAACTATTTTCCCATGGACCATGTTTTTTCCACCCCCATCAGAAAAAAAAAAGCCATTTTAGTCAAAACTGAACCTTCCTGCAGGTAGATCTGAGTTTGAACAAGAGAAATTAAAAAACAAAGTTTGCTTCTGCATGTTTCAGAATGTGATGTTTTGATTTTTTCAACCCAAAACACCTTTTCAGTTGTCAGTGTGCTTTATTTTATATATAATAGAGGCACAATATGTCTAAATGGATTTTAAAAATGTGAGTTTAAGTTAAAGAAAGGCTTGATGGATCTAAAGCTATTCCTTTGGATTTTTTTATTTCCTGGGAAATGATTAAATGCTCCTATTCTGTTTTGATTTCGAGAACAAAACAAAATGTAACATTGGGGGATTTTCTGCAAAAGGAAAACTGCAGGTCCTATAACACTCTATGTAGCGAGCACACGACGGAAAGATGGTCATGTGTTCACATTTCTCTGACACTTTATTCAAACATTTTTGACAGGAAAATTGCTCCTTGCTTCTGTACCCCACACTTCAAGCAGAGTGACTCTATTCTGGAGTTACTCCTGATGTGCATCAGCATAGCTGACATAAAAAGCAAGCCGTGACAGCTTTGGTTTTGTCCCATGTCTGCAGGGTTTTAATTTTGCAAAGCCAAGCCAGAAGGGAGTTCAGATCCAGATTCCCTTTTAGACCTAACATGCCAGACCAGGCTCTGGGTTCCCCTCCAAACCAAATACTGAATCCACCAACATGCAAATAAAAGCTTGCAGTCTTGTGGAACTCGGTTATGCATCAGACACCAAATCCTCTGTTGGCGTCAACTGCGGTAGCTCCACTGGCTTCAAGGCAGATTTATACCAGCTGAGCACCCAGCCCCATTGACTTCAGTGAAGCAATGCTGATTTACCCCCGCTGCAGCCCTGATGTAGACTCTATAGTAAATCTCCTGCTACAGACTTGCAGAATGGGGAAGTTTATTAGTTGTTCCTACAGGGGAATACGCACAATAGTAAGAGGGAAGAGGGTGAGAGAAGAGCACTGCCATGCTAATGTATGGTTTGCAAGGAGCACAGAGGGAAAGCTTGCTGGCTGAAACCTGAAACAGAGCCTGAAGCAAGCCAAACCAACACAGCACTGGGGAGAGGAGCAGAGGAAGGGACTGGGAAGAGCTGTGGGTGGCACTTGCACAGAAAAGCCAGGGGAGTGGGTTTGGGATTCCTCCCTTGGAACACGGTTGCCTGCATTTTAGATGATTACTTAAAATTTTCAGAACAATGATTTATGCCAGAAAAACCCCCCATGTAAATGCCTTGATGGTCTTTAGTCCAACAACAGTCACCAAGAACGCTTGCCAGCAGAACACACTGGGTAAAGTCATATCGTCTGGATGAGCATGCAGCAGACACAATCACGGGGCAATCATCAACATTGCTGTTATTATACTCTGTAACTAGGGTATGGTATGGATATGGTATGGGTATCGTATGATATCAGTAAGTTATGGTATGGTATTGGTATAGTATGGTATCACTATGGTATATGATATGGTATGGGTATGGTATGATATGGGTATCGTATGATATCAGTAAGTTATGGTATGGTATTGGTATAGTATGGTATCACTATGGTATATGATATGGTATGGGTATGGTATGATATGGGTATCATATGATATCAGTAAAATATGGTATGGTATGGGTATGGTACGGTATCAGTATAGTATGTATGTTATGGTATTGGTATGGTATGGGCATCATAAGATATCAGTAAGATATGGTATGGTATGGTATGGGTATCATATGATATGAGTAAGCTATGGTATGGTCTCGGAATGGTACGGGGTGTTCTAAACTTTTAGGAGCACATATATTTAATCTCTTTGGGTCACAGATTGCTGCAGTTATTATTTTCTAGAGTCATGGCACATGGCAGGGTGTATACAGGAAATGATGGGCATTAGTAGTAGCTGTAGTAGTACTAAAGAGCATAGGGAAGAAGGGCTAGAAAGAACCCCAAAATGTCATCTAATCCATGCCCCTGCTCAAGACAGGATCATCCCTGACTTAACCGCTCCAGTCAAGTGTCTGTCCAACTTGTCCTTGAAAATTTCCAGGGATAGAGATTCCACAACTCCTCTAGGTAGTCTGGTCTGATGCTGGACCACGCTCATACTCAGCAAGTTCCTCCTCATCTGCAACCTAAATTTACATTGCCGCAGCTTGAGGCCATTGCTTCTAGTCCTGTCCCCTACAGCCACAGAGAAAAGCCCATCTAAATTGCCCTTCAGGTATTTGAGGATTGTTATCAAGACCCCGCTCAGTCTTCTCTTCTCCAAACTAAAAAAACCCTAGTTCTTTCTCCCTTTCCTCATAAGACCTGCTTCCTAGGCACCTAATCATGCATGCCACTCTGCACTGGACTCTTTCCAATCTGCTCACATCCTTCTTGAAGTGTGAAGCCCAAAACTGGACATGGTACTTCAAATAAGGCCTGGAATGACATAGAGTTAAATAATTACTTCCCTTCCTTTGCAAGAGAGACTCCTGTGAATACAACCCAGGATGCTATTGGCTTTTTTTTTTGCAACAAGGGCACACTGTTGGCTCATATTCATTTATGCTCCACTGTAACCCCCAGGTCCTCCCTGCAGTACTGCAGCCTAGCCACTCATTGTCCTCCAGGAGGACAATTTTTTCAATGCATAAGGCTGACCTGGCCTTCTAACCCACAGCCATGATGCCTGGCCAGTTGTGTGACATTGCACAGTCTGTAATGGCTTTCATATCCCATCAAATTTTGGTTCCACCATCTTCCAACACTGCTGGCAGCCTGCATTTATACCCAGGGGCGATGGCATTTGTGTTTTTTTGTTCCCGTGTGTCCAAGAATAACAAAAACCAAGGCTGTATTTCTGCTTGTGGTCTCCAGGTGTGCTTGAGTCAGGAAGACATCCTTCTATTATCACATCATTTATCACCCTGCTACCTTCACCCAGTCTCATACTCCCTGCTCTGTGGTCTAGCCACCTGGATCCTATAACTTGTCTAGTCTTCCCATTCGAGAGAGAGATGGATATATCCTGAAGTGTAACTTTTCCACTCCTTTGTGTTTATGGACTCACCACATGTGCGTTTTGACTCTGTCTTCCCTATTAGGTAACCCTGCCCTCTCCCTCATTGGTTTTCAAAACATATTGGATTTTAGGAGGGACAAGCCAGAATTTTTGCTCCATTACATTTCAAGTAAGGAGAGATTATGTATTTATTGCTCTGCAGTTGAATTTTTGTTAAATTGGAAGGGGGTGAGCAGGTGATAAGGAAATATTAAGTCACCTTGTGATTGCAAAAGGGTAGAAATTAAGTTTTCCGCCAGTGCCAAGGGTGAGAGGCTTCCCAGAGGTTTGGTCTTTTTCTCTGTGCTTTCCCCCGGGATGATGAGAGAGCAAAAAGCTAATTGAGAGGCCAAGAGACAGGATGCATTCCCAAGTCTGCCCACTAAACTCTGTGTGCTGCTGCTACTACTACTACTACTACTACTACTATTATTATTATTATTATTATTATTAAGTAGCATTCCCCAGCAGTGCCAGCCAAGGTGGGGCACACCATTTTAATGGGCACCATACATATCCACTGTACCAAAAGCAACCCATCAACCAAAGCATTTACAACTGGAGGAAGCACGGGAATTTCTGCTTTACAGGTATAAAAGTGAGTCCCAGATGGATAAATCAAGTTATCCACAGTGACATAGCAGCAAAGTCAAGAATTGCACCTAGATCTTCCATGTCTCCCATGTAAGGCCATCCTGTCCCACCCTTTTTCACAGTCCCTTTTTCTATCATAGCCAAAAGAAACCATTTTGCCTTCCCTTAGGTTCAGTTTGGATTTCCCAAAACATCTGTCTGCCATCAGTGGCAGCAGTCCCTTGGAGCTGAGGATGATGTCCATCTGGCTTGATGGGTCCTCAGGTGACTTTACATCCAGGTCTTTCCATTATACCCTAGAGCATACCCTCGTTGAAGCCAGGACTCCCTTAATTTATGTGGAAAGTGTAGCCCCAAGGCCATTTGAGGAAGACATTGTCAGGCTTATTATTATTAATCATACTCATATTCAGAAGTCCTATAAGAAGCCAAATGTTTCAAAGCCTGAGTGACTAAAGTTAGGTATACAAATAACTATTTAATCGACTTCATGGGGATAAATATCCACACGGTTGCCTTGTTAGGAGTCACAGCGTGAAGAGCAAGCATAGAGCAAGTCATGCCTAATAATACTGCAGACAGCTTCTCTAGGTAGGATCATAGGGCTGGAAAAGACCTCACAAGATCATGTAGTCCAGCCTCCTGCTCAAGGCAGGATCACCTCTGACTAAATCATCTCAGCCAAGCATTTGTCTAACCTGCTCTTGAAAATGTCCAAAAATGGAGACTCCACAACTACTCTAGGCAGGCTCTTCCAATGTTTGACCACCCTCTTGGATGTCAAGATTTGGAGAGTCTCAAGAGGGTTCAGAGAAGGCCACTCATATGGTCAGAGGCCTGCAGGCACGGCCCCATGAGGAGAGACTGAGGGACCTGGCTCTCTTCAATCTCTGCAGGAGAAGGCTGAGAGGGGATCTTGTAGCTGCCTATCATTCATCAGGGGAGAGCAGCAGGGAATAGGAAATGCTCTATTTACTAGGGCACCCCCTGGAGTAACTAGGAACAATGGCCACAAATTGATGGACAGCAGATTTAGGATGGACATCAGGAAGAACTTCTTCACAGTAAAGGTTGCCAAAATCTGGAATGAGCTTCCAAGGGAGGTGGTGCTGTCCCCTACCTTGGGGGTCCTCAAGAGGAGACTGGACAAGGACTTAGCTGGGGTCATCTGAAAGTGCTCGTTCCTGTCTAGGACAGGGAGTCAGACTTGAAGACCTACTGAGGTCCCTTCAGATGCTAACATCTATGAATCTTATTCAGAAAGTTCCTCCTTATCGCCAACCTAAATTTCCTCTGATACAGTTTAAGATCATTACTCTAAGTCCTGCCCGCTACAACCACCAGAGAAAAGGCTATGTCCATCCTCCTATAATCACCTTTCAGGTATTTAAAAACTGTTACCAAATGCCTTCAGGTAGTTTACAATTAGGTTGGGGTGGGGGAGCCTTGCACTAAAGTGACCTGTACTGTACAGTCCTTCCAGTGGATAGAAGGCTTCCTTCTCTAGGGCTGCCCAACCAGCCTCATTGAAACTGAGCTGACATATTTAGGCTGAGGTTTACTTAGGAATTCAAGTGCTTGGCTCCCATGGATGTTCATTTCTAAATCCTTTAGTTGCCTTTGAAAATTCCAGCCTTAAACATGCCAATACGTACTGCATTTTCCAGCTATCTCCTGCCCAATGTACTACAAGGGAACATTATGGGCAGCAGTGCTTCACAGCCCAGGAGCAAAAGGGGTTAATGGACTAGCCAAGATATACTTCCTAACATCCAAAAAGTTTTGAACTTCCACCTCAGTGTGATTTACTAGCAGGTGCAATGCTCAAAGATCTACCACCTTCCCTATGGCCCATAACAGACTGCAGTCAACTGCTGTCCAGTCTTACAATCCCACAGATGAGATCTCTGCATAACTTGTCCTCTGCATTCATAAAGCATATACCCAGCACATAAGCCTCTTGAGAAAATTCACCCACCCGAGCAAAAGACCTGCCAAAACTAACAACAAAGAGATAATCTCCATATTAATCATTGACAACCACCATGGCTTTCAGGCCCTTAGAAACACCCTCCCCAATCAGTCAAAAGGCCTGCCAAAACCAACAGCAAAGAGATAATCTCCAGATTAATCACTGACAACCACCATGACTTCCAGGCCCTCAGAAACACCCACCCCAGTCAGTCATGCAGATGCTATGGGTCAAGTTCATCTGTGGGGCAGCTCTGCTGGCTGCTATAACATTGCATGCATGTCAGGAGTAGGTTTGGCCCAAGATGTTTCCTGATCAATTTTTTATCTGACCAAAGGCCAGCAAGGGGACAAGCTATGAAGAGATACTTGAGGGCCCCAAATCCTTAGAAATGGCATGATGGGATGACGCTTTCTGGTACCCAAGGTGATCTGTGCTAAGAGCTCCATGGAAACAGCTAGACTGCCTAGTGGGGGAAGGAAAGAGTAGTGCGAGCTCTGGATCAGTTTTTCTACTGGCCTTCCTCTCCTGGTATGGAAGAGGCAGGAACAAAAGTTTGCACACAAAACCATGGGCCTTGTGACCATCAAGCATGTCTACGCAGGCCCGTTGGTCCAGCCTTGCCGGAAGATGAGCAAACTAGGACCATCACCAAGATACACAGGCAATTCTGGAGAGAAGCCCTGGTCCCGTGCCAACTGAAGTCAATGAGAGCATGTCCACTGACTTTAATGGATGTTGGATCAAGCCCTAAAAGATCCAGAGTCAATAGTTCCCAGACGTTGACCTCCAAGGTCTTGCATTCACTCTTCAGTGGAGTGACTTCAGCTGTTCTGAGCTGCTGAATGAGTGAGAAGTGAGTTGAAACTCAACCTTCCTGAAAACTAGAGTAGAAATCATTGACTGGCATAAAAATTGCACCAACAAGAAGCAGGGTTAGACTGGGCCCCTACTTTCTAAAGCCAAGGCCAATCACATAGCCTCTCTCAGGATTTTTCAGCCTATCAGAACCTGAATGAAAGTGTCTCCTTGAGAGGCACTTGAAAATCAAAAGAAGCAACAAAATGAAGTTATCCAAATTACTTCCCCCACAAATTCTTGGCTTGGGTTGAAGGTAAAAGCCCAGACCAGTCACTAATTAATATGAGGCTGTCTGGTTTTCTGGTATTTATGTGCCATAAAAATTAATAGGGGGTTTCTTTGGGCAAATAAATGGTTAGTTGGAAGGCTCCGGTTTTGGCCGCTGTTTTTCTTTTTCATGTTGAGTCATAGTTACTCAGCAAAGTTTCATACTTGGTCTGGTTGGAAGGAACCTGAGCACGTCATCAAGTCCAACCCCCTACCATAAGTAGGAAAGGATGCTGGGGTCAAATGACCCCGGCTAGGTGATTATCTAGCCTCCTCTGAAGACCCCCAGGGTAGGAGTCAATGATGACTCCAAGATCCCTTTTTTCCTCTGTGTTGACGAGAAGGGAGTTCCCAGCCTGTAGGTATGCTGCTGGTTCTTCCTCCCCAGGTGCAGCACCTTGCACTTGTCAGTATTAAACCCATCCTAATTTCATTCGCCCACCCCTGTAACCTGTTCAGATCTAGTTGTTGCCTGTCCCTCCCTTCTAGCGTGCCCACTTCTCCCCACATCTTAGTGTCATCTGTGAACTTGAACAAGGTGCTTTTCACCCACTCGTCCAAGTCGCTGATGAAGATATTGAACAGTGTGGGCCCGAGGACCGAGCCCTGCGGCACCCCGCTGCCCACATCCCTCCAGGTTGAATATGACCCATTCACCACCGCTCTCTGGGTGTGGCCCTCCAGCCAATTTGTGACCCATTTGTGTAGGCGTTGACGCCACAGTCACCTAATTTTTTAATGAGAATGGGATGAGAGACAGTGTCCATCGCGACACCTGCGTCCAAGGATTTTGTGACCTGGACGTAGAAGGCCACCAGGTTGGTCTGACAGGACCTCCCTCTAATGAACCCGTGTTGGTTGCCCCTAAGCATAATCTCCCCTGCTGGTCCTTCAGAGATGTGTTCTTGGATAATTTTGCTGAAGAGCTTCCCCAGGACCGAGGTAAGACTAACAGGCCTATAGTTTCCTGGGTCCTCCTTCCTCCCTTGTTTGAAAATGGGGACCATATTGGCCCTTTTCAAATCCTCTGGCACCTTGCCAGAGCACCATGAGTGTTCATAGAGCTGTGCCAGGGGTCCCACAATGGCCTCTGCCAATTCCCTCAGCACCCTTGCTTAGAGATCATCTGGACCTGATGATTTGCACACATCCAGTCCCACCAGAAGTTGCCTGACTAGGTCCTCGCTGACCCTGGGCCTGGCTGTGCCTCTCCTGAGTTCATCTGGGATCCTAGTGGGGGGTATGTCCCGGTCCCTGCTCAGAAATATGGAGGCAAATAATTTGTTAAAGAGGTCAGCTTTATCATCTGTTGCAACCACCAGATTGCCAAACGTGTCCTGTGGGGGCCCCACATTACCTGGTGCCTTCTTTTTGCCTCCTTTAAAAAAGGACTTCTTGTTATCTTTGATCCAGGTCGCTAGTCCCAGTTCTGTCTCTGCCTTAACCTTCCTACAGTCTCGAGCAATGGAGGTATAATCCTCCTTGGTGATCATAGAATCATAGAATCAGTGAGTTGGGAGGGACTTGGACAGATCATCGAGTCCGACCCCCTGCCATGGGCAGGAAGGAGCACTGGGTGTGGGAGGGGTTATAAGACCCCAGCCAGATCTCCAGGGAAGGTGAGAGCACCACCTCTCTGGGAAGCCTGTTCCAGGCTCTGGCCATCCTTACAGTGAAGTAGTTCTTCCTAATATCTAACCTAAACCGCTCCTCCCTCAGCTTGTGGCCATTGTTCCTGGTGAC
>NW_017728886.1:4460069-4483921 GCF_001723895.1 Crocodylus porosus | reverse complement strand
GGATCGGCCTGGCACAAACCCGTGTTGGTTACCCCTCAACATCACTTCCCCTGCAGGGCTCTCACAAATGTGGCCCTTGATAATTTTTTCAAAGACCTTCCCCAGGATGGAAGTGAGGCTGACTGGCCTGTAGTTGCCCCTCCCTCCCAATGGGTGTACACCTCCTTTTTAGCTGAGCAGGGACCGGGACATCCCCCCCACTGGGATCCCGGAAAAAGTTCCCTGAAGTGTCTTGGTGTTTTTACCACCATTCTGTTCCCCCAAAATCCTAGCACTAGAACTGGGAATCACTGTAACCTCTTAGGTATCATCAGGCACCGACAGAAGATTTCCTGCAGCCCAGGAAAGACTTAACTTGAATATTGACCTATATGGGTATGCTTATCCTGGCTTCATATTAGTAGGGAGAAAAGGAACATGTTTTCAAAAGAGACCTGTAACTTTAGATACTTCCATTTCTTTCTTTTCCAAATGAATGGCTTGAAGTTGCAGCAAAGGAAATTTAGACTGGAAATCTGGAAAAACTTCTTCACTGTGAGAATAGGGAGGCAGTGGAAGAGATGCCTTGGGAAGTGATGGACTGTTCATCACTGGAGCTAGAATCACAGAAGTCGGGTCAGAAGAGACCTTGTAGATCTTCAAGTCCGACCCCCCATCCGGGCAGGAGAAAAACTGGGCTTAAATGACTCCAGCCAGGTAAGCATCAAGCCTCCTCTTAAAGACCCCCAGGGTAGGAGCCAGCACCACTTCCCTTGCAAGTTGGTTCCAGCTCCTAGCTGCCCTGACCGTGAAGTAGTTCTTGTGGATGTCTAATCTAAACCTACTCTCTAAGATGGGGACCACGTTGGCTATCTTCCAATCATCTGGCACCTGGCCCGAGCACCACAACTGCTCGTAAAGCCGTGCCAAGGGCCCTGTAATAACCCCTGCTAGCTCCCTCAACACCCTGGGATGGAGATCATCTGGACCCACTAATTTGAACAAGTCCAGCCCCTCCAGAAGCTCTCTAACCCGGTCCTCCCCAACCTGAGGTCTGGAGACATTCCCCTTGAGTCTGTCTTGCATCACAGTGGGGAAGTCCCAGTCCCTGCACAAGAAAACGGAGGTGAAGAATTGGTTAAAGAGGTCTGCTTTCTCCTCTGGCACAACCACCAGATTGCCCAGCGTATCTTGCAGGGGCCCCACATTACCCAGTGCCTTCTTCATCCTCCCTATGTATTTGAAAAAGGACTTTTTATTATCTTTGATCTTGGACTCTAGTCCTAGCTCTATGTCCACCTTAGCTTTCCTGACAGCCCCCCTACAGGCCCAAGCAGAGGCAGTATACTCTTCTTTGGAGATAGCACCCCCGCTTCCACCGGGTGTACACAGCCTTTTTGGCAATCAGGCATTCCTGGATGCCCTTGGTGAGCCAGGGGGGCTTTTGGGCACTCCTTCCCCCCTTGCTTCTTGTTGGGATGGTCACTTCTTGGGCCCTGGGTATCGTCTCCTTAAGGAATGACCACTCATCTTGGACACTGAGTTCCCCTGCTCTCAGAAACCCCAGCACCTCTCCCACTAATCTCCTCAACTCATTGAAGTTGGCCCTCTTGAAGTGTAGGGCTACCGCCTTGCTGCAGGCCCTTGACACCCTGTGATGTATGGTGAATTCCAGCAAGCGATGATCGCTATCGCCCAGGTGGTCAAGGACCTGGAGGCCCCTCACCAGGTCATCGCCTGTGGCCAGGACCAGGTCCAACAGGGCATTTCCTCTGGTGGGGCTGTGCACCTCCTGAATTAAGTGGAGGTCCTGTATCTCAGCCAGGAGCCTCCTGGAATGGTCCATCCTGGCTGACTGTTCTTCCCAGGAGATGTCCGGGTAATTTAAATCACCCATGACAACTACATCCCTTGCCTTAAGTGCTCTGCAAGCTGGCCTGAAAATTCCCAGTCTAGCTCCTCCCCTTGGTTGGGGGATCTGTAGTAGACCCCTACCATTAAACCCCTCTCCCCACGGCCCCCTTGTATCTTGACCCAAAGCACTTCCGCTTACCCCTCCTCTGACCCCATTCTGCTGGCAGAGGATGTGTATTGCTCCTTGACATAGAGCACCCACCCCCACCTTTCCTTCCTTCTCTATCCCGCCTGTAAAGCCTATAGCCCCTAATGCTAACTGCCCAGTAGTGGGATGAATCCCACCACGTTTCTGTAAGCCCTATTATGTCTGGGTCTGAACTGGCTATTCTGAGGGCAAGTTCCTCCTGTTTGTCCCCCATGCTATGAACATTGGTATATAGGCATTTAAGGCCTTGCATAGCTGCATGTATGTAGGTATAGCTTGCATAGCTCAAGAGACCAGACAGTCACTGGTCAGGGATGATCTAGGTATTTCCTACCATGGGTATTCCCCATGCTTTGGCTACAGCTAGGACTGGGCACTTCAACTGGGGTGTGCCAATTCTCCTTCTAGGAGCAGCGCAGAGGTTCCTGGCTACAGGGTTTTGCCCTTCCTCCAAGGGTCAGACAGAACACCACATCTGGGGTCAGGAAGAAATCTTACTTCCTGGTCAGACTGGTATGGACTCTGGTGGGTTTTGCCTTCCTTTATAGCAGGGGGCATGGTCCTCTACCTGGCACCTCTTGAGCATATATTGACAACATTTTAGAGAAGCAGGACATTGGCTGCCATAGTCCCTCTACTTTACCCATGATAGGTTACTGAGGCAAGGGCCCTCGACCCAAAAACTCTTAAGTATATTGACATTGTATAAAAGCAAGACATTGGCTCCCCTGGTTCCCCTGCTTTACCTGTAGGGTGTTATGTCTGTGTTGTGTCTGGGTTCAGGGTAGCTTTAGGTAGAGTTTCAATTATGGTTATATGGGATGGTTTGGATACTGATGATCCCACCTCAGGCAGGAGGTTGAACCACATGGTGTCTGGAGGTCCCTTCCAGCCTGACTTCTCCACTGTTCTGTGAAATGTAGCCACGGAAGTGTCCACTTTTGAATATCCGGTCCTAAAATGCCTACAGTTAGGTACTTAACTGGGATGTGGAAAGGAGGAAACAGGTTTGAAAAAATTAGACTGCATCACAGGTCAGAAAGCAAGTCTGTGATAGGAGTAGGTATATGACCTATGACTAAGGTGCCTGACTCCCAGCACTGAGCTTTAACCACAAAGTCCAGTCCTTATTCTTGCCACTCCCAGCTAAACCTTTCTGCTGTGTTTGGGATTCCTTTTACTTGCATCTATTTTGCATTTCCATCTGCTACACTGAATAACGTTAGCCAAGTGAGTCTCGGGACATAACTACATTCAGGGGTCAGAGATATCGTGACGAAGAACATCACTAATTATAACACAATCAAGCCTACCATGTGGGAGCCTTTGGCTTAAGGTTTGGAGCCAAATTTTTCAGCTGGAGTAAATCGGACAAGTTCTGTTGACCTCAAAGAAACTATGATGATTTACATACATCAATTGAGGATCTCGTCCTCTCTGCCCCTATCCTACCCTATCCTTCTGGAGCCTGTATCACGAGCCATTCCCCTTAATGAACTGCTTTCCACTAATGACATAGCATCAGGAAAGGAGGCCAGCAAAACACAGTGTTTCTATGCAGCAAGCTTTTGGGGGGGGGGGGGCTGTGGAGAGCTGCAGGTGTTTGGCTGTGGATGAAAGCAGGAACTAACAATGCTGTTTTATTCCTGACACGAGTCCTGATATTGCACTGGGCTGAAGTATGCCAGTGATGTTAGGGCCAAACCGTTAAAAAAACATATATGTAACACACAAGATAGGGACCGATGTAATGGATGAAAAGGACACGATTATTATGATTATCTCGACGGGATTGCCAGCACGGCCGAATCATGTTCAGCCAAAGAAGCATCATGAAGGCCAAATTTACTTCTTAATATACACAAGGGCTGGGGGGGTGGGGGGGAGGCAGGGAAGAAAAATGACTCCAATTCAAAGGATCAAAACACCAACTGTTTGAAATGTGCTGCTTTTCACAATTCTCTTTCTTCAGAGGCAACCGTGAAATACAGAGAAGTTTAATCCATTAAAAGGGACAGTCTCCAAGCTTGAAAATCTGGATTTTGTCAAGCCACTGGCCTGCCTCTCACTGGGTGGGCTCAGGCTGGTTAGGGGATACTCTTACACTGGATTCCCTCCGAAAAGGTCAGGGTGCCACACGCTTTATGTATGGTATCTAATAACCTTCACTGGCTGATTTTCAGCTCGAGCACGATGGGAAAAGATATTGCAATTGTGGAGTAGCACAGCTCTGAACGTCAACTGGGCAAAAAGCAGGGAAGAAAGGGCTTGGGGCTTACAGCACATAACCTAGAAAAAAAAAAAATGAGGTTCTCTCATGCAACTCCAGCTAATTCACTCACATCCCCACAGAGAAAAGAGAGAGAAAGAGTCTTCATTTTTCTCAATGGCAGCTGATTTGGAAAAGCAATTATAAGTGGGACTAAGCAACTCCAGAGGACGGTTAAGTACTCTCAAATACCATGGGAATGCAGAGTTCTCGGCCCCAACAGTATCAGGCCCGTGCCTCAGTTTCCCTCACCGTGTTGTGTCAGATAATAACGTATTGCCTCCCATGGCTCTTGTGAGGCTTCAACCATCTATAAATGATCCCCACTTGGGCCTGGAGTTGCACTGAATAATCGCTGGAAATCCCTTCCAGTGTTTCTCTTAGTGATTCTCTGATGCGCCCTTGAAGATGTTATGGAAGAGTGAACTGATGCTCTTATGAGAGATCAAAAGGTGGAGATGTAGAATCAAGACATAGCCAGCATATGTCCCATGTCCTCTTTTCCACCACCCTGGCAGTGTGAAAGGGCCATAAAGGAGAAATCCTCTGGCACAGAAGCCATGTAGGCATTTCCGGGGAGCATGTCTGGGGTAGAGGTGGTGACATGAGCTGAATACACGCACCCTGGGCTGCTGCGCAAGCCATTCACACAGATTGGGAAGGGGCTATAAATCAGCAGCCCTGCCTGCTTGAAATGGCAGGGGATTTTTCAACACTGCTATTTTCTTTTTCCACTGGAAAACGCTGATGGGCTGAAACCAAAAGTTCTACCGAAACTTATTGCTTTCGGTGAAGCCTCCATCAGGGACGGTTCCTCAGGTGCAAGGTGCATTATCTGATCACAGAGGGTAGGAGAGACCATGTCTGCATTGCCCTCGTCTTTGGCAAGTGCCATTGGCTGTATGACTCTCCCTGGATGGATGAATGGATGGATGGCCAGCGCAGAGGCACAATGGGATTTTTTTTTAATCTCAAAAGCTTTTACAGGAGGAAAAAACTACTTCCTATCCAGCTTTTCTCCTATGAATCACTATAACTTATAGCAGCTATTGTGCCACTCACTCAAATACACACCCTGCTGCATCTGATAGGGCTGTGCAAAATTTCACCAGCCACCTTATTTCAATGCTGTTTCAACTCATTCTGAGCTCGAAACAGCGAAACTGAAATGAAACGAAGGGCTTGGAAACAGCCTTGAAATGAAACAAGGGCAGTCAAAACATTTCAAAAGTTTTGAAACGTTTTCAGTTTCAAAGCTGAAGCTGGGCTTGCTTGCAGGGAAAACAGAAAGCAAGGAGAGAAGAGAGGGGGGAAAGGGGGAAAGGACACAGTGAGTGCGTGCCTTAACACACGCCGGAGAAGAAGCTCCTGCAGGAAAGGGAAGAAAGGCTCTGTGACAGTTTGACTGCCGGTGCT
Organism: Crocodylus porosus; assembly: GCF_001723895.1. NCBI lineage: Eukaryota > Metazoa > Chordata > Crocodylia > Crocodylidae > Crocodylus > Crocodylus porosus. Next base: position 4,478,195 of record NW_017728886.1, on the reverse strand, counting down.
ACTGTGCTAGTGCTCACTCACTACCTTATTCTATACCTCTTGCCATTTCAAGTGGTGGATGGGACAGAGGCTGTAGGGGAGGAGGAGACCACATTGGGGCACGTTGCTGTGTTGTGTAGAGGCCCCAGCACCAGTGAGGATGCACCTTAACACATACACGTGTGTACACACACACACACACACACACACACACACACACACACATCACAAGTTTTGCTTGTCAGCAGCCTGAGGTGCAATTTCCCATAAACCCCTGCACTTATGTCCTTGAAAGCTGGTAGGCTTCTTGGCCTCAGCAGGGGCTACCATCCCCACAGGTTTCACTCTGCTATGCCTTAACACACACACATGCACACGCGCGCACACACACACACACACACACACACACGCGCGCGAGTCACCGGTGTCATGAGTTTTGCTCATCAGCAGTTTGAGGGGCAGTTTCCCAGAAGCCCCTGTACCTATCCCCTTGAAACTTGGCAGGCATCATGCCCTCAGAAGGGGGTCCCATCTTTGCTGCTTTCACCCAAATCTGCCAAAAAATGACAAAGTTATGGGCAGTTTTGTGCTTGCACATTATAAGCCTATGGGCGAAACGTCAGAACAGCAGCGAAACAACGATACGGTTTCTACGAACCCAAATGGAACAGCGCTTCGAAAAGAAACAAAACTCGAAACGAAGCACTGTCCTAGCCAAATGGCAAAATGGAAGTCAAAATGAAACGGTGCTGTTTCGCACAGCCTCATCTGAGAAGGTGCAGGACAGAATTGAATCCACATGCCCTACTGATATAATGATTTATAGGAGACTTGAATTATTACGTGAGGGACAAACAGTTTTGGAAGGAAGGCAGGCAGGCAGGTAGGCTGGCTGGCTTTTTTTCCCCTACTTTGTTCAAAATTTTCCATTGAATTTTTTTCAGCCAAAAAAAGTTGTTGTTTTGATGCGGGGAGGAAAAAACCAGCATGTTACTTCTCTCTTCCTGCCTTTTTTCATTAGAAAAAGTTGTGGGCAGAAAAAAGAACAGAAGTGTGTCCACCATGGAAACTACACAAACTATTTCTTACATATGTTAAAACAATATTACACAAAAATACATTTCAACCAAAATGAACTCTTTTTTTTCTTTTTCACACACCATTTCATTCTGGTTCAAAAGACACTTTCCACAAGGAAAATGTTTCATGGCAAATGTTCACCCCATTTTAATGATGACAGCAGAATGAAAGAGTGGGGAGAGGGGATAACTACGCCCGAGGTGGCCCAGGGGGCACATGGTTTCCACCCTGCCCCCTGTGCTGAGACCCGCGCTGGGATCCAGAGTGACACTGGTGTGAACGGGCCGATGGCAGCTGCTAATGGGCTCTACAGTGTCACGTCCCTGCTCGGAGAGGAGCTGTCAGAGTGACGGGCTGAGCTGAATCACACCGTGGGAACCAAAACCAGCAAGGCATTTCCCTCAAGGAATCGTATTTAGCAGTGAAAGCACATTCACCCCAGCAAAGCTTCTGACCTGGGGCTCATTCAAGTCCTGGGAGCCTGGAAGCAGGTCCCTGCCTCACCCCTGCACCTCCAGCAAACAGCCCTCTACAGCCCTTCCTCTGAGCACGGTGAGGGGAAGGGTCATGAGCCACCCCTGCAACTGCACAGGAGGCAGCTCCTAACCACACTCAAGGGCTGCTCTGGGGGACATTATGGCCCCATGGCGGATGGGTTGCAACAGCAAAGGTTACCCGAGCAAATGAAGCTGCTTCGATAACTCCCCCAGGCCATTGTGAGAGCAGAGATTCACACAGGTGCAGGCTCACCCTGGTTATGCCTTACTACCCCACATCCGGATAGTTTTGCTGTTTTCCAGAATGGATGATCAAATAATGAGTGATCTTTCCCAGCCTGCCAATATTTTTAATAGGCATCTTAGGCAATGTTAGTGCAGCTGTCCTTTCAAATCAAGTCTGATGATGACTCACACTTGGATTCAGAGATTTCCCGAGGTTTATCTGCTCTGCTAGTCCTCTTGGTGGGCACGTCCCTGGGTCTCATGGGCTGAGAGAGCAGGCGGTGACTCTCCATCCAAGACATGCAGCCCACCCGGGAAGCAGTCACCCATAGGGGAAGGAGGCAGTGAAGGGCAGAAAGGACAAGCAAGGTCATTTCATGCTCTGGTCCATTTACGTTTCCGTGTACCACCTCAATGCTGACATTTCTATGGCCACCGCTCCAGCCTTACTCATGGATACTTCCCATCACCTGTTTCCCCTTTGAGTCGACATTTCCAAGGATGCTGGCTTCCTGACATGCAGTTGGAAAAGTAAGAGAGCAAAATCTTCGTATTCAGAAGAAGCTGCTTGGAGAGCACCGGGGGGAAATGGCAACAGCCAATGCAAACAGAGAAGAGAAGGAAAGCCTGAATGTCCGAGAGACCGGGATCTCCACAAAAGCCATCAGAAAGCAAGCAAACCACCATACAATTCAGGTTACTCGAGGAATCCTATTTCTCTTTGCATCAGCACCACGGACAATCTGGCCCACTGCTCAAGGGAGTCAGTAGGCAGCCCGGATTCGATAACAGGGCAAGGAGGGAAAAGCACTCAAATAAAAGACCCAGTCTTCAGCTCAAACAGTGCGTCTTGGCCTAGAGTCAGAACGTAACGTGAGAAGGGTTTTGTGTAGTTCACGGAGTTTGTTCTTCCCTCCAGACTAGCCTCGGCCTTCCAAAAATCAAGGATGCTTGGGGCTGAACAGTTTGGTTTTGGAGCCTCCAGTAGCTTGAAATATCTCCAAACCTACTAAACCCTGAAACCAAAATAAACACTTTGTCCTCCTTTCACGGAAGCAGAAAAGACCTTTCATATCAACTAGCCCCTTTGCTTGCCAATACCAAATCCCCCTTGGGAATATATTCTCCGGGGCTTTGTAAAATTAATTTTTAAATGTCTTCAGCAACGGGACTCTACCACTTCCCTGGAAAATCTATTCTAAAATCTGTTCCATGGTCTTTTATGAAATTAAATTAAATTAATTAAAAAGCAGTAAAAAGTGCATGTTACATGTAGCTCGGTTTTTGGTTGTAGCCATGTCGGTCTAAGGACTAAGTTTCAGACCAGTGGAGACTCCCATTGCCTGGTGAAGGGTGACTGTGCCCAAAAGCTTGCTAAGAACTTTTTTCCCAACTACTCAGTTGGTCTAATAAAAGCTGTCACATCAAAGATCCTTGTCTGCCCGTTACATGTAACTACTAAAGTTGGGCAGGAAGTCAATTGTCCACCTTGTGGGAAATTTGGGAAAATCTGTGCTTTCTCTTCTTCTTTTTTTTTTTCATTCTGAAGGCTAACAAAGATTTGGAAAAAAAATCAGTTTACTTCCTACAAAATAAAATTCTAAGAGGGGAAAAAAAATCATTTTGGGTCAACTGAAATGCTTTCTTCCCATCATAGCAAAATGTTTCATTCAGATTTAGACTTTTTTTATACTACACATAAAATATATTATGTGTTATAGGATCATAGACCTAGGGCTGGAAGGGACCTCATAATGTCATCTAGCCCAAGCCCCTGCTCAAGGCAGGACTGTACCAGGGGATTTAAAAAATTGCATCAAAAAGTCATTTTGAATCAGAAAACCTCCAGTCCATTTTCTCCTCAAAATTTCACCAAAATCAACACAGAGTCATAGAAAACGAGGGCTGAAAGGGATCCTAGGTGGTCACATCTAGTCTAACCCCCTGCTTAAAGCAGGACCAGCCCCAACTACATCATCCCAGACAAGGCTTTATCGACCCGGGCCTTAAAAACTTAAAATCCTTCAAGGATGGAGATTCCACCATCTCTCTACCTAACCCTTCCAGTGAGACAGTTTTTCCCAATATCCAACCTAAACATGTTTCTGCAAAAATGTCGTGGTGAATAAGCCAGCATTTTCCAACTAAAAAAAACCAACATGTGCTATACGATTTATCAACAGAACTAGTGAGCATTTTGCAATATTCAGGTTAGAACGCCTCTCGCTTTTATAGCTCTCCGTAGACTAAAACGAGCCAACTCTTCCTATAGCCAGAAATGTATTTCTTTGAGGAAAACGACTAAGATGCCACGGAGAGAGCTTCAAAGCAAAAGGTTGCGTCCATTTTAACTGATGACTTCCATGCTTCTCACATACAACTTATTCCTGTCATTTTCTTTGGGTTTAAATCTTCTATTCTGTGTCGTTTAATCATATTGATGGGTTTTATATGGTCCTTATCCAGCCTAGCAAAGCAGTTTAATGTGCTCCATACCTTTAAGCGTGAAAGTAGGCAAGACATAACTCAGGCTTCTCGAGGGCTTCAAGTATGTGCTAGCAGTAATTTGCTAGTTCAGAGGCAAAGTCCATTCCAGTCAACAGTACTCATTTTCTGCTGACTTCGGTAGGATTTGAATCAGTCCCCAAGTGAGACAGATATCAGCGCAGGGACATGTGCGTTTTGCATTTCACCCATAAAATACACGTACCTCTGGCCTTTGGCGTGCCCCCTGCCGTGTACATACCAGGTACAAGCTGTGAGATCCCATTCCCCTGCTATTTCATCGGCCCCCATCTTATGGGGCTCCCTGCACATCCTCTGCAGGTTACACGTTCCAGCATTGATTAATAAGCGCTCTGCCCAGAGCAGTTGCTTGCACCGTCAGCCATTTACTATTGATTAATAAGCACTCTCCATGGAAAGACTGGGTGGTTCCAGCTCAGGAAGATGCCAATGAAAATAAAGCTCTTGTTAGCAGTCCTCAGCGTCTTTCTGGTGCTAAGGAAGAGGAGGTTTTCTGCGGTGAACGACCGCTCGCAGAGATGCTGATCCTTGAAAGCGACTGAACAACAATTAAAAAAAAAAAGAAGTTAAAAATAGGGTAGGCTCCTAGCAAGGCAGCGGGGCGAAGGAAGACCAACAACACTGAAACATCAATGAGGGGGGAAAAAGCAAGCGTTAGACTTTCCAGCTTCCATAAAGGACAGGTTCTTTCCACAGCCAGGGGAAAGAAAACAGATTTACTAAACAGCATGACATAACGTGTTTGCACAGCGTTCGGTGATGTGTGTTTTATTACCTACCCTACCTCCGTGCTAGCTCCCAAAGTCTTTCCAACGGACCTGTGAAGAGAGCCTACGGTATGGAAAAGAAATAAACCAGTTCGAGGCTAGATGGCACGGCTGGGCGAATGAATAAAAAAACAAAAAATGCCCCAAGGCTGAGTGCAAATGCAGAGGCGGTGCAGGGAGCAGTGAAAAGGGCTTCTTGGATGGACTGGGCATGGTTTCCCACTGGGTATGGCTGACGTGGAAGGGGAACAGGTATATATGCACCACAGCTCGTACCTGGGTGACCTTTATTACTGGCATGGCAAGGCATTCCCATGAACGCCGATCTGCGCCCTGCTACCATTTGTGAACAATCCCTTGGTATGTCTTAGGGGGACAGCTTTTCTAGAGACTTGTTTAAACCATTCCTCTCAAATCACTGTGGAAAGGAGGCAAACATACGATTGATATTATACATCTGTCCAGCCCATTAACATTATTTACACACAATCTATGCCATCTAACCTCACCCTGGTTGATTTTGTTTCCGTTTTGTGAACAGTTTCCCCAGGGCCTTTGGAAAGATGCTGGGAGCTAAGCTAGAGCCCTCGTTTCCGGAGTTATGCCAGGTCAGGCTCTCAAAGCTTGTTAAACCGACGAAGCAAAAATACTGCATGCACATTTTTACAAGCATCTAAGCTCCCATGATCTTCTGAGTCATTGAGGTGCTTTTGAAATTTTTAAACTCTGCTCCTAACATGGCAGACCCAAGCTGGCATCCATAAATTTGCAAAGTACCTAAAACAGTAGCTCCAAGAGGTGTAAACGGTGGCATTCAGTTTAACCCCGACTCATGCTGCCACTTCAAAATGGGATAAAGGCATAGTATGAGAGCAGCTTTGCAGGTTAGTGCCAAAATCTCCATGTTGCCTCCATTTTACTCTGTTTCTCAGTATTCAGCATAAAATGAAACAAAGATGAACAAACCCATCCTCTCCGAAAGCTCAGTGTCTTCTCATCTCTTTCAGTGGTATTCCATTTTTTGACTGGTGCCAGTAGGCATGGATTTCCTTGCCTTGACCTTCATCTCCCTTGCGTGTCAAAAGCGGGGCAGGTCTCATCTTTGCAGCACCTATTCACCATTTCTGTCTTCCTTACAAGCCCCCCAGTCCACAGCTCTAGCACGGGGGGTACATTTGCCACAAATCCTGTTCACCTTGAATGCAGATGGGAATAAAAGAGTGACCAAGAGACAACCCTACTCTTCACAACTTCAGTTGGTGGATACCTGTGTCCTTTGGCCAGCGGTCCCCCAGCCCTTGTCGAGGCAATACTAAGGAACAGGAGATAGACTGCCGGGTGTAAAGAAGAGATTGCATCTGTATCGATGCAGGCTTAAGACCAAAACAGGGTCTGCACCATGTGGGCACTCCAATAGGACTTACTGTCAGATTGTACCTGAAACAAAGCATCGCTCTTCTCTTAGCACTGCTTGTACCGGGAGAGCAGGCAAAAGGTTGCAGCCAGCCTCCATCAATGACTTTGGGATTATTTACCACAAACAAGCCCGAACCAGAGCACCAGGTCTCAGCATTGCTTAATTCTCCCAGTCCCACCGTGAGTCTCAATATTTGGTATTTGCTTGAAGCAGCAAAGAGACAAGGTGAGCACTTGAACCTCAGAGGTGAAGAGAAAATCTTACAAACATGACCTCAGCATTGCTCAAAGATCACAAGGCAAAAGGAATGGAGCAGAGTTGGGATCCTCAACTAGAAGAGCCATGGATTTAATCCATTCCTATGTCTCCATGATGCATGAGGTGGAAGGACCTTGGCCTGATGGGCTGATGATGCATTACCAAGGCTGGCACTTAATGAAACACGACTCCAAAGCTCTTCGGATATATTTGGGCAACTCTTAACACTATGAGACCCCAACTCAGGGGTCTTCGGTGTAGTTGCAATGAAAAACACCGTCGTGAATATGCAAGTGTGACCTGGCACCCCAGGACAGACAGTGAACATATAATCCCAGAAAGCCACCGTCTAGAACAGCCCCAGTTCAGAGCTTGCAAATGGCCCGGCTGACTAAAAGAGCCCAGATCATCTGTGAGAGGGAAGGATGTTTAATAAGATAGTCTTTGAACCGAGTATAAATGGTAAATATCCATAAATGCTGGCGCATCAGCATTACATCTCCTGCAAGCCAGTGATTCTCAGCTTTGCTGCTGGTTTTGTAGCAGAGCTTGAAAAGTGCCCCCCAGTAGACAGCTTATTAAGGGAAAGAGCCATCCTTGAGGAAAACCCCTTAGGAGGAAGCTCAAGAAAATGCGTCTTTCTCCTGCTTGGGGAAAACATTAAACTGCTTTGTATAGTCCTGCCAGCAGGAAGGGAATTGCATCTGCAGTGCGGCCAGCTCTTCCGACTGCACTAGCTCGTGATATTTGGGGTCGGTCATAAAGCAACAGCTGTAGAAATCAGGGATGTTCATAAGCATCTCAGCTTCCACTCCTAAAGGCCCAAGCGCTCATGGCTACAGAGAAAACATGAAGATATGAAGTGAGAGCCCCTCCAGGATCAGAAGCCAGAAGTCAGACAAAAAGAACAAAAATTGTATTACTAAAAAAAAAAGAAAGAAAAATCCTCGCGATTCTTAAATCGCATTTCGCGATTCTTGAGGCCCAACTCACAGTTTTTGGATGCTTGGGGCTGGTCACCCTAACAGCTTCTATGTCTTCTTCTGGTATTAAACCTGCTGCTTCCTGGAGTGGTGCCTGGATCTACACTGTGGCACATCTACATGAGACTCTTACTGCATATTGGCCCAATAACAGTGCACAGTAGAGGGTCACAGCACAAACCCTGCTAATTGCCTACTGCGCAGTGTTATCAGGCTAATGCACAGTAAGCAGCACTAATTAACCGTGCGCTGGCGCTACTGTACGGTAACTTTAGGTACTGCGCATTTAGTTAGTCCAAAATTAAGGAAGTAGTAAATTAAATGTGCAGTATCTAAGGCGCATTAATGAACATGTAGACATGTCCAGACTCTGATCCACCAATCAAGAGGGGATGAGATGCAAAAAGACATCGAGCTGGTCTTCTGAGGGAAAAGCTCCAAGACCAGGGGAAGAAATGGAAATGCTGCTTTCCTAAGCTGCCCTCAACTTGTGTTTTATAAAGGTGATGAGCATATGGCAGGTTTGACCTGCCATGGGGCAGGAGGATGGAGTAGCTGTCCTGTCAAGATCCCAGTTTGCAATAATTCTGTTATTTGAAATAACAAATCAAGTACATAGAAATAACAATAAAAGTCAGCTTTCCGTACCTATGGGGAGCAATTTTTCTTTGCTTCATTTATATGAACTTTAACCTCGTGTATTCATGTCTTTTTACTTACAAAGCCTCAGATTGCACAGCCCACTGTCAGTAGCAGGAAACCTACTGTCAAAAGCACAAACAAAGTTGTAACAGTACTATTGCTTGAGCTGTCTCTCCCAGCGAATAGCCTTTTGAATTGTACGTGGATTATAACCTTTCCAAGGAAAGACTGCCATCTCAAAGGGACCTAACTGTTAAAATAAAATGAAAGCTGCTGTTAAGAAAAAAAGAAAGAAAAACAAAACTTTTTCTAAGAAGGAGAAAACAAATTTGCCAGTTCCCCAAATCTTCATAAGCAGTTCCTTAGATCAGTGGTTTTCAACCTGTGGTCTGAAGACCCCTCGGGGGTCCAGAGACTACGTCTAAGAGGTCAATGAAAGATGATTATGATCAATTAAAAGTATGGGAACACTTACACTTACAGTTCAAAGGGGTCCGTACCTCCATTCACATTTTTTTAGGGGGTCTGTCAATGAAAAAAGGTCATGGCGGGATGTAGGATACTGGTTCTGTCCTTCTCCTCTGGTCCCTCCCTCCAGCACAGAAGCAGGATGCGATGATGGACCAGGCCCCATGTTGGACCCCAGGAGATGAAAGTCCAATTCCCAGCTCTGCCATTTAAAAGGCCAGGCATCCAGGAAATGATGACAGCACAATAACTACCTGGACACTGCATCAAGTCCCACTGACATTAACAGAAGTCTTTCCATACACTTTACTGGGAAATGGGGCAGGCTCTCAGCTTGTCTTTTTGGGAGGCACCACTTCTGTCTCAAGTCAACGGAGCAAAATGGACCCATTTTATTTTTCTCTGTGCACTGACGAGCTACATTGGACCAGAGAGAATGAGTTTCGATAAAATAAGGAGCAGTCTACACAAATCCCCGGAATTCAAGATGAATCTTTTGCAAAATAAAATCGAAACCAAAAGGTTTATTTAAGCTACCACGAGCTTCTAAGCTCCTGATTCAAGCCGGCAACACAAGTGCACTGAAGCATGAGGTACTTCAACTGCAGAACTGCCAGGTAAATTTGGATGGTCCCTTAGCACTTAAAGTTATCTGGCAGATAAGATTGCTCATCTTGATGGAGTTGTGCTACTGGGGGTGCCTAAAGCCAAGGCATGGAGGGCTCAATATTTGGATCCAAAAGGTTTGGATTTCAGCAGGTATCAAATACAGGGGCTGATGCCCCCAGTTCACGACAGTGCTCTCCTGAGGCCATTCTTGACTCTATTGGAGATTCTCACTCAACCCTCAAAAAACAGATCTGGTTAATAGATTCGGGAGGGATTCAGTCTGGGCCCCCAGGATACCTGGACGAGACACTGCCAGCCTCGTAGAAGGAGATCTTTGCAGGCTGTTCCCTGTTGAAGCAACTGGAAGCACCTTCACAATGGCATCTAGTCAAAGCACTGGTTCAAAACACTGATGCAGCTCTGAAAAGAAAACAAGGGCATATAAATCTGCAAATCTATGTAAAAGGTTCCCTCTGGCTGGAAGTCCATGTCTTCCACAAACTGCCCAAGCCATATAGTGTGTGCCCAAACCCCATTGGCAAATATGGGAGAAAAATGCAGATATTGCCCTAACCCAGCCTCTACCCCCCGGAAACTTCATGGCCGCTTGCTGTATTTTCCTGCCCTCCATCTACTAGCACTGGGCAGTCAGGGACTGCAGAGAGGGCAAGGTGAGCAGAAGCTTTGCACAAGGTTTTACCCAATGCATGCCTTCCTTGCATCAACTAAAAGTCATGCAAGCTCCCCTGAGCTCTATAACCAACCAAAATGCTTGAAAAGAAGCCATATAGACACAGCATTAACTAACTAAGCCTAATGAACTAAGCAGCATTTGACTGGATTCTTGCTTGAACAGAAGACTTGCTAGCTGAAGCTTGTCACGCTTGTTATCTTTTTCCACATAAACTGGAAGGTCGTTAGGGGTAAGCACCACTTTTTAGTTGTTTCCTCATTGTAGTGTCAGCAGTAATGATACCCAAGGTGCTCCAGGCTGATTTAGGGAGGAGAAAGACGTCTTCATTCTGAGAAAGACATCTCTATCATGGTGAGGGGGAGATGTAAAACGGAGGCCCGGCGATGGTCAAGTAAGGATCTGGGGTAGAGGTGATAATTTTCAGTAGGGGTCTGGGGTAGATGGGATCATTTTCACCAAAAGCCTATTTTTTTCCACAGAAGGGAGGAAAAAACCTCTGATCCACTGTGAGAAAACACAACATCCTGATTCCTGTGGGCAAAGCTCTAGACAAGTCAAAAGGTCCCTTTGTAAAAAATCACTAAGTTCCACAAAACTCCCAAACAACAAACCCTCGCGCGTGCTCTCTTGTCACACCGAGATGTAAAACCACAGCAACGCAACAGTTTTCACCCTCTTGGAAATGAGACGGATGCCAAGAACAACCGATGCATTGCTTTCCTTCCTCCGCATAGAGCGTTTCTGTCTAGCCAGTGCCTCCTTAACCATCTTTCCAGGATTCACAGCTTATTCAACCCTCATTCTCCTTCCAGAGCAAGCTTGAGAAAGAGAGACCACGGGGCATCACCCAGAGTTGGGCCATTCAGATACCCTATCCCTACCTCTTTCTGCTTTCATGGAAAGAACGTTCTTTGAGGTCTAAAAGTCACATGCACCAATGGCACAATAGAAAATACTAAGTCCTTTTCCTTCCCTGGGCCTGTTTCACCTTTGTCCATTTTTGCCTGGTCTGCAGTGCTAGGATCTGCTTCTTACCTACATGCATGCTCAACACCGAGCCCAGCTGGCCCTAACCTCAGCTGGGGAATCTCCAAACACACCTGGATGGGTTGGGAGCCATACACGCGAGAGTATCCGAACCTCACTGTGATTCTGTCATTTTGGTGCCAGGCCCCAAGCAACCCTTCTGTCCATTCAGCTACCCAGGGCCACACTGGCATCCAAGGCACTGTCCCCTTGCTTAAAAAGGGACCAATACACCCCAGCTTATTACCGGCCTGCTAATTAGCCCCACCAAGCAACAGGGCCAATGAGGAACCCCTTGTACTAATTAACTGGACCGCATTGCACTGCGCAAACACTTCCAGTTCAGGGGGACAGGCTGCTTGCAGTCATCGCTGCCCGGCGTAGCACATTCACCCTGCCGGCAAGGCTTTTGCTTCCTAGAGGTCTGCATAGCTAAAAGCCACTGACAGACCAACGCACGGGCATCATTTTTTCATAAGACGCCTTTCCTCGTCACACTGGGCTCTGCATTGCTCTTAGATGATCCTTTTCACATACAGTCCCACTTAGGCCTTGGGGCTAAGATAGGCAGAGGGAACGGGCAGGGCTTTGTTTATCTACTTATTTGACAGCAACAGATTTTCTCGCTCATATTTTCTGTATTTTTTCTTTTTTAATCCCAAATTTTTACAATATGTGTGTTCTAGCTTCGCCCACTTCCTCTGCGGGAACAGCTGTCAAAACGCTGCTGGATCCTACGCTACTGCGGCTTTACGACTCACATTAGCAGCTCTTTAAGGGTCTGGCGGAGGCTGGCTGTGAGGTTTCAGCCTGGGATTTCTCATTTCCCCACGGGCAGGAAGTGTAACATAGGGTCAGCTGGGAAGCAGAGGAAGATGGGGAGGCAGGTAGCAGGTTTGGTGAGTGAGCCCCGGGGAGCTGCCTGGCTTCCCGGGTCTGGCATCACAAGCCAGGCAGTCCCAAGAGGACCTGCCTTTGGCTGGACATGCTCAGATGCACGAGCCTCACTGTCTTGCTCCCTGACTGCCCTTGCCTTGATTCATTTGGCCCCCTCAAATCAAGTCAGTGCTCCCGTTGAAGTGAACTGCCCCTTGGGGTCCGGGCACCCCGGTTTCTACAGTCAACTGCAGGCCGAGGGAGCGATGTGGATAGCGTTGTACCAAGCCACCTCTGATGCCCCAGCTCCCATTTACAAGTGGGATAGTCAGCGTGGCCTGAAGGCACACTGCTGCCCTAGGAAGATGCCTTAATGGTTCTGCCATGATGCCTTCAGCGGGTTGGCTGCCCCTCACAATTTATTGCTTGTAGCCCCCCCCCAGGAACCCTAGAGATGGACCAGATTCCCCCGGTGCTTGGTGCTGTACAAGCAAGGGATAAAAAAAGATGGTCCTAGCCTTACAGAGCTTTACTTTTTTTCCCATTTCTGTCCTCTACAGGCATCCCCAGAGTCAGATGAGCCCCTCGGGTCCTTACTCTCCTCACCAGTCCCTTGATCCAACAGTCTTGGCAGGAGACTGACTCTCTCCAGGGTCCCAGTTGTTCTAGGGGTCCCCGTCACATCCACACATACTGGTCTGCCATCAAAACCAGCAGTGCCCAAGCCCTGACCCTCAGGGACATATTGCCTGCATGGCTCTCTGGCTTTCCTCACAACTGAAACGTTAAAACCGAGAGAAGAAAGCATCGTGCATGGCTTGGTTGGTGTTACAGCCCTTTCTTCCAAAAAGGAAAGAAAACCCTGATGTGATGAAGACAGCCATGACTGCTTTATGAAGGCTCATCTAAAATGTGGGAGACTTGGTGCTCCAGGAACAGACCGAGGAGGGTTTTGAACCTCAATGCCCCACTTTCTCTCTTAGCTTATGATGGGGTATAAGTGGGCTTCACGAGCACGCCAGGTCTTGTTTGAGGATATCTCCCAGAGAAGGTCCCACATGCAAAATAGGCTAGGGGCCGTCTCATCTGAACACCCTGCTGCGGCCTCAGACCTGAGCTGCTCAGCAGTGTCACGGCCTTGGAGGGCAGAAAACGAGGTGGGGATTTCACTGGTGGAAATGCAGATGCCGCAGCAGCTGTGGGAGAGGGTTTTGAGGGTCTACCGTACCCAAATTGTCACCTCGGTGCCTGCAAGGGATTTGGGAAGAACTGGAAGTCAACAAGTCATAAAAGATGAGCCATATCAAGCCCAATTCATCAGCAGTCAAACCCGTTGAGCACTTTGACTCAATGGATGCTGGCCTTGAAAAGACCCTTCCATCTAGATTTCTTCTCACAAACATGACTTCTCCTCTGAAACATGGGGGGCTGTGCTAGCCAGCATATTGCACCTTAGCCTAACAGCTGGAGCCCTCAGTAAGAAATAGGATACCCAAGCTCTTCAGGTCTCCTCTGCCTACGAGAACGCAAACACACAGGTCCCATTGCCCAGGCAGGTGCACTAAGCTCTAGGCAAGCTGCTTTCCCTCTGTGTGCACGGACATGTCCCTACCTATTTTGTACTGGTGTGCTTTGAACAGGGAGCTTGCACATGCAGGGCAAACTCTAAGGGGGATGTAGGAAAGTCATGGCTTCAATACCTGTACTGTCCAACATTGGTAGCATAGCAGTGATTGAACCCCTGACCTCTGAGTCTTAAAGGATGGACTTTTATTATTGAAGCTAAATGCACAACTGCAAGAAAAGCACCAATAAGTGACATAAAAATGTCTATATGGGCCAGCCAGAGGGAAACAAAGTCCTACTTGTGAGTTGAGGGGACAGAGGCAAACCCCCCAAGACCCAGTTGCATGCTTATTACTGTATAGCACACTTTTGAGGAAGCAAACCAAGACCGCTGCAAGACCTGGGTGTAGCAGGGAGAAATAGTGTTTCACTTGGGGGAGGAAATATAAATTTAAAGAATAAATACTTATAAAGAATAAAAAAAAAACCAACAACAACATAAAGACTAGAAGCTTGAGGGGAATTTGATAACAGCCTTCCAATCCCCCACAGGTGCTGAGAGACTATTTTCTATGGGCAAAGGACAAGAAACAATAGCCTGAAATGATAATATGAGCAATTTAGCTTGGACATTAGGAAGTTTCTCACTATATGAGATTCAAGCAGCTAGGGAGATTGCGGTGTCCCTCCTTGGAAGCTGATGTGGGTAGACTGCATTAACACTTGGCTGATCGGGTGCAGACACAGAAGATCCTGCCTTGAGCAGGGGGTTAAGTCCAGATGACCTCCTGAGGTCCCTTTCCATTGTATTTATTCTTATGCTATACGAATCAGTATTGCATTAGTTACATAAAGCTTTAGCTCCATTTTTCATTGTAATATAGGTTCCCAGACCTGCAGAGAGCATCTTGTCTCGTGGTTTATTTGATCGGCCCCTTGTACTTGTGTCCTCTAGCAGTTGTCCTCTCCACGGGAGGACGCAGGCAGACTCACGGTCAAAACCCTCGCTTACCTCCTTCCGTCTCTCCTGGCATCAAGTAAGGTGTGATAAAGTTGCAGGCTTTAGCTAGACTCTGTCCTTTCCTTCCCTGGCCCTCTAATCACTAAGTCTCACATGCCAAAGATCTTCCTCCCTTCCTAAAAATCACCTGCCGTCTGTTGGGCCCTGTCTTTGCATTTAATGAGTGCCTGAGAGAGTGAGAGCTCTAAAACTGTGCTCGCAGCAAGGGGCTTGCATACCAGCCATGCTTCTTCTCTGCTGGCCTTGCATCTGCCTGAATAGGTCATGATGATCAGCCTCTCACCTTTGCATGTGAACCTCCCAGAGCCATCAGGTACAACCTAGGTAAAGTCAGACCCTGAGGCTACATGTAGCTCTTTCTTGAAACCCAAGGACCTGTGCATCACAGCGGGAACTGCTGGAAGGGCTGTTCCTTTCGTTACCCTCGCTGACCACTCACCAATCTGACTGAGGCCCCTCTGCGCCAAGTGCTGTACAGAGTAAAATGATAGACCCTGTTCTCAAAGAGTTTGCAAGTGAATAGACAAAGCATAACAGGTGGAGCAGAGAGAGGCTGAGATGCGAGAGATGCAGTAACAAAAATAGGACGCACGTTATTCTGAGCCAATCAGGAGCAGCAACCATAATTCAATGCCTACCTTTAGCAGATCTAGCCCTTATTTAGGATCCTAACCAAGTCGGCCCACAGGAGGATTCAAAGTCTTTGAATGCCACCTCCTTCAAAACTCTGCAATGGGTGCCCTAGGAAAACCTTCTCAAGCAGGGACCTATAGCAACCTGGGGTGCCATGAGACCCTTCCAGGGGTGCCACAATGCCATGCCACATTAGCACGGCCGGGTGTACAGGCATGGTTCACAAGATGAGCCCAACAATTTCAAATAAGGATTTGCAGCATTAAAATATTGACCCGTCATGGGCTTTTTGAGATTTCTGCAACAGACAATTTGCTGTATTATTTCTTCACACTCAAAAAACCCCCCAAAAAACAAAACTATTAAAGTCCAGCACTGGAGGTAGTGGGGAAACCCATTTAGCAAGACAGCAATGGTTAGCTGCAGTGCATCAATGGTAGTGGGTTGAGGGGAGTGGGGGGAAGAAAGGAAAAGAGTTGCTTCTCTCACAATTACACAAGCAGCACACTTCAGGGGAGGCAGTCCTTCTGGGCTTGTTTGCAATCCTAGCGCTTGGCACCACACTTTTGGGCTGAACTAGGCCGCCAGTTCAATGCTAACTATCTGCCACTAGCAATACCCATTGTTAGCATTATAAAAATGCACCCAGGAGCTTCTAGGAGGTACAAGTCAACCCACATCAGCTCCTTCCTATTGCATTTCCTTAAATAGGGCTTGCAAGAAAAGCAAAGCATGATCCTGGAAGAACTGGAGGGTAGAATTCAAATGCATATAGGCTAAAAAAGGAGAGAGAAAAAAGAAAGCGCAGGGAACCAAAGTCCCTCTCATTTGCCTGATCAAAGATCTTTTGATGGACTTGCTATATGTAAATCATATAGTGCTCACTGGGAAATTTCCCTCTCCAACAGCACTTGCACCCCCCCAGCCAGGTGCTGCCTCAACAGGATTGTTCCTTACAGTAGCTCTCTCGGGCCATCCAATTTTTTTGCTTTAATATCCCAAACAACCAAGCTTTCTATAAGTCTTCCCGGAGCCGATTCTTTAGTCCGATTCCCAGGCAGAAGAGTCTCAATACAAAAATGCACCCACTGTGCACTCCATTAGCTGATGCCGCTCATGAAAGTGGGGCATATTTGCACACCAGACATTAACACAAACCAGGGTTGGAAGAAAACTTTAGGAAAGAAAAAAGAACAACACACCACGCACAGGTGGAATGGTGTTGAAACTCCCCTCCACCCCAGCTCTTCGAATATCAAGTCACCTGTGTTTCAGGCCTTTGTTTCTTGCCAGCTGAATGACAGATTTTTACTATTTAAAGCTCATCCGAAATGAACTCAACAGGAGAAGACCTTTGCGAGAAAGACACTCGAGTAGGCAGGACAACATACAAGTCCAGAGAATGACAATTTTTAAGATGACTGCCACGCGCCCCATCTAAATTTGGCCTGCCTGTATTTCGAGCCGCCGCTAGATACTGTATCTGAGTAACTTTACCATCGCATCACGCCACCAACATGCCATGCCAAGGTGTCACAGCTTCTTCGCCTGTAGACGAGGACTAATGCATTTCCATAAAAAGACCGCTTGCACGTCCACCTGCCTTCTGAGGTTTAGGCTCCTATTGTTTCAAACCCTGCAGGGGCAACCCTGTGAAACCAGCCGTGCTTTTCAATGGCTTTGAAACTTATACTGGGAGTTGCTCCACTATACTGGGTCGAAGGACTGGCCAGTCCTTTGGATGCTAGGCTGAAGACCTAAGGTCAAAACCTCTGCTTGGTCACAGACTTTTGTGACCCTACAGCAAGTCATATATTCTCATCTGTAAAATGGGGATAACTTCCTTACCTCACAGGCATGTTACAAGGATAAGTGGAAAGGCAGTAGTTTTCTGATGAGCCCTCAAACACAAAAGGGTTGTTGTAAGAGGGTGGCTATCAACTGTCCCTCATGTCCACAAGGGACAGGCTTAACACGTATAGGAGGTTTAGGCTGGAAACGAGAAAGAGCTGCAAGGGTGGCTAAGCGCTGGGACAGGTTACCCACACCAGCTGCCAAATCTCTTCTGGTCACTGGAAGTTGAAAGATGGGTTAGCTGGACACTTGTTTAGACAGGCATAATCCTGCCTTGAGCATGGGATTGGGTTAGGGGACTACTCGGGCTCCCTTCCAGCTCTATTTTCCAGTGCCTCTGGTACTACAGCAACTAAAGGCCAAGAAAAGCAGTGGAGATCAGATCAGATTAGCAGGCGACAAGTATCCATCAGTCTTTGGGCAAGACCTTGAAGGTGTAGTGCCCTTCCTCAGTGCAATGCTAAGGAGCGCGTCTCTTACCCCCACCCAAATGTCTGAACGAAGTCCCAGTCGTGCAGGGAAGAGAGGCAGGGGGTAGTAATCTCACTTCAACAGGAATGTAGGAGGGGAGCCAGGAGCACGAGTAGCTGCTGTCCATTGTGGATGCCCCCAACCTGCTACATGAGAGCACGTGGCATACAGCAAGCATGAACAGGACAAAAAAATCTGCTCTGGATAATTCATTACCTCAAGCTACCCTTTTCCCAAAGTGCATCTGGCCTCTTTCCTCATACCCCTGCGGGGAGCTGCTCGTTACCAGGTTGGTCTCAGACCCGACACAGGACAGGTAAAGAAAGGGGAGCAGACTTCAGGTATAATTTAAAATACATTTATTGTTTCATTTGTTCTGGCTTTTGTTATACAAAGATGTTAAATAACTTAAATACATTCTCAACAGTCACTCAGAATCAGATTTATACCTACAAGCTGTACATATGAGGTAGAGAAAAAATAACTTAGGCTCCCATAAGACATTGGAAAAAAAAAAAAAAAAAAAAAAAAAAA
>NW_017728886.1:4438587-4459969 GCF_001723895.1 Crocodylus porosus | reverse complement strand
CGTCTTCTGCAAAAAAAAAAAAAAACCACCAACCAAAAAATACCGAACAAACCACAAAGAAAATACTAATCCTTCATATGTTAGTATTCAGTCCCCACCTCCCTTTCAAAAAGGAAATGCCATTTTTCCAAGTGCACAAAACAAATCCTAGACTTTACATTCACACCTGTGGGGAACTGGAGCAAACGGGAGAGGGGAGATGAAGGGTCACGTGCCAGCACTGAGAAGACGACTTTGGATGGGTTTCATCCAGAAAGAGCTGGTGAGGCTGTCAGCAGGCCAGAGTAACCTAACTTGCCGCTCCTACCTCTTGGCAAACGCCACATTAAATATTTTCCCAGCTCCTTGGAGACCAAAGGCTTCGGTGCTCTTGTTACACAAAGAGCCATACCCGGAGTACCTGGGCGCCCCAGCGACAATACAGCATGCACAACGGGAGTGAGGAAGGGAGCTCTGCTTTCACAGCTCAGGTAGCCCCTTCCACACGGACCTCGAAAAAAAGAGGGGAGGGAGAGTCATTCATCCCTGGAAAACGTGGTGCTGCTTCTAGCAGAAAGGAAGCAAAGCTCAGAAGTGCCCCCTTCCACTTGAACCCAACTGGACGTCCACATGCAGCGTTAAATGTATGGTTTTCCTCCATGCTCCTCTCACCCCAAAGCAGAATGTGACCCTCTTTGCTTGAGCTAGCAGAAAATGGCACCACGCTGCCAATTTGGTGAATGTTTCAATTGTACTCCTATCGAGACATTTAACTTCCATTCAGGGGGGGAAAAAAAAAAGAAACGCAAAAGGTGTTCCCCCTTTCCACCTGTACAGGGTTTGCGTGAAGTGACTGGGAATGAGTGATTTTGTAGTATGGAGACTTTTCTTCTGAATGGCTGATGTATATCCACTCCCCCCCCCCCCCAAAAAAAATATATATAGTCGCTAGGCTTAAAACTCATCTGATGACCATCTGGTCATCCCCATGGATGCACACGTGACCATTTTCACTCTAGGACACATCTATGGGCAACATCCTCCAACTTATAAGTGTCATTGGCCATTAAGGACATTCTTATGTTAAGTATACCTGAACCGAGGGAAATTAGACCTTCCTCACCTTAGCAGCCACATGAAGCTGAATAAGGCAAGCAAAGTTATGCTTAGCCTGGTGTTGCCCCTACTGCTGACTTTGGTGTGGACCACAAGAAGGACGTGGAGCTTTTGAAACATCAAACCAGGACCATTAAAACCCATTACAATATAAGCTACCCAAAGGGTTTTACAACTGAGCTGCTTTGTAAATGCTCCATCACAAAACGTCTCTTCAACATCCTTTGATGTTGCCATTTTCCTGCATCTTTTTGCAAATAAAAGGGCACCGGAAAAGGTTGCAAAACTTTGATAGCAGGTGACAAAAAGTCCTCAACAATATCCTCTGCCTCCTAACGAGGTCGCCAGAAGTTGCATGACTGGCATGGACAAAATTTCAACCCTTTTTTTTAATTATTATTTTATTTTTAAAAGTAACTGCTACTGAAGTCAGAGGGTGCCATGTATCTTTACTTTATTACACCCAACACTGTCCCAGAATGTAGGTCAATTAAAAGAAATAATAAGCATGGGGGCATCTATATTGTGAGTTTTTGCATCTTTCTCCAAATCAAATCCTAGTTTTGGTACAAATGATAAAAAAAGTGGTATTTAACAACTGTGTCCGTTCACCTAACTAGACTCAACACTGCTTGCTTTGCCAATTTAAAAAAGTCTTCTGAAGTTGGAAGACCGCATGAACGTAACGTTTAGGACTTGTTTTGCACTTCTCTGCACCAGCATAGATAGTCGCACAGAACAGAAGCTTGTTAAATAACAAATGGCGGGTGCAACAATTATTTGCGTGGGGTTTTTTTTTTTTTAATTATAATAGAAAATTCTAATATAAAACAGCAAACATTTTCAGTTTGCCTTGTTTACAAAAATATTATATATATATATATATATATTTTATATTTCTGACATAACTAAATGCACTATTCAATAAAAATATTCTTCCACCCGCTAATTTTTTTTTTAATTTAAAAAAAGTTATATAAATAATGGTTGCACCCCCCCCCACCACCCCCACGCACATACTGGCAATACCTTGCAAGTCTTGCTGGACCCACTAAGGAAAAACCAGACCTTTGAAACACACCTGGGGGAGTGGAAACAAAAACTAGGAGGGGGAATGAAAAACCACTCAACTTCCATCCCTCCCCAGTTATATTTGCTGCAAGAGAGTCCGTCTTAGGAAAGTAAGTAAAGCTTTGCTTTCTTTGCAAAAAATGGCACCGTGAAAGATCTGGGACTCAACTCTGCTTTCAGCTCAGTTTTCTGATGCCATTAACAAGGGATTGCAATGGAGTGCCATGGTGGGAGTGATAGCAGGACCAGCGCCCATGGAAAAGCAGAGTTTCATAGGGCTGAAACCCAGAGGGCACTCTGGAAGTTACTCCAAACCTTACCAAGCCCTTCAGAGAAAGGTTTCGTATTGCTTTTTTCAGTTGCCCAGTGAAACAGCTACTTCCCGGTTAACTTCCAGAAGAGGCTTCACAAAAGCTACAGAGAGGGATTGGACTCGGCCATGTTCGTGCACCGGGCTGCAAGACGGCTTTTAAAACCATGCATTTGTTCCACCCTAAACAAGTGCTCAAGACTTTTCTAAAAGGAGACATTTTCTGCCCTACTCATTTCTTTTCCAAAGTTAAGGCAAACATTGGAAAACCTTGGCATTAACCCCCCCCACCCCCAACAATAAGAAGG
This sequence comes from Crocodylus porosus, assembly GCF_001723895.1. NCBI lineage: Eukaryota > Metazoa > Chordata > Crocodylia > Crocodylidae > Crocodylus > Crocodylus porosus. Next base: position 4,457,185 of record NW_017728886.1, on the reverse strand, counting down.
TAACCCATATGCTATACCACCTTCATCAAAAAGGCCAGAGAGACAGAGATAAGTTCTCCTGATTTCAGAGTGTTAGTATATATGTTATACACTGCCTATACATTTAATGCATGTGCCTCGCTACTGTTTAGTTATTTATACCTTTTTTTCTTTAACCACAGGAGAATAAACCTTGCTATTTACAATATATAAACAGGAAAGTAATATATCCACATTAATATAAATACAATTTGTTTTTAAATACTTACAGAAAGCATCCAGGCTTCAGTGCGTGAGTCCTAATACACAGAAGAGCTCTTTCACTCAGTAGTTCATTCACTCTTTGCCCCTTACCTCTATGCAATATTTAAACAGTTTGCCTCACCCCCCCCACCCCCCCCAACCACCAGACACACTGCTTGGGAAAAAAAACAAAGTACATGGTGTGCAAGCTCACGTATCCTCTTTGTACAATGCACAAACTCAAATGTAACCTCTGTGCCACCAACCTCTCCCTCTATGCAGAGAGGATGCCCCCTTCTTCCCTCGCATCAGAGCAAGTGTGGAAATATCCCAGCAAATCAACGGAGGATGGAGACACCAGCAAAAAGAAAAAAAAGTCATGCCCATATATTTTTTTTTAAGTACATAAAAAGCACTTTAAAAAACAAACAGACAAAACACAAAGATTAAGTAGAGATGGGCTCTGATAGGCTATTCCTCAAGGTTTTGGTGGCGGTTTTGGATCTCAGGTTAAGTTGTATTTAGAAGAAGGGGAGGAAAAGGCATGGCAAAAATCTTACAGTGAGTTTGTGCACGAGAGAGAGACACACATAATACCACATTGAAACCATAAGAAGGTCCTTCAGAAAGGCTTTATAATAAATAAATGTTCATTCAATATTTTTTTTATATATATATCTATATATTTATGTATGCTTGTGTGTGAGAGATAGATAGATATATCTATATCCATCTCCACACCGAATAGACTTCTGTTCAGTCTCTTAAATTCAAAAGATAACCCCCCCCTCCGCAAAACACCCAGGTAAACTGCTCGTGCACTACTTCCAAACCAACGCCTCTGGTGGCAGTCGCAGATTCCTCCTTCGTTCGTCGCGTCCAATGTGTTGCTGCGCATCTGCCGCGGCAGGAACGACGGGCCCAACTCCACCCTTCCTACTCCACCCCGTGTCCAGAATCATACAAGAGCCAGGCGTGTTGTGTTGCAGGGCTGCAGAGCGTTGAAAGGCAACCCTTTATTTCCCATCCCCCAGTTCCTCCAGTCTTCCCAGCTCCAAGGAGCACACCAACAAAAGTCAGGCTGAATTGCAATTTGTCCTTAAGGAAAAAAAAAATAAAAAAATAAAAAGTAAAAAAGGAGAATCCCCTACACTACATATAACCTTTCCCTTCCCGGTAGATGCACATGAACAGCTTGAATATTAGTGGCTGTTAACTGAAGAGACTCTCCGAGCACAACAGTCCTTCTTGGAAGACAATGCTCTCCTGTGTTGCAATAAGTATTTACTTTTCCTGGAAGGAGAAAGATCCCAGCCAACTTTCCTCTCTCAAAAACACAGATCCATGGGTTATGAACTAGTGAAATTGCTACTAATGGGGGGGGGGATCAAGGACTGCAAGAACAAAAAAAAAAAAAAGAAAAGCCTTCCACTCTCCAACATTTCCTTAGGAAGCTTTGTTGAGGCATTTACCAGCTGTTTCTGATCCCAGCAGTGGTGTTATAGGACTGAAGACAAACTGCCATATCAATTCCTATATTGTAAAATATCCTTTTAAAGAAATAATGGAGGTTGTCCTTTAGTTCACAGCGCTGGAGCTATCTACCGCTGCATTTGATGGTTGGCTTCCTTGACCAGCTCATGTCATGTTTGACTAGCGGTTTGGAATCTCCAAGGGTTGGTTACTGGTAAGTTGCTGTATTTAGAAATACTCAAACTAGTGGTTTAAAAAAAAAAAAGCTTATGGTTGTAGGGTCTACCTAAAGTTTGTGCCATGTACAACTGCCATGGTTTAGAGTAAATGGAATGATGACCTAATAAAATAACATCTCCTCCTCCAAAAGGTCCAATCCAGTCCAGAACAGCTCCTATAAAATGCAAGTGTCAAGCCAGCATTGAGATGCAATGGAATTCATGTGGTCAAAAGCCATCAGAAAGACAAGCATCCACATTTTGTCACCGTAAGACTAAAAAGTTCCAGTTTGGATTTCTACAGCAGCCTCCACAGGGTCAACGTCGATCAACAAGAGGCAAGAGGGATGACTCCTTTACCAAAGTGACACAAAGATCTAGTGGTTTTTCTTTAAAAACGATTTAAGACCGTGACAGTGCTAAAGAAACTGCATCTGAAGAACATGTAGAGATAAGCGTTTGACTGGACTGCAGGGAGTGGGTGGGATATGTGCATCGTTGGACCGTCTCCTCAAGCTCTTTGTCGGATGGACTTGCCCGTAACATGGTGGACCCAACATTTTTGGAGTTGCACCAATATATAAAATTGCTGTTAAGTGGCCAACTTTCAATATGGGTCTCTTCATTACAGGCTTGGACACTCGATCTGCAGAAACTCCCTTAGAAGAGTAACTCAGTTTCTGAAGCTTGCCCACACCCATTTCCCCCTCTTTCTTTAGAGAGACATCACCACCATTACATTTTAAAAGGCAAAAAAATTTTAAATCAAGTTTCTCTCATTCATCTGCTTGGCTTTCCATTCAGGCAGGCAAGTTTCAGGAACAGAGTAGCGCACACAGTTGTTTATTCCAGGGAGAATAATTTCGCCTGGGAGCTTAGGGAGGACTGAGGAAGCAATCAAGGACTTTCAAGATAAAAATGAATGATCCGTCAAGCTGAGTGGGTTTATGGATGGCTTTGGCAAAGGGTCAGCTGACACCTAACCCGGGCATGACAGGCACTTGTTTCCACATGGTTGGACCTCATGATTAAAAAATTCAGTCTATAGAAAAAAAAGGAGAAAGAAGGAAAAAAGAAAAAAAAACGCAACCGGGTCACCTGTACCCTACAAAGTGCTTAGGTCTCAACATAGCTTTCAGATCCCAAGACGGTCAATCACACCCTGTTTGTCTCCATATATAATTCTCATAGATCCTGATCTCCCATCGCTGAGGGCATCCGGTAAGCAGAGCAGGCATTAGTCCTTGCAGGTATAAACCTCTTCTCTCTGAGTGCACTGCTTGCACTCCACGTAGCAACACCAGCGGACCTGACACTGGCACGGCCGGGTGACCACCCTGCTCTGCGTGTTGTGACCTCGGCCACAGCAGATGCTGTCGCAGTTTTTGTCTTTGTAACATTTCCTTCCTGAAGTCCCAGGTGAATACCTGCTCATCAGACAGAAGCTAGGGGAATCGTCAATATAGACAAGATCCGTAGTCCTTGGGATTTGGTCACTGTGACCAGGGATGGACTTCTTGGGCGGCGAGATGTCCCCTTCCCCGGTGGCCTCGTTGGTGGTGCTGCCAACTTTGAGCGACGTCTCGTATTTCTGCTTCAGCTGCTTGCCAATCTCATGGAACGGAGAGAGCTGTCGCCAACACGTGCGGACAGTACAGGATCCAGATACCCCGTGGCACTTGCAGGTAGTCTCCACCCCAGCTTTGATGACCTGGCGACAAAGGATACAACCAAGAAGAAAGTCAGCAGTGAGAGAAGGAATCTCACTAAAGAGCCAACACAGACACTACAGGCTATTCCACGAAAGGTTGTTCCTTCCTTTAGGCAGTGCATTGAGATCATCGCATGAATAAATACAACATGGGGAAAGACAGATTAGGCTGCAGTGCTGAAAAAAGACCACCTGAGGATCCAAAGCCGATTGTTAGGGGAAGGAAAGAAGCCACTACATGCCTCCTCAATAGGTATTAGGCCAGTTATTTTCAACTCCATAGCACCCTGAGGAGTCCCAAGATGCTTTTAAAGGCATCAGGGAGTGTTGTGAAATATTAGCACTGTTAGGTGTGCAAATACCCACAAGTGATTCGCAGGACAGATTCAGAGGCCACGTCCAGATAAGCATGCACATTTAGTTCCCCAGGGACAATTAGTGCCACTGCTACTTGTCTCCGGGGGAACATGCGTGCCACATACCCCCTGGCACACAGGTTACCTGTAGGTAGGGGAGGCTAGGGCTCACCTGGGGTCCTGGGAGCCAGGAAAGCTGCAGCCGCATCGCTCCTGCACCTCGGAGCCCAGCCAGCAGCTGGAGTGTGGCTCCAATCAGCCAGGCTCCGGTTTTGGGAGGCAGGTGAGGCCTCTACGTGTCCCACTTTCCACGGGTCAAAAAAAATCACCCCTCCCCATGCTGCAAGGTAGCAGCGCAGGAAACACTCGAATGTGATGTGTGGCACTGCACATGGGTGCCACACAGTTGCACTCATCTAGACATGGCCAGAGATTTCATATCGGGATCCGCAGTGTCAAACACATACAGACTTGCTGAGGTCTTTATAAGCAATTTGTAACAGAAGAATTGATCTGTTATTTTTCTGTAATCACTTCCCCCCCACCTCCAACAAAACAAAAAAACCCAAAAAGGGAAAGCTAGGAGCTGGTATTGAGCCTAACAGGGTTGAGAACCACTCGACTATATCAACAGGGCTGTCTCATGCGCTGCACGTGAGGAGGGACCTACTCAAATCACAATCTCCTAGAAATTGTGAAATCTGTCTTTGCCCATGAAGTGGGGCAAAGCCTGCAACATTTGTAACAAAAACAAAACAAAAAAAAATGCTTACTGAAAAAAAACGCCAGCTCCCCAGAGGGGGCCAGCAGTCCTCATGGCTGCTGCGGCCTGGCTGCACAGCCCACTGGGGGATGGAGGAAAGGGAGCCCACTGGCATGAAGGGGAGCCCAAGAGTGCTGCCACCCCCACCCCTCGCTAGCTGCCTCCTTGATTTGAGTTGACCCCTACACATCTAGGATGGTGATCCATTGCTCTGTCACGGGCTTTAATTGTAACAAAGGAGGTTTCAGTTAGGTCAGGGATTCCCCAAGGGTGTGGGCCAGGAAAAAGCAGCGGTGGCACTGAAACCAGACATCTGCCAATTGCCACCACCATGCTCTTCTTGAACCCCAGGGATGTGGGCACGGCACACATTTGGGTGCGCTGCATCCTGCTCTGCACACACACTGTATTCTGCAGCTGAGAAAGTAGATGCAGGTCACCCCCCCACACACCCCTGCAACCCCTTTCTCAGGTCCAGTCAATCATGGGCAGTCAGGAGTCTCTCATCAGTCCCCACCCCACTCCACTGAGCTCTGGGGAGCACTCACTAACAAGTGTTCCTGCACCCCCTTCCCTGCCCCAGCTGTGCCTGTGCCCGTGGCTTCCCAGGGAAGCATGGTCCGTTTATTCCCCTCTCCCCCATCAGTCCTGGGGCACATAGTAGATTGACTCCATGCTCCCTGTGGGAAAGGCTGCTGCTGCTCCAGTTCAGCCCAACACCATTTCCCCCCCAGAGAGGGCTTTCCCCACCTTCATCTGCTTTTCCCTATTCCAGTTTTTGAGGCTTAGAGTCAAGTGTGCTGCCAATTTTAATCCAGAAAAAAAGTGCCTCTGATATCACAAATATGGGAAACACTGGGTTAAAAACTCTTGCACCATGACCATGATTAAGCACTGGAACAGATGGCCTGCAGAGGTTGTGGAATCTCAGTCACTGGTCACTTTAAGTATAGGTTAGACAAACATGTGGCTGAGACCATTTAAATCAGAGGTGATCCTGCCCCAAGCAGGGATTTGGTCTTGATGTCCCATTGGGGTCTCTTCCAAGCCCACTTCTCTGGGATTCTACGATTTACTAGTCCTGGTCTGGAACAAGCATCTCATTTTCCAGGAACACAGTCCTTGCCTACTGGGGTATTGAGCTAATTAGCAATATTTGCAGAGTGCTCAGAGATGACATTCCCTTGCTTTACTGTGACACGTGAAGGGTGTTTTGGATGTTTTGGGCATTATGCAGACACCCATAGGCAGGGCCAGCAAAAAATGGCATGCTTTCATTGCAGGGTTCGGAGAGGGCTTGGATAATAGGTGTGTACACTGTGTAGTAATGGGAGTTGTGTTATAGTCATCCTGGTGCCATTTTGTTCAACTCTAGCCACAGCTGAACGCATCATGAGCAATGCAAAGGTTTTATTCGTTTGAGACACTTTGTTGAGTGCAAATGAGAAGAAAGTGTCTCACCTGTAGCAGGGGATTTAAGTTAAGCTACTCTCTGGTTAGCCAATGATCCTATTTTGTTCAAAGCTCTGGGGCTGCTTCACATATCCACAGCACATGTCCTTCTGTGGGATTTCCACCATTATTGGTTACATCCTCATCTAGGATGACCCTGCCTTGAGCAGCGGTTGGACTACACAACCCCCTGAGGCCCCTTCCAGCCCTATTTTTCTATGAATCCTGTGGTACCAGCCTGTAGTGGATTGGTAATTTGCATGGGTGATATTAAAACCATAATAAACAGACAATTTATTTACAACAGAATTATTCTGCATTGATAGATAAGAGTATGAATGGCTATTCACCTTGCTTACCCCTGCTATCACGCATCTCTATTCTTCCAAAGAAAATTCCACTCATTGCAAAACAAAAGGCTGTTTAATATTGTTAGAGCAGATAAAATGGAATCCTTGCATAAAAGGTCTTGGATTTACACCTCTGATAGCCACCTGCCCAGTTCAAGTGACAGCAGAAGTCCCCTGGTGGGCCAGCTACGTTAGTCCATCTACGGCTCCGTTCTGTGGATCATCAGTTTACAGATGCTTGCTGGTCATGCTGGGCTGGATTTCCCATCCCCACTGCATTTAAACTAACTAACCACTAAACATGTTCCAGCCTAAACACAGGAAGAGACACGCTAACAAGGAGGCAGATATACCTATTAGAGACGTAGAGGGCAACAGCTAGTACCAATTTAAGATGGCAATCTTGCTGCATCAGTAGAAAGGGTGCAACAATTCCAGTATTCAATGCTACAGGTGACACACTGAGTCTTAAAACCATGCAAATACCAACATTGGTTTTGCATACAGCACTGGTTTGGGACAAGGATCTGACCCCGTTATATAGCACGTTATCTCCACAAACGTCAGTAGAGTTGCTTGAAATGTATATGACGGGGATGATGTAGTTGGGGCTAGTCCTACCTGGCGCAGGGCGTTGGACTAGATGCGACCTCCTGAGGTCCCTTCCAACCTGAAATTTCTATGATTCGATGAAGTCTGAATTTGGTGTCAAAGCAGGGGAATTTTGAGACATAAGGACCGAATCTGCAGCCCATAACTGATCTTAAGGAGTCAGTTTTGCCACTGGGACATACCAGTTGGTTACAGCAACGGTATTTCCGCTCTCAACTCAAAAGCAGCATCCATGGAGCTGAGTTGTCTCCAACTGTGGATAGCTTTAAGTGGCAGATTGACTTGAAGCCATCAGCTCTTTCTCTATAAAGGTCTGTAGCCATTTGGAAAGACCTATCATGCAGAACATTGCAAGTCTCACCCCACCATGAGCAGAGGAGAACCACTCATTCTTGAGACGGTACAAGATTCCCAGAGTTATGGGTTATGGGGGTTTTGGGGGTGCTTTTGGTTTTTTGCAGGGTTTGGGGTTTGCTTTTTTTTTTTTTTTTTAATTGCATTTCTAGGGCCAGGGCTTGCCCCACAGCCTGATGGAGAGAGGCAAGTCACATGCCATGGAATTTGCAAAGTGGCAGACTTATTAGCTATGAGAGATGAGTGTGCACAAGGGGGTGATACAAGACTTCAACATTTGCTAGAGTGATTATTTTCCCCATATCCCTCCAGCACAGGTCTCAACAAAGGTTGACAGTACAGCTAAAACAACATACACATACACTCTTCTGTAGTGGAAAATGCAGCTTTTTGCATTAGGCTGCATTTGGGATTTGGCTGGGATGGGGGATGGAAATATACACACACACATATATCCACCCAGCCAGGAGAAGCTGTCTGGTATCTAGTTATATATATATAAACACAGTTTCAAATACAAAATAATAATAAATAAATAAATGGCTGTTTTAAAACTGATTTTCCCTTCTCACCCCAGCCAAGATCAAAAACATAAATATATATAAAATCCGGATACAATCATCATTTTTAGAAAGATGCAGTGCATAAACACTGCCTTCAGCAAGCCCCAGCCAACAGTCATACTTCTTGCAAAAGCCAAGGCCTTCTCAAGTGCAGTCCAACAGCACGCAGTGGGCACATCTCTACATGCGATTGGCTGCGCAGTTGTTACTGCACATTTAGTACACATTTAGTACCTGCTTTAGCAAGTACTAAAGGACTGTGCAGTAACCATCAGTACCGTGCAACCCCAGCGCCACAAAGTGTGTAGCTCATTGGTAACTGTGCAGTAGCAGCAACATCACAGTTCCTGCTCACCTACACTACGTCACCATAGCAATGAGCTACAGCACCGTAGCTCATCACTATGGCGATGTAACACCTCATGTAAACACACCCAGCAACATTCAAACAAGTGATGGGTTAGAGACAGATGCGTTGCTGCTTTATAGTACTCGGCCAGGCCAGCTTGGCTGGAAGCTGTGAGCCGAACCGTCTAGCCAACTCTTGTGAGAATTCCCACAAAGTTACACAAGAGTGCATAAAACAATTTCAAATACAAAATAATAATAAATAAATAAATGGCTGGTTTAAAACCGATTTTCCCTTCTCACCCCGGCCAAGATCAGAAACAAGCTCCTATGCCCAAATTAGCGCCCAGACCACCACAGCGCTGGGCAATGTTGATGAGATACTTGCATATGGTCTCCAATCACAATCATGTCACGGTCCAAGATTTTTTATTCTTTCCCTTCCTGCTCCATAACCCACTCCACCCATGCCCTACAGGCTATGAGATGAGACCATCCCAGTGCTGGAGACCTCAAGAAACAACACACAGTATGATGGACACCATGCGAGTTCCCTGTAAGTGGCCATGCCGGCTATATCTTGTGGTAGCGGAAGGAGACCTGGTGATTTTCTTGCAACATCAAGATGGATTATATTGATCAGCCCATCCATCTCCCCACCAGTATGGGTCTGCAGGAAATGCAGGACTACCAGCATCCTATGAAGCCAACAGAAACGTAAACCATGTAGAAGGCAACATTTTTGCCTATCCCCTTCGCATCAACCAGCCACTACTACAGTACATACAAGGAGACTAAAGGTTTATCATCTGTATTTTAGTTGATGGACAAGACAGTTTATAACACATAAATATTAAAACCACTAGACAACTTCCCGGGTCCCGCTTCCAACTGATCAACAGCCAGAACTGCTCACATGCAATACGATGGGCCACATGAGAGTGTGCGCAGTCTCCCCCTTTTCTCATTTCTGATGAGCCAGCCAGTCTTTGTTCAGCATTTACACTGCTAGTGTGCAACTGCAACACATCCCCAAATTTAAAAGACACCCCTCGTATGGGGCTTGGGAAGACTCGTGGGTGTTACAAGGCCATTACAGTAAAAATCCTAGAGAATGCCCTTTCTAGCTGCTGTGAGTCAAGACTCAGCTACTCAAGGACATGTTCTGCAAAAAACCATAGCTTACTGGTTCCCAAGAGAACAATGGTTGCCACAGACACTTCCTGCCGACTCAGTTCAGCTTATGTCTTTACTTATCCCTTTACTCCAGACGGCTCTGTTCCCTCCGTTTTTCTCTCCGTTCCCAAGAGAAGCAGCTCCTGACCCACCTCCTTCTATCCATCAACACTAAGGGGCAACTAGTGGACCAGAACCTGCTGGTGGGATCTTGTAGTAGCGCTGGAGACTCCTTTCAGTGCTAAGACTACAGAGCAGGGGACGAGCATCACAAGTGTGTGGTTTACTCTCAAGCAAGAGTAACTTGGAAGGACTGCTTTTGAGGAAAACATAGAAAATGGATTAGAACAAGTTAAACTGGCACCTTCTACCATAGCACTGTAGTCAAAGCAGTGTGGGTTTCAGCACAAAGTTAGCCAAGTCGACGCTCGGCGGCCCAAGTCGACGCTCCCTTTGATGGATGCCATCCAATTCAGAGTCTATCTGGACTTGCTGCAATTTTGTAGGCATCGCCAGGGTGTAACGACATTAGAAATATTCTGCTAGGACGCTAGTTAAGCCAGGATGAATGGTGGGCAAAGGGTATGGCAAGGAATAGACTGATGAATTCCAAACCTGGGCTACTTGTGGGGATGTGACACTACGCCCCCTTGCAAATCAGCACAGTTATATAAAAGACAGATTTCAACTGGTCTCAGAAATACCAGAAAGACTCAGTCTCGAAAACAACAAAACATGCAGACAGGGGAAATGAAATTCAGGTGGGAATGCTGGATCATCTCATTTGCTCCATGGTGCTGTGTGAACACAAGAGCTAAGTGGATTAAGCCGATACCACAGGGCTTTGCTTCCACCAGACTGACAGAGAGTCAAGGAGAGGGATCATAACAGAGCATCGCTATGCAACACATAATCCTCTCTCACAACAATAGACTGCGCTTGGTAGCAAACGAATGCCTAGTAATAATCAGTTTGGGATACACTGCGAATGTAATCCCTGAGCGTCTTGGCTGAAACACTGAGCAAATTCCTGTTCATTCCCAACTGGGCAATCAGACCCTGCAGTGCTCCTGAGCCAATTCCTGGAATGGCCTGAATGCAAGCAGCGGTAGTCCAAGCTGGGCACCCAACCATGGGAATTCCTAGACCATACTATCACTCTCCCCAGCTCTGGACTGCGGCTCCCCAGAGTCTGGGCATTAAACCTCCTTTCCATCTCCTTTTGGGGCAAAGAAGTCAGCTGTACATTCAGAGCAGCCTACGCATTCCTCCCGACAGCGGGGCTTTTGCTCCAGACGGGCTCTTTGGAGAAACGCTCCTCTTAAAATCTGACCCCGCTCCGATCCACTGCCACATACCTTCAACTCCCATTTATTTGCTCATTGTCCCAGGTCAAGAAACGATGGCCACCATCATCCCCCCTCGCCCAGTTCGCATGCTCCCCAACCCTGAACCCAACCGGTCCCTCAACACCAACTGCTGCCATTAGTCCATATTTCAAGTAATGCTTCAGCTGTTTCACAGGTTGCAATAGTAAACATTAGCCCCCTGCCAGAGATGTTTTAAAAGCAAGTCTTCTCTTTGGGTCAGTTTTAAGATATGTTGGACAGAGCCCCACCTGCGAAGGTGAGGGGTGAAGGCGCAGAAACACGTACAGTGTTGTAAGAACATGAACGTTTGCAGGTGGAAAACCGACTGGGGGATTTCAGATGAGAGCAAAAAAAACTCTCCCCCCCACCAACCCTCCAGAAGAACATAAAATAAATTCCTATTCAGCATAATGAGACTTGAAAGACTGTAAGCCTGCTTTAAAGCTAGGATTTCCAGGCCAACTTCAGCTTCAATTTTTTTCTTGAATCAGTCAACTTTTATAAAGCTCTGCTGAGGATGAAAAGTGTGACATAAAAAACAAAATACAATTCCTCGCGGGCTATCAGGGGACAACCTCAGGAGAGACAAGCTCGTGTTTGGGAAGCTGTTTGCAAGACCCAATTGGGAGCTAACCAAAAAACTGGATTTTGCATTTTTCTACCTGCAGACAAATCACAGGCACAAATCCCATTTTTGCTTTGAGACCCCCAGCTCAGTAAGCAAATGGGGAAGAGTGCAGGCATAAAAAAAATAGTAGGATGTTTCAAGGTCCAGGGTGCTGAGAGTATACCTTTAAACAAAACGACCTGATGCCATGTGCGTCTACACAAGACATTAAAAGCGCAGTACACTGATTCTCCCACACATTAGCACGTTATAGCAAAAGCCATGCTAATGCACAGTAGAATTAGTCTACCGCATGTTGACATCCTGTAAAAAACACAAGCCAGTGCTACCGTGCAGTAGCACCAATTACAGCACATTAAGTTAGTACCTCATATGACAGGTACTGAACTAGAACAAGTTAACTAGCACCCTCTACCACACCACTGTAGTCAATGTAATAACAGGCACTAAATTTAATGTGGCGTAATTATGGCACGTTAATGCATGTGTAGACATGCCACGGTAAGCCACATCCCCTACTGCTTTGTCAGCCGGCATGGCAGAGGAACAAGGGAGAGCAGGATTTGACTTGCCGAACAGAACAATTAGATATGTGGAAAGGGGTTGGTTTTTAAGGCATCTGCCTGACAGCTCTGGAGACTGAAATCCTATTTTACATCGAAAACAAGTAGAGGGGATAAAGAGCACTGCGGTCTCTGCACTTCGATCCTCTCCTCCCACAACTGGTCCAAGTCCCTGCTCTTCCACTAACCTCCTGCGCGACTCTGTCTCCTCACCTGCGAGATGGGGAGAAGAGTACTTCCCCGTTACAGATGGAGACGTTCGGATACCAATGCTAGGAACCATATCAAGCAACACCAATAGATCCCAACCGGCCTGAAAGTTGTCTGATGCCTCGGCTAAAAGAAGGGACGGCATTCAGTTTTCAAGCTTCCTGCCAACACCGCCTCCAAAGCAAGACTTAAGGAACAGCAAGGCAATCCCCAGCCAGCCATGCAGCTGGTGGTCTCCAGCCTCACTCCAGCTTATTCCCCAGGGGCTTGACAGCAGCTAGAGGGGGCTAAACAGTCATTACCAAGTGGGGCCCAATATTGCCTTTGGGTTTAGAGGTGAAAAACCCCTCTGTACCGCACCAACAATCCCTCCAGAAAGCCAGGATTTGCCCTCCAGCTACAAGCATTCACTTGAAGAACCGCAGAGGCAGACCTGGAATAAGAGGGATTCATTTTTATGGCTGAGTGGCACATGAGCTCAGTAGGTCGAACAGCCCCAGTTCAGCTTCCTGGCTGCTTGAAAACGGTTGGGGGGTATGTAATGTGAGAGTATTGCATTTTGAAGAACGCCCTGTGTTTCAAAGGGAGAGCAAGAGACTTTTTCAGGGGAGATACCCTGCCTTCTGGGGTTTTTTTCTGCACCCCTGCTAGAAGAGGCAGGTATTCTGCATTTCACTGTCTGATCTCCTTCGGTCTTATCCCCTCCAGGAGGGGAAGGGGGGGAAGGAATGGGAACATGACATTTCTTCCTGGATAACTGCATCCCCTTTCATAGTGCCCCTCAGATTTGTAAGACATGCCTGACCAGACATGCCTCGGGAAAAGGTCAGCCCTTCTAGGATTAAGGAACTTAGCAACGCTCCGGAGAGGTAGTGGGGAAGTCATGTTTAATGATACTTTGCTGAGAAACATGGGTGAATTTAATTAAAACATCACTTACTCCAGCCCGGTGGAACTAATTGAGTGCTCTAATATTCTGACTTTTCATTAATGGGTTACAAAAGAGGGCCGCGATTGTGGGCTTGAGGGGGAAGGACATGGCGGCGGGGGGGGAAGAGGGTGTTGGAAGAGAGTCTGGCCTTGCTATTTAATATAACTGAGGAACTTCCACTTAATTGTCGGCGAGGGAGCTTTACTGGGTTGACTTCCAACCCCCGCTGAAAGAATAGCTGAATGAGCTGCGGCAGATTTGGCAGAGGACGGGAAATTGCTTTTTTAATAAGTGGTCTATTCAGAGCTCATGCCTCGCAATAAAGAGGAGGCCGGAGAAGTCCTCAGCCTAATTACCTCATCTTCACGCCAGACAAGCTTGCCCTTTCATGAGCGGCTGAGGTCATATCGAAAGCGCTTAGCGAGCCATCATGGGCACAACCGGGTCAGCGATCATTTCAGCGTTTGTGGCAAAATTGCCGTCAACCCATGGGTGGGTGGGGAGACAAAATAAGGGGTGGAAGACGAAATAAAATTAGAGACTTCTATCATGGAAAGACGCTCAAGCTAGGAAACCCTCTTTTGGAGAGGTACCTGCCAGAAACAGAGGTCACTCGTGAGTCTCATGGCCCGATAAAGAAGTTGCCTTGTTGACCGGATGCTGCCAACGTAGCCAATGAAGCCTTGCCCCAACTCTGCTGGATCTCAGGGGACCCATTACACGTTCTGCCAGGCCGGGAGTAATGCTTCCCAACTTTCGAGCATCAATTAATGTGCTATGCTTTTAATGGGATACCCCTTGAACATATGCTCTTTGTGGGGAGACACCGGTGCTAAGCAAAGCTATTGGGGAAAGGAGTCTCCCCCTGGCTGTGCTTGGACCACCCCAAGGAAGGTTTTATAGGGCATTGCTTCTGATCGACACCAGCTAGTCAATAAACTGATGTCATACAATGAATGCAATCCCCACCACCACCATCACCAGCATGGACAAGTGTTTCAAATTAAGAAACAGGGTGGTACTTTGGTTAGTGTGAACAGGAAACCTAGGTTCAATCCCCTCCTCTGCCAAAACGCTGCTTGTGTGACCTCTGTCAAGTCACTTAAGTGGTTTATACATCAGCTTCTCCCCTTCAAGATGGTAACAACAGCCCTCATGGGGATGACGGTACCATATGAAAGTACAACTGGAAGGGATCTCAGGAGATCTGATCAAGACAGGATCAAGCCCGACCAAACCACCCCAACCAAATGTTGGCCTAACTAGGGATGGAGATTCAACGACTTCTCTGGGTAGCCCATTCTCATCTTGATAACCCACATAGTGAGGTACTTCTTCCTAATCTCCAGCCTCCATTATCTCTGCTGCAGCTTGAGGCCATTGCTTAGTCCTGTCTGCTACAGCTACAAAAAGCAACCCCATCTCCATTCCCTCTATAAGTCGCCCTTCAGGTATTGGAAGACTGAGCAGATATTACTAAATCCTTCTGGTCTTTTCTTCTCCAGAGAAAAATAACCATAGTTCCTCAAGCCATGCTTCCCAGGCCTCTAATCACGTGTTGCTCTCTGCTGGACCCCTTCCAGTCTGTCCATCTCCTCCTCGACACGTAGGAAGGATGCTGCTGGCTTCTTTTGCAACCAGAGCACAAGCTTTAAGTACTTCATGACAGTAAAACTACATAAAGTCTTTACAGTGGCATTTAAAGAATGGTCTATTGTAGTTCTGATTAATTCTTGACTAACAAAAGATGGGCCTTTCCATTCTTACGTCCCTATGCTGACTTACTGATCCACATTAAAAGCCAAGACATGGTATACGTTGGCCTCCTTAGTTAATTCACTTTAATTCAAATTGGGATTCAAATGAGTTTTAGAGCAGCCCGCTCTCAGACCTTTCAAATTAGCTTTTCATGCTACGGCACGGGTGCATGGTTTGCAGTGCACGGTTTGCAGTGCACAGAAGGAGGATTAATCAATGCCTAGCTGCTTCTGGTGTGGAGAGGAGAAAACAGGCCCAGTGTTCAAGCCAAACTGAACTGGCTAGCCTGTCCCCTGTCACCTTCACTGAAAGCAATGCTGAGAGGTGAAGAGCTCTGGATGGATCAATAAAAACGCAGGTTCTGATCCTTCCCTCAGCAAGCGCGGCAATGGATATGAGGCCTATGATAGGCATGTTTTTATCTGTATGGAAAGCAAGGACTTCAAGGAAAAGATAAGTATAGACAGAATAAGGAGCGTTCTTTGTAATCATAGCACAGCTAATATAAAAGCCAAAGCCAATTACATTTAAACCTTTCCAGCATGCAAAGGTCCCAAGCGTTATCAGTTTAGATATTATCTTACATGAGGCAGGTTTTGCAAGGCCTGGTCATCCAACATGAACAAAGATGGACCGAGCCAGATAGCAAGGGACCTGGCTCATTTCTCCTGCCCGCATATGAAAAGCGTGCTAGCCAGATGGGTTGGCCCCAGGGTTACCTCCATCCTTGGGATTTTGAGAGCAAGTCGCATGCGTGCTCTGCTGGAATGGTTTAGACAGGGATGACTCTGCCTCGAGCAGGAGGCTGAGCCAGACAACTTCCCGAGGACTTTTCCAGTCCTCTCTTTCTATGATCCTATTCCATGATGGTTTGCCACCCTGGTGACACATGTCAAGTGGCTTTTCACTGAAACACTCAAGCAGACGTACTTCAGATAGGTCTCTCTTCCTGGTTAAAAACCCCTGTTCTAAAGGATGCAGACATTGCACTGCAGAAGGTAGTCGTGAAATAGCACATCTGGACAGTCGCACCCATTAAGTGCCTTCTACAAGACGCACCATTTGATTCTCCATGATTTGGCAAAGCATATTCAATACACTAGTATCTAAAGCCTCCTATGCACTATGCAGCCAATACATTTAGAACAAGGTGGTCCCTGGTCCCAGAGTCCTAGCTTAGGCTATAATACCCTAAAGGTTGTGCATACCTTTGAGATTAAAATCCACTGATGGATCACTTAAGCATTACTGCTGAGAGCAGGACCTCGGGCCTATAGCTACAGGGGCGAATGTATCCAAAAGCCAGCATGTTATAACTTGGAAAATGAATAGACAGGAGAGAAAGGGCGGTTGCGAGGGGCTCTTGCATGGGGTCTTCACATGCATGGCTTAAAACAGAGCCAGACACTCTGCAGAGTGCCAGTGCTTCACGAGACCTCCCTTTCACCCATTTGCAGAAAAGGAGTATGCAGGGAGTTGTGCCAGGTAATGCAGACAGACCCCTCGATCCTGGACTTACAGAGAACAGATCTGTGCTGGCATCTCAGAAATAACCAACACCATGGGCAAGGGTTTGATGATTTTAGGGCTATCGTCAGTTAACATCTGCCTACAAAACAGCAGACTGGTCTCAAAAGGACTGGAAGGGGCCTCCTGGGGCAAGGCTCCAGATTTTTGTCTTCCCTTTTATAAATGAAGGACAGGGCGATGGCAGGCATGGCCTCGCAGTGCTGCAGCATGCGGCTGCAACACTGAGGGGCAACACTGCCTTATTTAGTTCTGCTAGAATGACACAGCTGAGCAACAAACACTAAAATTGTAATGCAAAGACTAAAATTGTAATACAAAATACTAAAATTGCAATACAAAAATACAACCCACCCCCCCAGGCTGCTCTTTGTGCACAACCCAAGGGAAGGGTTGCACCACAGACTTAAAATTGCTCAGGGTCTGAAGTGTGCCGTTTCCATCTTGGGCGCAGGAGTGCCAGCAGCTATCCTCAGCGATCAGCTAAATCCCATGCTTTTTTTTCCACTCTGGACTAGGACAGTCGGGTGCTGCGCTCGTACGTGCCAACAGGCAAGACGGGCACGAACAGATCACCTTGCTCTGTCGCACGTATGAAAAAAATGAACCATCCCTCATGCAATCGGCGTCAGTGGCAGCGATTCCTAGAATGCAACCAGCCCGGCAGCACCAGACCGGGAAACTGGAGCCCCAGGTTCTAAAATCACAGCCCAACCCTTATATCCAATCACACGGACAATAACAAGGATTATATACTATTTATAGGCTTACAGTATGTCCTAGTTCTAGGTTTGCACAGTGAAACGCTGATACGAGGCACCTGCGCCAGCCAATCTGAGTGGTTTTAGTGCAGGGCAAGTGAGGAGTGCCAAACAAAGCAGAGATGAAGGTGGAAAAAAGTTTCCCTTCAGAGCTGGATAAAAGCCCTGCCCTTTCTCGTCTCCTAAAGGGAGGCTCCCTTGCACACCACGGCAAAAAAAAAAAAAAAAAAAAATCCCACAGTGAACAAGGTGTGTTCGAGTCACGGAGGAGGAAGAAGGGTCTGAAGGAGGAAGAGACACCTGGACGGATTCAGACCAAGCTCCAGAGAGATGAAAAGCAAAGCAAAATTCAGCCATGACACCCCCTGCCACTACACACCCTACTGACACGGGGCCTGAAGTCCAGATAGGACCAGGGACTCACCTTCATGCCCACGAGGTTGTTGTGAAAGTCCACCCTGGCTCGCAGGTCCTTGATGGATTTCTTCCCCAGAAACTCCTTGACGAACTTATTGCTGTACTTGAGGTTGTCGCCACAGCCGCCCCACTGCCAGGCCTCCCTGTTCTCCAGGTCAGGGGCTTCATCGCAGGTGCAACGCTCCATGCGCCCGGCGCTGCAGGCTTTGGCCATGGCATGGGTGAGCCCTGCTGAGGAAATGGCATAGAGGAAGGCTGTTTCCTTAAAACCTAGGAGAGAGCCAAAAGGACACCATTACCTGGGGCTCAGCAAAAGAAGTTGTACTATATGTGCAGGCAACACTGCAACGAGCAGCTGAACTGGAAGGAACAAGTTGTGCCAAAACCGCCTGTTGAACTCTGTGGGATGACGTAGTAGAGAATGCAATGAAGGGAACCTCTTTCCCTTGGCAGGGCAGCAGCAACCTGAAGCTCTCCACAAGTATGTGGCAAGGTCTGTGGGGCTGATCGAGGGAAAAAGTGGTCCCAGTGGTGTGCGTGGATCTGCCAAGACCATCCTGCTTCCAATCGAGCAGAGTGCCATCGCAGAGATGAGGCCAGCCAGGACTTCAAAGCCACCACCCACGTGTGTACTACAGCCTTGAGCAGCTAAAGGGTTACAAAGGGGGGGGGGGGAACCCCAAGGATGCCTGCACCAGCTAATTTAGTTTTCCCTCAAAACAGTGGAAAAAAGTCCTGCACAACGTAAGCGAGCCAGACTGAGCAAAACAGGCGGTTAACTGCATCCTCTGGAAATCTCAAGTCTACCAAGTTAGCTCTCTCTCTCACACACTTG
>NW_017728886.1:4433515-4438487 GCF_001723895.1 Crocodylus porosus | reverse complement strand
CCCACGTGTGTACTACAGCCTTGAGCAGCTAAAGGTTACAAAGGGGGGGGGGGGAAACCCCAAGGATGCCTGCACCAGAAGCATGAAGTCTTGATGGCCGGTGCTGAAGAAAACTAGCAGCAACGTAAGCGAGCCAGACTGAGCAAAACAGGCGGTTAACTGCATCCTCTGGAAATCTCAAGTCTACCAAGTTAGCTCTCTCTCTCACACACTTGAGACTGAGACCGTTTGCACTGTATTGGAAAATAAACTGGAGCGAAGCTAGGGTGGTTTGCATTAAGGTCATACAAGGAGCCAACGATGGAGCAACTCCTGCACGGCTGCGTAGTTGAGGTCAGACTCCAGAATTCGAGTCTGGACTTCACTCGAGAAACACCCCCGTGCCCAAAGTCACGCAAGCCAATTGCAATAGAGGTGGATCCATCTGTAAAGCCAGTCCACCACCCCAGATTACACCAAACTGTCGCGAGACCATTCCTGGAGCCGCCACTGGGAAGGTTCGTGCCGAGCGATCACAGGGCACCGCACCATCCCGATTATTGCTCCAGCATCATCGCATTGCTCTCCGACACCTGGCACTAAAAATGAGATGGGAGAGACAGGTTGGACAGGGCAAGGGCTGATCATAGCTCTGCATGGCCATGGTCTGAGCAGGGAGAATTTCCCCTTCTGCTACCAATTCAGGAAACAACTACTGAACACCGCATCCTTCACTCGAAGCACGGCACTGGCAGGGGTAGTCACTGGCTCATCTTAGTACCAGCCCAGCCCCAGCATGGGTATATTCTCCATATCCGGTACCCAAGGGGGCATGACACCCTACCCCACATAAGGGATCATAAACCCCATTACCCATCATCTCACAGTGGCCAATTTAACCTATTGCAGGTGCAGGCTCCATCAGATCATGGCAAGGGTGTCCAGCTGCTGTCAAGAGAACACAATTTGCTGGACACCTGACAGAAGGTAAAACAGAAATGGGTTCGGCTCCACACTGGCTCATAACATCTGCCCTGCACCAGAAGGCAGGAAGGATTTAAGGGAATGATCTGGTTCATCTGCGATCACTGAGTACAAAAGGCATGTTTGCACTTTTTGGCCTCGCAAGAGAGCCTTTTTCCAGGGTTACCCTGTACTTCCAGGCCTGTCTTTTCACTGTGCGTGCAGAATACAAGCTTTCCATGTAGGAAATTAATTTTGGGGGGGAATGATCATTTGTCTAGGCTATGCCAGGTGCTAGCCAGAATGCATGGGTACCACTGCCCTCCCTTGGACAGATGTCAGAACTGCTCCACTGTGCATCATAGGCTCTGTACTGCTCCGAGCGATGCTCCAGGGCTTTTGGAATAGGATGGCCCAGTCTTGTCGCTGTCCCAAAAAAAGGAAGGAAGTGCATTCTGTGGTTAGAGATCCCGAAGGAAAAATGTCACTTATGAGCAATGCCAAAACCAGCCATCAATTGACCTGCTAAGAAAGCAACCATTATTTTCTCCTTGGTCTCAATGGGATGCTGGATACCTTCTGCATGTGACAAGCCCAGCATTAAAAAATATATGTGTATATATATATTCTTATTTTATTTATATAGAACAAGAACAACAGACATGCAAGGTCAGAGATGCACGTGGAGAGAATGGATCCACTCTGGTGGCATGCTGCCACTACAGGGCTTTGGTGGCAAGATGCATTTGTTCAAGTATTAAAAAAAGTAATAATACCAGGGACTTGTTCTCTGTAGAGGATTTCATAACCACCCCACTAGATATAAAAAGCTTATTCTGCTCTTCTCCCATCCTTCATTCCCCATGCCCATCAACCAAGGTATCAACTCACTCTTGGGCAGCTCACACGCTTCACCCAAGTTCATGTGACATTTGGCTCTGGCCAGATTTAAAGCCATCTCCATGGTGCACTATTTGATTGCACCAAGATATTTTGTAACAAGATAATGAGCTCTAAATCAATGCAGGCATTCTAACCTCAGGTGCCTAGGGAGCCTGCCATCCAGAGCTATCCAGTTTCAGCCATTTCCAGAATTGCATGCAAGTCTCCAAAGAGGGAATCCAAAGAGAATAATAAATCCTTTAACTGCACATTTGTTATTTTAAGAAATAGACCACTTATCTGGAAGTTGCAACCCAGCAATCGAGCAGTTTTCTGGTGACTGAACATAAGGTACAGAGGAAGAGTGTGGGGGGGAAAGAAAAAAAAAATGAGGCAAGTCAGCTGCTCTCCTCCTGGGAAGGGCACGCTAAGTCTTAAAGGATGAAAAAAACCACACTCCAGCTTGCCGGGGTTTTAACTACAGCAGGCACATGCCCCTTTGCCCTGAGGCACGGCTTGCTGCAATGCCGAGACAGGAACCAGCAACTCCTTGCGCGGAGGAGTGAAAGATTGAAGGGGAGTATGTTGTGCTAGAGGCACATCTGCAAGATTAACAGTGTCTGTGGAGGGTACAGATGAGCGCAGAGAAATAAAACATGGAACAATGAGACAGCAGGCAGACTACTGCAGCCTTTGGCAGGGTCATTTATTACGCAGTGCCTTTTCTTGCAGAGGCAGATAACGCATTCTGCCTTGTGCGGTATCCAGGTCCCTGTGACGAGCTACCCATCGGGACAGCTCTCGGCCTGAAAAAACAGACTGTGGCCTCTGGGTGTCAGCGTGAGAAAGCCCATTAGCCAGGGGTACCTCCAGCCGGCAGACTGTACTATGGGTCCAAGCAGAACCGTGCAGACTTCCTTTGCTCCCTACCATCGCTGACACCGCATCAGTTTAGACAGCTGTGCGTGCCTAATTTTGTGCTGGAGGAAGCCTACCGGAAGAGAAAAGTATGGCCTAACAGCTGGAGCAGAGTTGCAAGTTAAGACTCCTAAGCCTCTACTCCCAACTGCATGGCCTTTCACTCACCCATTTTACAGACAAGCAGGTTGAAGCACCAGAGGGGGTAAACACAACCGACCACTTCTGTAGCTTCCTGGGTGGTAGAGAGTCTAGAAAGCATGGGGTTGGCTTTCCCTGCTCTTCACCCAGAAAACAACTCGGATTACAATAATTTTCTGCTAGAGAAACTAGAACTCACTTGTGAAGACATTTTCTCCCTTCCTACACGGTAGAGTAACTCCCAGTGCATGCTCTCTCCTCACCCAGCTTCTGCTCTAGGAAGAAGACCCCCAAAAGAGAGAAACACGGTAAAAATTTCTCTCTGCTAAAAATAAAAATAAAAACCAACCTCAACCTTATTTTTCCTTTCGGGAAATAAAAAAGCAGGTAGGCACATCCTCACAGTGGGAACACGATTCCACCACAACTATTTCCCTCCTTCTTCTGCAGCAGCAGTGCCCTCATCTCCTTTGCTCCGAGCAGCACAGAGCATGCAACGGCATCCCTTGTTGCAGGAAAGGGTTGGAAATGAAGACTCCTTCGGTAACAACTGCCTGTTAACACAGGGGACTGGAGGCAGCGCCTTCAGTCTGATGATTTAGCATGAAATCATCGATACGACCCTTTGCAATGGGGGGGGGCCGGCCCTTTGCAACTCAACCTACCAGTCCATGGCCATAGGCCCCCGATCCCTGGGGCTTACCTCTCTTCAGCAGGCTGGCCCTGTAGCGCCCCTCGAGCGTGCAGTTCCACCGTTCGAAGCGGAACTGGTACTGGCACTCCAGGGCACTCATGCTGATGGCCTCCATGAGGGTCTCGGCCACCCCGGGGTCCCGCCGACACATCCTGCGCTGCTTTTTCTCCAGCTTCAGGCGGTCGCACACTTTGTAGTGGGCCTTGACGGCAGCTTCCTCCATTTCTGAGGTCAGAGGGAGGATGGTCAGGGGTTCATTCCCAGTCAGCCTGCGAAAGGAATAGGGCATGGGGGGAAAAGGGAAAGAAAGAGCAGAGATCTAGTCAGCGCAAGCAAAACGGCTATCCCCATTCACGCGTTCTAGCGCGTCAAGCTGATGCCAAAAGCAGAGATCTGGGGAGCTTTTCTCCATAGGGAACAACCCAGGATATATGCAGCTCCCTAGATCTATTCCTTAACCCAGAACTTCATAAACCACAGCTTCAGGCAACACTGCCAAGAGGCTTCAGTTAGAAAGAAATGAACTTGGGAGGGGAAAAAAAAGACTAGAAATATTTGGAAGCTTTAGAGAAATACGTGTCCCACCCCCTCTTCCCCTCTCCAGCCTCCTCCAAAACACAAGGTCCTTGACTCGCACAATGTGCAATAAGAGCAGCCAGCATACTGTTCCTGGTGTCGAGTGACGGGCTGCTGGACACCGCCCAGGCTGGCATCGGCCCCAGGGAGTAAAGAAGCGGCAAGGAACATCTGCTGGAGGCATGAGCCGTCCGTTGGCTCCGCTGCCCGTACCCCACTCTCCTGGCTCTGCCCTCTTCCGGCCAGGTGCCAGTGCAGTCAGTCAATGGGAATCACTATATAGGGTTTCGAGGGACCTGAAGATACATTTCCCCAGCCAAAAAGGAAGAACTGCTCGAGCCAGAATTCAAAACATGCTGGAACACTTCAGCCCTGGGCGGATGCGCGCAGAGCCGGCGCGGGGCTGGGCCTGTGGCGTCTCCAAGATGCACGCTTGGCAGCTTTCAGCGCTTGCATAGACAGAAAAAAGGGTGCTGGGGGTAGAGATGGCGAAGAGGGAGGAAAAAATAAATAAATAAAGGAGCCCCTCTTCTTTTCCCTCTATTTTTTTTTTTTTTTTTAAATGAAACACTAGTCAGGTTTGCAGCCCCTAAGGAGTCAACCTCTGCTGCAGGAACGCCTATTTGCTTTTCATTTTACAGGGACGCTGTGTTCCTGTTACTCGGGGGTTTGTGTTGCCCCATCCTCCTCCAAACATGAATGATAATGTCAAGATATTCCTTTATGAAAAGGCATGGATCCACTGTGCTGGCCAGGTACCCACATGCCCCCAGCCAGTACAGCTGGCAAGAAGGAAGGAAAAAAAAAAAGCTAATTTCT
>NW_017728886.1:4423535-4433415 GCF_001723895.1 Crocodylus porosus | reverse complement strand
GCTAGAGAAACTAGAACTCACTTGTGAAGACATTTTCTCCCTTCCTACACGGTAGAGTAACTCCCAGTGCATGCTCTCTCCTCACCCAGCTTCTGCTCTAGGAAGAAGACCCCCAAAAGAGAGAAACACGGTAAAAATTTCTCTCTGCTAAAAATAAAAATAAAAACCAACCTCAACCTTATTTTTCCTTTCGGGAAATAAAAAAGCAGGTAGGCACATCCTCACAGTGGGAACACGATTCCACCACAACTATTTCCCTCCTTCTTCTGCAGCAGCAGTGCCCTCATCTCCTTTGCTCCGAGCAGCACAGAGCATGCAACGGCATCCCTTGTTGCAGGAAAGGGTTGGAAATGAAGACTCCTTCGGTAACAACTGCCTGTTAACACAGGGGACTGGAGGCAGCGCCTTCAGTCTGATGATTTAGCATGAAATCATCGATACGACCCTTTGCAATGGGGGGGGGCCGGCCCTTTGCAACTCAACCTACCAGTCCATGGCCATAGGCCCCCGATCCCTGGGGCTTACCTCTCTTCAGCAGGCTGGCCCTGTAGCGCCCCTCGAGCGTGCAGTTCCACCGTTCGAAGCGGAACTGGTACTGGCACTCCAGGGCACTCATGCTGATGGCCTCCATGAGGGTCTCGGCCACCCCGGGGTCCCGCCGACACATCCTGCGCTGCTTTTTCTCCAGCTTCAGGCGGTCGCACACTTTGTAGTGGGCCTTGACGGCAGCTTCCTCCATTTCTGAGGTCAGAGGGAGGATGGTCAGGGGTTCATTCCCAGTCAGCCTGCGAAAGGAATAGGGCATGGGGGGAAAAGGGAAAGAAAGAGCAGAGATCTAGTCAGCGCAAGCAAAACGGCTATCCCCATTCACGCGTTCTAGCGCGTCAAGCTGATGCCAAAAGCAGAGATCTGGGGAGCTTTTCTCCATAGGGAACAACCCAGGATATATGCAGCTCCCTAGATCTATTCCTTAACCCAGAACTTCATAAACCACAGCTTCAGGCAACACTGCCAAGAGGCTTCAGTTAGAAAGAAATGAACTTGGGAGGGGAAAAAAAAGACTAGAAATATTTGGAAGCTTTAGAGAAATACGTGTCCCACCCCCTCTTCCCCTCTCCAGCCTCCTCCAAAACACAAGGTCCTTGACTCGCACAATGTGCAATAAGAGCAGCCAGCATACTGTTCCTGGTGTCGAGTGACGGGCTGCTGGACACCGCCCAGGCTGGCATCGGCCCCAGGGAGTAAAGAAGCGGCAAGGAACATCTGCTGGAGGCATGAGCCGTCCGTTGGCTCCGCTGCCCGTACCCCACTCTCCTGGCTCTGCCCTCTTCCGGCCAGGTGCCAGTGCAGTCAGTCAATGGGAATCACTATATAGGGTTTCGAGGGACCTGAAGATACATTTCCCCAGCCAAAAAGGAAGAACTGCTCGAGCCAGAATTCAAAACATGCTGGAACACTTCAGCCCTGGGCGGATGCGCGCAGAGCCGGCGCGGGGCTGGGCCTGTGGCGTCTCCAAGATGCACGCTTGGCAGCTTTCAGCGCTTGCATAGACAGAAAAAAGGGTGCTGGGGGTAGAGATGGCGAAGAGGGAGGAAAAAATAAATAAATAAAGGAGCCCCTCTTCTTTTCCCTCTATTTTTTTTTTTTTTTTTTAAATGAAACACTAGTCAGGTTTGCAGCCCCTAAGGAGTCAACCTCTGCTGCAGGAACGCCTATTTGCTTTTCATTTTACAGGGACGCTGTGTTCCTGTTACTCGGGGGTTTGTGTTGCCCCATCCTCCTCCAAACATGAATGATAATGTCAAGATATTCCTTTATGAAAAGGCATGGATCCACTGTGCTGGCCAGGTACCCACATGCCCCCAGCCAGTACAGCTGGCAAGAAGGAAGGAAAAAAAAAAAGCTAATTTCTAACAAAACTAATAAAAGCCATTTTTGTTTTGCAGTTTGTGGGAGGAAGGGGGTTTCCCCCTTCTCATCATCCATTTTCTCTTCCAAACTATTTTCTAATTAAAAAGTGAAAAACTATTTTTAAAAAGCTTTTGAAAGAACCTATATACCCCCCGCAAGAAACAACTGTATGGAGAGACTTTCCACACCAAAATATACTAAAAAAAAATGCTTTTAGTAACCAGCTTCATTTGCAGAGTTTTAACTAGCTCCACTGCCCTTGACTGAGACACTTGCTCAGGACCGTCTACCTAAGGAAGAAGGGTACTAGTGAACCATGGGTTGAAGAGTCACGTGTAGCACCATGTAGCCTTAAACTGAGCAGAACAGTCCAGCAATACAGAAGTGCAATGATTCAATGGACCATGCATCATTGGGATCCGTCAACCCATCTACTCTTATATATCAAGGAAGTTTGCTGAAGAAGTCTTTATCGTGAATAAAGGATACCCATGAATGTGAGAGAAGAGAAACACATCACAAGTATCTTCTAAAGCAAACCTCCTCTTAAAACATCAGTCCGAGGGCACTACAAGCCCTCTTTAGTATCTCAGAAGATGCATACAACAAGTAACTGTGAGAAGGGATGAGTACATAGGTGCTATAGCCAAGCTGGAGAGGGGCTCACTAGTCCGGATGTCATTTTTCAGGTGATCATCACCTTCTCAAAACAAAACCTATTTGAAATATCTAGGTAGGCACCCAATCATTAGTCTCCTTAAAGCCCAGGTTTTTTGTTTTGTTTTTTTCAAAAAGTACCAGGATGGGATTCAAAGTGCTGTGTTAGCAGCCTGGCCTCAGGCCTCCAGGATTAGTGCCTGGAAGGTCTGGGAAATGATAAAAATATCAAAGCGTTAAATGGACCGGTTGTGAACTGGATCGGTTTTATTCACTCTCACAGGAAGAGCTTCTGCAGGATGTTGCCAGATGTGACAACTGTGGCTTGCGGGTCACCACCAAGGTGACTACAAATATCCTAGACCAAGACATAGGCACAAAAATATCATGCCAGGCAGAGGATAAAAGTTATTTACCCCAAGTGCAGCTATGCCACACGTGACGCCCCAGAGAAAAAGTCTCCGTAAGATCCTAGAAAACGCGGGTTGGAAGGGACCTCAGGAGGTCACATTTAGTCCAACCCCCCGCTTCAAGCAGGACCATCCCTGTTTCCCCAGCTCTTCGGATCTCAGCCCATTAGCTGAGTTTTGCTCATTAGTCCAAATTTCTGAAGCATCTGGGAACAAAAGCGGTGGGAAAAGTTGTTTCTAATTTTCTACTTTGTGAAGATGGAAGTGGTGCAACATGCAATCCAGCGAGCCTGGTAAAAATGAAGGCCTCGGCATGCTGAGCTAGAGTTGCAGTTGCCTCAAGAAAACCATCTTCAGGACAAGACACTACTTCACAGCGTTAATGTGAAGGTTGCCAGAGGTCTAGAGCCCAATCTGCTGGGAAAACACATGCAAGGGAGAAGGGAAATACCTAGCCAAGCTGGTGAACCGGCTAGCTCTTCAAAAGAAACACCCCCATGGAACAAGTGACTCGGTGCATTCACAGGCAGGTGTTTTAAAGAAAAAACAACCAGCAGCACCGGCTCTGTGCCCGTTGCGGTTGGGGGCACCAAGTAGCAGCATCGGGATGCAGAGACACTTCGCAACAGTCACAGTAGAAGGGCTCAGGCATCATTTCCCTCCTCCTCTTCCCCCAAACAGTGCCATCAATAAACAAGCGCCAGCCGAGCTGAGCGAAGGCCCCCACATGAAGTGCTGGTTTGGAGCTGCCCCTGCATGGGACCTTTATAATCCAATAAAGCTCTTTTATGCAACGTAATGCAGAGTGGGGTCCTGTGAGGCAATGGTGTCAGTTGGATACCTTCTCAGCTCCTCACAAAGACCAAGCTGTTCCTTCCAAGGGGGCTGGAAGTCTTCTGGGGTGAGCAAAGTTCAAAGGCTTTTTTTGTTTTTTTTTATGCTCGCCCAAATCCTTAGCTTTTAGGATGAAATTGCCAACTAGTACCGTGTGCGATTGTGTTATTTTGGGCTGAGAGGGAGGGGGTTGCATGTCTTTCTTTGCTAGGACCTGGACTGAGACCAAAACAGCTCATTTCTCATAAATCAGAAGGACCAGCATAGTTTTTTTTTCCCCCCTCAATCCTTATGAGGGGAAGATGAAAGATACAGCACTGGGATGGGGAAAAATCAGGACACACAGGTACTCCGCTCACCTAGGCCAAGACAATTCTCCCTACTCTCCTTGCAAGCTTCTCTCTACCTGGTCTGTTGAGCCCTGATAGACCGTGAGCAGCATCTATGCTCTATTCATCTGTGCAACCCCTGACACCAGAGCCTTGCTTCTATTCATGTACTACCTACAGACATCTAGCATGAGGCTACATTTGAGCTCAACTCTGTTCCCCTAAATAATCTAGGGCTTCTCCATCCCCCAAAGGGAAGCACAGAGGTTTTTTGGAAGGGGAAAGCAAGTAAGCAAGAAAAAAGGGGGTTTTTTGGTTGGGTTTTTTTTGTTGTTGTTGTTAATACTTGAAGAAGCTTAAACAGGAAAACCCAGCTAATGTCAGTCTGCATCTTACTCCTCCTGCTCAAATGCAATCCATCATTTAGTTGGAAGCAGTAAGGGATGGGACTTCAGGTCTCAACGCCGTAACTGCTGTAACTATCGTTTCCGGGCCGACTCCGCATGCTCCCAGCCCGAGGCTGGATGGTAGCAGAGCTGCATAAATTCTGCAATACTATATTGCTAATTGTGGTGCTCTTATGGCCTTCCAGCTGTTGTGACCCTTAGGAGTTCAGCTCCGCTGTTATCATAGTCTTAGCAGGCATCAGACCTGCAGCTGGGGTGCTCCAAGACGGCTCGGTATCTGTAACATAGATTTCACTGGACTTCGAGATCGACTTTCCAGACGAGCTCTGTTTTCAGGCAGGCTCAGAGCCATAAAACTCTAAAAAACACCCAAGTTTCCTCCTTAGTAAGATCTGGCTCCCTCCCAAAAAACCACAAACCCAAGAACAAGATAGCGGTAGGCCCTGCAGACGCCCACGAGAGCGTTCTCCATTTGACACGCAAGAGTTTCCTTTGAGAGCGCCACCAGAGACCCAAGCCAAGGTGAGCTGCTTTTCTGTGGGAAAAACGCCTCTGCTACACCTGCCTGCAATGACAAGTCTGCTGAAATATAGCATTCCCGCCCCACTGCTTCCTCCTCGGCTGGCTTCTTCTTCCAAGGAGCTCTCTTAGGTGGATCCATACAAAGCCCCAATTGATTCTCCACCCCCAACCCTTCATTTTTATAATGAACGTTGCTCTGCTGCTGTGCTCGCCGTGTTATTTTTCATCATTTTTTCCTCACCCTTTTTTCTGCAAAAAGCTTATGAAAAGAGCAAAGCCGTCATTCTCAGAGCGACGCAGCAGAATACACCGCAGAGTCCAGCGACTCAGCAGTTCAGGAAACCGGACACTGCTTCATGCTGGACATCAAGTCTACTATTCCACTAGTCATTTTTCTCCCAGGAATTCCAGTTTTCCCTTCCTCTTCTCCGTACGAGGGAAAAAAAGGGTGACCTGCACTATACGCACTATTTAAAAAAAATTTTAAAAAAGCATAAACAGGTCAAACTCCTCATCAAAATACCTCTGCATTCAGTGGAGGTGAGTCTGGACCTGCTGGATGCAGCGACTGGCTTTGAGAGGCCTGCAACTCATGCTAAGAGATGGGTGGGTCACCTTAATAGAGTGAAACAAGGGTGTCAGAGTTTTTCCCAGGAGATAATATTCCCAGTGACTATTGAGCACCTTCAAGAGGAACAACCCCAGGAGCAGAACTGCTTTCAACACCCCCAACTTAAAATTTTGCTGCGGCCTTGGAAGGTCAAGTTGGATAACCCCACAGCCAAACAGGTCTCTACTGGAGCAAACAGAGAAGGGGGATAAGAGGTTAGCTCCGGTTTCTAAAAGCAACCGACCACCTACTGCCACCTCTGTCCTGCCCAAATGTCCCCATTCAGATCCATTCTCAAAGCTGCTTCCTGATCGCTGATAAGGCCAACCCTTCAAAACATCCCTCTGTTCATTCCCACTTCTATCTACTCTGGTCCTTAGCTCAAGGACTGCCACATGTTTCCTGCCTACCCTTCGCTTGCACTTGAAATATTTCCCTCTGCGGCCTTGCAGCAACGTGAGCTTCCACTGCCCCTTCTGAACAGGGACATCTGCCTTGGATCAGGTACGGGCTCTTCCTCCAGGTCGTTCTCTGCCCAAAAATGCTTTACAGCTGACCCAAGGTAGAAATCACATTTTTTTTTCAGATATAAAAGACGTGCACTTGAAACCTGCAACAGGTTAGCTCCATTTGTGTGTTCCCACTGCTGTAACTCTCCTTGTCCTCAGATGAAGGGTCTATGCACCTGTTCTAGACCTCTTCAGCTTGTAAGAAGCCTTCAGGGATGGCGCCAGTTATTCATGGCATGTGCGCACACTCCCTAGATCTCACCTGGGGCTTCCAGCTCAACATTCACTTGACCAACAAGTAACATCCCTATGTAGAGCTCACCGCGATGCTGTTAAAGAGCTGGAACGTCATGTAGGATGGGCACCAACAGTCACAGCCTCATAGCAATTAAGGGCTGGAAGGAACCTCAAAAGATCAAGTCCAAGCCCCGCACAAATACTGCTGAGATCAAATAATCCCAGGAAAGTGTCTGTCGAGTCTCCTCTTAAAGGCTTCCAAGGCTGGGGACTGCACCCCCCTCCTTGGGAAGTCTAGTCCAGATTATGGTCACCCTTAGTATAAAGGTGTTCTTCCTTGCACCCAACCTGAAACCATCCTCTAACACGTTATGGCCATTGCAACTTGTCTTCCCCTGGGGAGCCCTACTGAACAGTTTCTCTCCCGATATTCACCCCTTACACACTTATAGACAGCCACCAAGCCCCCACCCCAGTCTTCTCTTCCCCATGCAGAAGAGTCCTAGACACCCTAGTCTTTCCTCATAAGGTCTGTCCTCCAGGCCTTTCATCATCCTGGTGGCCCTTCTCTGGACCCTTTCAAGATCGTCCACATTTTTTTTTGAAGTGCGGCGCCCAGAACTGGACACGGTACTGCAGCTGGGGTCTCACCAGCACTGAGGAGGGAGGAAGTAGCACTATGCAATTAGCTCCGTTGACCACAGCATCGTAAACGAACAGCCATCTTGGTCGCTGTGCTTATAAGTCATGCTTGCGTTGTAGAGTTGTTGCAAAACAGAGCCAACACATCCACCACAAGTCAATACCTTCACTACGTATCTTCTGCTTGCGTCCAAGTAGGCTTTCACTCTTTTCTAAAATGCTATGGCATGGTGGAGGTTACTTCCCTGCATATCTCGCTTCATGTGGAGAAGTTCTTCTGCACTGGGTATTGGATAGAGACTAAAAACAGAAGGTGCAAAGACCAGCTGGGATTTCTAGTTTCACACCCTCCAGTCTGTCCTCACGTTATTGCCATCTGGGGAGGTACGCCGCACACTCTCCACAACAGAAGATGCCCCAGGTAGGGCATGCAGAACCTCTACTGGCATTTGACCTAGAAAAGTCTCACCAATTAGGAGTCGACTGCTCTTGCTCAATAATCGCTACTTTTAATAATCATCTCTTTTCAGTCACTTTGTAACGTCCGTTGCTGAAGTAAAGACTCTTCGTCCTAGGGAGGATAAATTCCGCATACAATGGACACCACCATGGGTCTGACAAAAGCTGGACAAGTTCTCCTCGTGGAGCCTTCCTGTGAAGGACCTGGACAAGAAAAGCTATTTTGCACCATGCCAAGCTGATGCCCTGGAAGTAAAAACATTTTACACCTCCCTAGAGACGGTTGCATGGGAAGGGCTAAACAACTTTCCCAGGATCAAAACGAGAGATCCAACTCTCAAGGCCTTCCTGAGAAACAAGTCTCACTCCTATTCCAGGTGGGAAAGATAACGCCACTCTGAGATACTCAACAGTAGTGCAAGATGCCAAACCCAGGCTCTCAGATTTCTGTAGCACGGTTTAACCCCAAGCCCAAGCCTTCGGCCTTTTATAAGAAGCCTTGTTCAGGAAGTTACTTTGCAACAGGCCTTTTAGGTCAGGAAGGCCTCCGATCAAATCAGATCCACTAGCATGGAAACAACGCGAGAAGCGCGGGCGCAGGCCTACAGATTCCAGCTTGATCGGACTTTGCAACATGCACGCGCATTGAGCGCAGCTCATACCAGAGGGCTGAGAAGTTCCCTGCGGCAAGTCACCTTTGGAACCGCTGCCAAGTTATTTGGGGTTTGTTTGTTTCTTTAATGCAATGACTACATTAACTCCCTCCTTTAGGAGCTTCCAGGTAGCTTGGCACCCAGAGCTGCCAATGACCTAATTCCACTGGAACAACCCATTCGGTTTGTAAGCGAGCAAGGGTTTCGCTTCCCCTCCCCTTCATCCTCTCAAGAATGAGACAGCCGTCAGCTAGATTTATGGAGGATTTTTTTTTTTTATTATTATTATTATTAACTAAACTTAAAACCTGCCGGTGCCCTGCAGTGCCAGTGGAATGCGTGGGCCAGAGCAAGAGGGAGCTTACAAATTTAAGACAGCATTAGCTTCACCCTCAAGCGTGTGTGCCAGGAAACGATTCCCCGCTCTCCCCATTCGCCGGACGACTTCATGGGGCACCCCCCACCCTCACAGGGAATTCTTAGCAACCCGGCACTGTTAATTATTCCACTGGCTGTTTTTTTCAGCTCAACGTCATCCCTCTTGGCAGGGGTCCCACTAGACCATAGGCGACATGTAGCTCTGGGTATTGGTACAGGGAAGCATGAGCTGGAAAAAGCCGTTTTAACTCCTTTAATACCATGCTGCAAAGGGAGGACAACTCCCCAGAAAGGCATCTCTCATTTTGTTTGCAACTGGATGCAAGTACAGAAGTTTGCAGGAGAGACTTGCCGGGAGCCCTGCCCTCTTCCTTGCACCTCTCAAGTGGGTTTTTTTTTTAATCTGCTTCAGGTGCCCCTGCTTGATCTGCAGCAGATTAGGGTGTGATGTCTTGCAATTGTAGATTCATAGATTGTAAGGCTGGAAGGGACCTCGGAAGATCATCGAGTCCAGCCCTCTGCACCAAGCAGGAAAGATAACTGACCCCAGCAAGGCGACCGTGTAGTTTTGCTAAGAGGTTGCAGAGTGGATTTGTGTGGGATGGTTTGATAGGGGTGACCCCGTCTCAGGCAGGGGGTGGGACTAGGCAATTTCTGGGGGTCCTGTCCAGCCCTACTTCTCTAAGGAATTGTATGAACCGATAGAAGACCTCTCTGAGCCAGAAGGATGAGGCAAAGCTGATGCAAGGGTTTTAAGGTGAGGGACAGAAAAAAAAATAAAGAGTCCTTCCCGTCTCTTCCGCACAGAAGTCAAGCTAAAATTGGCAGGGCAGTACCGAGAGTGAGCAACAATAATCCAGTTTCTCTGCCATGATTAACTGCATTGCTCCCTCCCACCAATACTCTCAGTAGGGCTTCACCAATCCACTCCGGTACCAAACTTGGCCGACCAGCTTTCCGAAGCATGGGAAGCAAGGGCGGTTATTGTATCACTTTATGAAACGTATGAAGGGACTGCTTCCTTCCCTTGCTTTCCATAGTCCACTGATCGGATTTGAAAGCCTCACATCTTCCCCATGGAACAAGATGCACACAGTGGTCATACAAAACTAACGTAGAGCCCCCTCGGAGACTAAGTGGAGTGGGGGAAAAACCCCAGCAACGGTGACCAGACATTAACTTGCATTACTGCTAACCAAAGACAGACCACACAGAGACAGCGAGACTACGTCTCGAGACTCTGCACCACGGCTGGGACCAGAACAATGCTACCGAGTCCACCGGAAGACAGAAAGCAAATGCCCCGTGCTGCCGACGGCTCC
>NW_017728886.1:4395476-4423410 GCF_001723895.1 Crocodylus porosus | reverse complement strand
TCACAGCAGTTAAGGGCACAAGCCACCACCTCCCCTGTTGCCTTTTGTTTCCCAGTGCTCAGTCACCGAATCACAATCATGGAAAACGAGGGTGAGAAGGGACCTCAGGAGGTCGCATCGAGTCCAACCCCCTGCTCCAAGCAGTACCAGCCCCAACTACATCATCCCAGCCAAGGCTGTGTCGTGGAGATGTCACCACCTCTCTGGGTAGCCTGCTCCAGTGCTTCACCACCCTCCTATATCAAATAGATTAATTGGAGATGAAGGTTGGGATCAAACTTTTTTTTGGACTTTGACGTGCACCTCCACGATTCTGCTCACAGCTGGAGCCAAAATTGCTGCATACCCCCCGCCCCCATCCCTAGTTTCTTTTGTGTTGCACCTTACTCCACAAATAGCCTCACTGGTGTACTGGAAGGGAGCATGATGGAGAAAGAGTGGACAACCACCAAAAAGCAGTGAGAGAGCACAGCTCTTGGAGACAGACCTAATCCAAGCCACAGCTCCAAGCTAGGTCCACCTCTCCCAGCAAAACGGAGCACACGGAAATCCAGACGATCACTGCTACGGTTAAGTATAGGGTTAAGGATAGCACTCTGCTAGCAGAGCGACTGAATTTTGGAGCAGCAAGGAGGTGCGAGGCAGCCATGGAGAAACAGAAGACATCCAATGCTGGAAGTCGGACAATCCTGGATGCTGTTGTAACATGATGCTGTTGTGGGACAACGGAGAAGCTGCATCGAGTCGCCCAGCTGCCGATATGAATCCTCCTCTCTTTGCAGCTCTCGAGATATTGGACAAAACTGCTCAAATTTAAAAAAAAAAGGAGTGCCTGGTACAGTTTCACGTTGCTTCCGCGTGGCCCTCCAGTCAATGCAACAGCAACCCAAGGGCACCTGGATGCTGCTACAGGTGATGGAAGACTTGCTATGGGAGTATCATTTTTCACTTGGTCTACAAACAGGATGGGGGTAGGTGCTCTCAGAGCAACAACTCTACTGTCTTTCCAAAAATCTTCTCTAGGAATTGAGCTAGGCTGCCACTCTTCAGGACGCAGGCGTACACAGGCACGGCTCCAGCAATCCTTGCACCGAGCCATGTGCTAGTGTCAGTCTCTGCTGTCCAAGCTGGTGCCAAGGAACACATCTGACTTTGTAATGAATCACTCATTTGTCTCCCTAACACCTCGGCCAGTCTTTTGTTAAGCCTTACCTCCCAAATTTAACAGCTCCGTGATGGACACCATGCAACATGTTGGCTTCTTCCTCCTTCCCCCCCCCCCAGCAACCCACATGTTGTATAAATCTTGCTCGCCTCCTAAACACTGCTTGATCTGTTCTCAACACACGTTGCAAAGTTAGAGAGTTTGCCCTTGCTCAGACCACAAAGATTGGCAGAAGGAAGAGACTCCTTGCAGCAAAAGCAACAGCTTCAACAAATAGACTCCCTATCGCCCCCACTTGAATAGCATATTTAGAGCTCAAGTTAAAAGAGGACTTATGACAGTACCCAAAAAAAATAAATAAATCTCAAAACTTTGGGGGTTCATGCCTATTCGAAGGCACTAAGGAAGTGAAAGGTCCCTTAGAAGGCTTCTTTTTAGCAGCCCCTCATTTTGATTGTGGAAGACAATGGGCATGTCTACACGTTTATTAATGCACTTTCATTAGGGTGCATTAAGTTTAGCACCTGGAATGACAGGTACTGACTTAATGCACCATAAAATCAGCACTACTGTGCATTAGCACAGCTGAACAGTTTTTTGGAGGTGTTAATGCGCAGTAAATTTATTCTATTGCGCATTAGCATGGGTTTCGTCCACCACGCTAATGCGCAGTAGAATTAGTCTTCTGTGCTTTAAGTGTCTTGTGTAGATACATCTACCGCCTCCTTTTTCACAATTTCTGGGTCTCGCCCTCCAAGACCAGAGACAAAATTTTAGGTGTTCTAGAGGAACTTTTACCCCCCAATGCAGGTAGAGCTAGGCAAAAATGGTTTGCATCTCTTCCCTCTCTTATCTTCCCCCCTCCCCAAAAAACGTATCACCCAGCCATATTTTATAGCCCTCAGAGGTCAGACTGTGGAGTATTCAGATGGCTGGGCTTTTTGACACATCATCTGGGCTATTTCGAGAGCAGTTTACAGCTCAGCCATTCCTCCACCACACAGTAGCAACAGCTATGCCACTCAGCCACTCGCTCTAATGTCACATTATCCCCGTGGCAGGTTTAGGAACATAAACAGGTGAAAAAACAAACCTGATGGGCACTGGAGAGAGCAGTATGCATGGATGGTGGGTTATGCCGCTGGGATGGTTTTTAAGACCCAGGTAGACCAAGCCTTGGCTGAGATGATGTAGTTGGAGCTGGTCTTGCTTTGAGCAAGGGGGCTGGACTAGAGGTGACCTCCTGAGGTCTCTTCCCACCCTCATTTTCCGTGATGGCCTCCTATTCATCTCAAAAGAGGGGGAGTCAAGTTGGTTCTCTTTTCAGAGCCACTGAAAGTTATAGGCTCCAGCATATGGGTGACCCTTATTCAGTAAGGAGGAAAATATTAGCCCAAATGCTTGCCATGACAAGTGTACATAGCAACTTGCTAAATCACACCATCCATTGCTGCTGGAGGAACACTAGAGAAAACTTGGAAGGGGATATCCCCGACCGATTGCCCGATTTATATAAACTGTTGATCCAGACCATTATCTAAGCAAGGGTAGGTCTCCTTGGTGCCAAAGCTTTCACAATGCCCAGGCACGGAGCAGACCCCCATGAGAACCAAAAGGACCATCTCAAGCCTCACCACCTCCCTACTGCAACCACAAGGTGCATTTCTTTCAAGTCTGCCTTCTCCAACAAAGACAACGACAACCACACATGCTGATAAATTAGCTCTACTTCCCCGCACAAAAAAGACCACTTCATCACACACATCAGCACAATGTGCTATTCCCTTAGAAGAGGGACAAGAAGCCACGTGAGAGGGTCACCACATCTCTTGAATGACTTATGCACGCTCCAGTCCTATCAGGACAAGGGAAGGCAGCCATTTCTACAGGATGTGGAGCCTATCCACAACTTTCTGGATGAGCAAAGAACCAGAAATTGGCCAAGAAAAGGAGCAACAGGTAAATGGATCTTCACTGCTGCTTTAAAAGAAATTGGAACTGCCCTAACTTTAAGTCAATATTGGGTTGAAAGTGAGCAAGCACTTTTGATGCCATTTTTTTTTCCTCAATGGCATGTGGAGCTTAGCAATTCTTCGACATAGCAGCAACTTGCTGCAGGACACTAAACTTGAGGATCGTCTATCACATTTTCACAGAGTGGAACTGCAGTGCCCAGGAAACTTGTATGCTCCTTGAACGCGCGTGTCACATCCCTGCAAGAGGGCAGGGACGTTGCTCATACTTCCATCAATGCACACATGCGAACTCTTCATTAGCTTGGATTCTAGGAAGGCCAGGCCAAATCTAGGTGCAAGCATGACAGTTTGAGATGGCCAGAGAAAAACTGGATGCCATGAAGCTCCAGGGCCTCTTGGCTCAGTGAGATCCTGCATAAGGAATAAGCAGGAATCCAACTCCAGCTATATACATATATTCATCTACTTGACTTAATTCTGTTCCCAAAATGGAAGGTGATTTGCCAAAAGACCCACAACAGATCAAGCTGAACCCTACTGACCAGCGCACACACACACACACACACACACACACACACACACAGTGTTGAGAAATATACACACACATACATATATATTCTCTCTCTTAAGTGTGCGTGCGCGCGTGTGCGCGTGTGTGTGTGTGTGTGTGCGCGTGTCGCCAGCAAAAAAATTCCAAGATCTGTGAATCAAACAGTTAAGATATTGCCTGCATTACCTTGACCAGGTCCCTATTCAAGGGATAATTAAGACCTCATAGCAGTTGCCACCATCTTTGAAAAAAGAAAATGCTGATAATGCAGAGAGGTTGATCTGATATTCTTTTCTCAAAACAGCTGGCCATTTGCAATATGGAGATTATACCACCTTTGTCCACCCCTTCCCTTCGTCTTGTCCATTTAGACTGGAAGCTTTCTGGACCGGAGATGTGTTAGCAGCTCATACAATACCTTGCATAACAGGACTCTGATCTCAATGTGAGAGTCTGCAAAACTAGTCTTTGCTGGTTTATTCCATGTAAGAGTCTCATGCGACTTCCCAGTCGGAGCATACACCCTGCTCCACAACACCCGGCAGAGCCTAGTCTTAAGAATAGATCCATTATTCAAGTGATGATAGAGCAGTGTATTAACACAAGCATTTCCTTCCTGTATTGATCGTGTATCAAAATGAATTAAGTTTCCAAAAAGTAAACCAGCCAAGTGTTATACATAGCAAGTTCCGATCAGATTAAGGAACTTTAAGACGATCTTAACAAGCGGACAGGGTCCATTTACATAATTAGCCCATGTGTAAATGCCTTCAAAGTGGTGCCAATAGCAGCTTTTCACCACCTAAAATAGCCCAAAGCTGTTGGACTCAAGCACACTCACCATCCCAAATTAGATCAGCCCAAATAGAGACCACAAGGTGGTTTTGTTGCATCAAGATTAAGAACTGAATTGGCTCTGTGTGCCCGGGTTGGAAGGGGGTAAAAGATTACATCTAGCAAAGATGTATTATGGACTTGTTGCCCATTCTCCACTCACACCCTCAACCAAGACAAAAGTGTCCCTCAGGACATTTTAAGAGGTTTAAACAACGGCCCTTTTGCCAATGTCCTTAAAAGTGAGGCTCTACGCTAAAAAAAAAAAAAAAAAAAAAAGACTCTGCACCCTTTGCGGGGTTGTTTGGATCCCGATGCCTCTCTCGTTTGCACAGACCTTTCCCTTCACTGCCACCTGCACGTGGTCAAATCAAACCTCAAGCAAGAGGTTGTGTCAAAACAAAAAGCACCTGCATGACCTTAAGTCAGCTCCCTCACTGCATCTGCATCGAGGCACAGCCTTTAAACTACATGATCACAAACCATTTTCTCCCAACACACAGAAAGGTCCCCCCCTTTGTTATTTAATGCATAAGAGGACCTGCTCTCTAGGCACCTCCGTCTAGTGGACAGAGCTAGTGGCAAGGGCGTTGAGGAGGAGACTCACAACCGAGACGATTGAATGCCAAGCTCGATTTTATCCCGGCGGTACATGGCAAAGGGTCTGATGTGAAGAGAGGCAAATCCCAGGAAGCAGGCGGTCACAGCTGGTGGCTAATCATTTGTCCCTTATTTTCCAGCAGCCTAACTTGATTCCCCCACATCTGCGGAAATGCCAATTGCC
This sequence comes from Crocodylus porosus, assembly GCF_001723895.1. Taxonomy (NCBI): domain Eukaryota; kingdom Metazoa; phylum Chordata; order Crocodylia; family Crocodylidae; genus Crocodylus; species Crocodylus porosus. The sequence goes on along the minus strand of NW_017728886.1, from coordinate 4,418,101 downwards.
CGCAACCCCCAATGAAGCGCACCGGCTTCACGCTTTGAACAAAGTGCTATGAAGCGCTCGCCGCGGCAAGAGTCCAAAGGCACACCACACAATTCACAGCACAGAGTTCAGAAAGTGTTTTCTGCAGCAAGTCGTGAAGCCACCCGTTAAACGAGGAGGGTCAATACACAGTAGCTACCTATTCACTGAATAAAAGGTAAAGGTTTTACAGGGCTGGGAAAATCCCATGATGACCACGAAGCCTCTCAGACAGGTCAGGCAGCAGGTTTTAATTGCTAACACAGCTCTGATTCTTTAAATGAACATTCAAAACTTGGCAGCCTGGTGTCAGAAGTGGCACTTCCCCAGGAGAAAAGCATAACGACACAGGAGCTACTTAGGCTAGAGACACAGAAAGAAAGTCAGACTGGCTTTTAGCGTGAACCTGGGGAAATAAGGTCATGGAGGGAAGGTTTAGCAGCCAAGGGGAGCCCAGAAGAGCCATAAATATTATAATGCCATAAAAGAAAAGGAAGTAGCAAACCCCCTTAACAAAACCCTGAAGTGTATCCTTCTGCATGGCAGAACGCAAGGAAGAGCCAAACCACCGTAGTCAACTCAACACCGGCAACGCTAGACTGCGTAGGTAGCAGTGTAGGCGCTAGGGGTGTTCACTGCATTACCTGGACATCTAGGGCAGCGGTTTCCCAGCCCCGAGATGATCCAACATTGCTTGCAGCTGCAGGAAATTTTACCTTCCATTGAAGTGCTCCTCCAGATCGACAGGACGAGCAAACACTTCCTGCAGTTTACTTGCTCTGTATTGCTCAGCAAAGCTTAGCGGCTGCTGACAAAGTGATTTAGGAGCCGGTGGGCAACCTAAGAGTGTGGCAGCATTTGAAAGGAGGGGGATCAGCATCAATAGGAGGTGGCTTATTTAACATTAAAGACCATTTTGCTGGGGGGAGATGGGGCAGAGGAATATGATGGGTTTCTTAAGGCTACCAAGGGACGTGGCAGGAGTCTCAATGCTTAAAACAAAACGCCAGAAAGTAGGACAAAGTATTCAGGACTCGTGGTAGAAGTGATCTCTATTAGACCAAATAGATTTTTGCAAGAACAAAAAAAAAAAAAAAACCCTTTAATCCACAGAATTTTTTTGCAAAGATCTAGTTGGTCTAATAAAAGAAATCACCTCTACCACGAGTCCTGAACGCTTTGTCCTCTAGACCAACACAGCTACAACCTGGATACCAGAAAACAGGGCGGGTATTTAACTCAGCCCAGTATCCCACGGTTGAGTTCTGCCACAATGCCACACGAGAGCAGAGGGTTTTGGCACTCGGGTGGTGCATCCACCCCTTGTAGACAATATTAAACTATTACTCTTTGCCCAGGCTTCCTCTTTTCCCCTGCAACTGGTGTCACGTGCCTTTTCCATGCATTCTGCCAGGAAATGCAAGTCAAATGCCCACCAGCTCCTAAATCACTTTGGTCAGGAAGTCATGCCTTCTGCCAGATCTTCCACAGACCTCACCGATTCCCTCCTGCCCTTACAGAAGTCAAAGAGGCATCCAACGCTTCTGCTTGCTTCTCAAAAAGAAACTCAGCCCGCAAGTCTTGCACCCCAGCTCCTACTGCAAGCACGGCTTCCACTTGCAATCCTACAGAGTGAGCCACAGGAACAAGAACGGCAGAAGCAGTTATTTGGCCAATTTTCTAGCCACTGTTGTCTCCAGTGATGGGGAAAAGAAAATCCTTTTAATTAATTTACCCTATCCCCTAAAATGTTTAGCAGTGGTTGAATGCACCCCAACAGCATGCGACTGCACACATAGATGGAGCCACCAGCAACACAGACAACTGGAGGACCTGGCAGAAGCAGAATTGGGAAGGCAAAGGGCATGGCTAAACAGCAGCCCAAATTGTGGATCTCATTCACTGGCAGGTTTGTAGCACTTACAATAGGGCCCAGCTGGAGGCAGGGGCTGGTCCAGCCCAGCAAAAAAATAAAATAAAAAAATAAAACAAACTCTACTGCCATTAAGGCATCATGAGGTCATGCTGTCATCTGGCCCAGGTGCGTTTAATGAAGGGAAAGTGTAAACCAAACCTATTTCTTCTGCCGCATGTCAGCCAGTTTAAAGAAGCATCCAAGACATTTCCCAGCTCGGTGACCACTTCCCCTTCCTACAGCTCGTCTGGAAAAGGTATCCTCGTTTAGTTTTGCCAGGGCGACAAGCCCAAAATTCATCTGCTTGCACTGGTGAATGCCCTTACAGACTAATTTAACAGAGAAAGTTAGTCCTCCCCCCTCCCCTGGGGATCGAAAGGAAACGTCCCGAGTTTTGCAGCTTATAAATTTGCGTTAACAAAACCAGCCTCCCGTTTAAGAGAAGCCTTACACTTTCAATCAGTTCACACACACACACACACACACACGCCGTCAAGTTTCCAAAGCGACAAAAATCAAAAGCGTCCAGCTCGAAAATAAATCATGCCCGTAGCGTGAACACATCTTAGAAAGAGAGGGGCGGGCACCGGACGCTGGAAAGTCTGACACGCCACTCTGCCAAGTTGGCAGTACTTGGGTGGCATAGGAAACCTTGTCATCATTGCTAACACAGGCAGACACTGAGCGCCCATTTGCACTGTACAAAAAAAGCCTGAAGGACACGCTGTTCCAGGAGGCTCGCAGTACATCCGAGACCAGACCGCCGAGATGCGCGACACGTAGCCCTAGACATGCGATGCTGTCTGGGGATCTCTTCCGAGTCTCCCACCTTAGGTGGAAGCGAGAGCAGACAGAAGAGCGGCAGGCACAACAACTGCCTGGTTCAAGCGGGACCGCGGGGTCCAAAGGGCAATATTTCAGAGAAACTTCTGCAATACCAAAAGGTTCAGGTAACTTGTTTGTGCAGTTTATGCTCCTTGGGACTTGGCTTCAGTGAAAGCCAGAGGCACCAAGGAATGAGAGCGGGAGGATAGCTGTTATCCTCAGGCTACCTAGGCATGAGAGGAGATGGCAAAAATTAGACGACTTGCTCCTTTGGTTAGAAATCGGTTGCCGGCCTGCAAGGGCCTTTCTTACACGTCCGCTCACAACTTGGAATGGGAGTGACCTAGTAAAGTTAGCAGGTTTTAGGAGGAGATAACCCTTGCCTGTAAAAGGGAAGACCTCGGCAATTTCCAAGACAACAGTCTCCCTCCTCCCCCTTGACCTTTATTTGCATTTCTTCCCCTGACCACCTCTTTCAGAGCAACAGCAACTTTAGCAGTCTGGGCCCCCTGAATTACCTGCATTGCAGCAGCCCCAGGATACTAGAGACGAGGCCCTGAGAATGCAGCCAGACGGCTCCCTCGGAGGGACCGAAAGCAGCAAAGCGGTGGAGAAGGTTGCCCAATGTCACACAGTTAACGGCAGAGCTGCCAACATTAGCCAGGGCTCTCAATCTGGTGCCTTACTCTCTTCCTGTGGCCACCAAGTCATTTCATATTGGCTACCAGGCTGCCACTCCGGGAGGGTCTATTTGCACTGTGGTCATGATCCCGTTAAAAAGCATGCAGAGACGGCACGGGAATAGCTCTTCCTTACGATTCAGGAAAGGCTTTGCCAGCCGTAGAGAGACCTGGCCACTTTCTCGGTACCACCCCATGCCGCCACCGCCGGAGGAGTTATGCACCTTTTCTCCGCTGTGGACCCGTGCGGTTTCCTAGCAATGCTAACATGCACCTGAGGCAGGTAATGATGGCGTTTCAACCTCTTAGGTGTCAAATGCCAGCTTCCACGCAAATGAGCCCAAAAAAACCCCAAAAATCCAAGAGACCCCTTCCTCCCCTTGCACTTTATTACTTCTCTCCTACAAAGTCCTCTCATCCGCTTATTGCACAAGCAGCACAACCCAACCCAACCCTACCCCGGCATCTCTGGATCAATCCAGAGGTAAGTCTGAAGAGCTGGACCACACTGAAGCAGCAAAAGTAGCAGTTTTGGAACAAATTAGCAAATTAATAAAGTGGCCAGGACCAGATGACATTTACTCAAGAGCTCTGAAGAAACTCAAAAGGTCAAGTTGGCGACAGCATGCAATCCCGCATTACCACCTCTGAGGACTGGTGGGGTTGCCAACAAAGCCCCCCCATCTACAAAAAGGGCTCCAGGAGGTGAGCCTGGGAACTACAGACCAGCAAGTCTCACTGCCATCCCTGGCAAGTTGGTCGAATCTATAGGAAGGAAAAAACCCCATCTAGAATAAAACCTATAATAAAGAATAAATCAATCCAGGCCAAACAGGAGGTGCTGGGGAAAGTCAGCATGTTTGTTGGGTTTTTTTGCAAAGGGAAATCCTGCCTCAGTCTGCTGGAGTTTTTTTGAGGGTGTTATCAAGCACATGGACAGGGGGTGGGGTTGCCTACTTGACAAATATATTTGGACTTCCAAAAAGCTTTCAACAAAGTCCCTCACCAAAGGCTTTAAGAAAACACTCGCGTTGCCATAGGTTTGGAGGGAGAGTTTGGTAGCTCGAGAGATGGTTAAGAGATAGGAGCAAAAGGTAGGGCTAGATGGTCAATTCAAAACGGAGGAAGGTCAAAAAGTGGGGTCCACTAGGGATCTGTGATGGGCCCTATTGTGGTCTACCTTCTCATGAATAACTTAGAAACTGAGGTGCACAGTGAAAATCTCCAAGCCTGCAGATGATACCAAATTATTCTGATTAATCGAGTCCCAAGCTCATGGAGAAGAGCTGCAGAAAGACCTCATCAAGCTGAGCGAGCAGACAAAAAAAGCAAATGAATTTCAATGTAGACAAGCGCAAGGTCATGCGCCTAGGGGAAAATAGCCTCAAGTATATGTACCCATCGCTGGGTTACGAACTAGCCGTTATGAGAAGAGACCCTGGACTCGCTGTAGATTGTGCTCATCAGCTCGAGCGTGCAGCAGCAACTAAAAAAGGCGATCAAAGGCTGGGCATTGATAAGAAGAGAACAGAAAATAAGAACAGAGAAGGCGATCGTGCTATTACACAAATCCACCGTGTGCCCACATCTTGAACACTGCAGGCATCTCTGGTTTCCACACTTTGAAGAGGATGTAGCAGAATTAGAAAAGGGAGAGAGAAGGGCAACCAAAGCAATCAGTGGCCTCGAGCAGCTGCCAGACGAGGAAAGCCTAGGTCTCTCGGTTAGGAAACGAGAAGGATTGGGGGAGGGAGCAGGGGGGAATATGGAAGAGGTCCTTAAAGTCATGAAGGTTGTGGACCAAGCGAACAGGAAATTATTATTCACAGTCCCAGGATGCTGACTAAAACTAGCAGATGCGTTTCAACCTAAAAAAAAAAATGAAAGTTAGGTAGCACACTGTTAACTTATGGAACTCATTGCCACAGGAGCTGATAGAGGTAGGTAGCAGAGCCAGGATCAAAAAACGACTAGACAAATTTACGCAGGATAGCTCTGTTAACAGCTGCTGAACAAAACAGTTGGAGATGTTTCCTTTGGCATCTCTAAACCTACAGGGGTGAATAGGGGACAGATCACCTTTTGATCTAACTGGTTCAATGCTTCCCCTCTAAAGCATCCGCTCCTGGACACCGGGCTAGACGGACCATTTGTCTGACCCACCGTGGCGTTTATCTTCTTGAATGCAGTAGACAACTCAGTCCGCAGAGCCAGCAAGTCTTGCCGTAACTATGGGGTGTAGCAGCCTCAACAAGCAAGTACCCCAGCCTGAAAACCAGGCATCTCGTACATACTGGCGTACTCCTCTGGCCCAGGGAGCAGGGCTGGGAACCACTGGATTGTCTTCATAACATGAAGGCTCATTATAGCCAGGGGGGAAAAAAATTACCCTGTTTATAGCTGCTGGCTGTAGCCCCTTTTGGAGGTATATGAATCCAAGGGTGGGGGACCTCTAAGCATTAAAATGCATGGAGATCCTCCTGCTTTTTGCCTCCATGCCAGTAGCACACCCAACTCACCCAGCAGTGAGTACAAGAGCGCAGTACTTGCAGCCAAGCACCGCATCAAGGTTGGCTACCCTTGGCCTGCGCAGGCTTTCCGTCAAGTTGATGGATGGCCACTTTACAAGGGGTGTTCGTTAACTGCCAACGAAAAGGAGGTAATTACAACAAGCCCTGAGCACTCGCATGGTAGCTGCCTTCAATCACAGCAAGCCTGGGCTTTTTATACCTTGGCCTAGGTGTGGGCCGGCTTACAGTCCTGCCTTGGAGATCCAGAGGCGATAAGCGTATTACACAAAGAGAAGAATAAGAGCACTTCCTCCGCAGATGCGTATCACCACCTCCCCTGGCCCCTTGCCTGCACAGGGACTATGAGAGGGCTCCCACTGGGAAGTCTCCCCGTGTCCTGATGGGGTGGGGGTCCCCTTCTCCCATCAAGCCTCACCCGCAGTGCCGGCCTCTTGCTGGAGCATGAAAAGTTTCACACTGCAGAGCCAGCACCACTCAGTCGTCCGCTCCTGGGTTTGACCATCGCTCTGCCCAGTTTCTGCTTCTTCCTGCCAGCACAAAATCCCTTCTGCCGGTCTTGGCTGCCTCTATACCAGGGGGCTCTCCCACACCAGCAATAGCAAAAACACGCCTGCTGTATATATTAAATCTCCTACCTGAAGGCCTAGATCCTATTAGCACTCCACTGCAATTGAATTACCCCGTCACTTCAGACAGGGAGGCTGGGGTTGGTAATAGAAAGAGGTATCAATACCTGGGACAACCACGTCTAGGCATCCACCCTGCCCCACAGGAGGTTTTGCAGGTAGAGGTCAGCTACATCCTCAGTGCATTTTAACTTCAAGAGCACGTAGGTCTTGAAGTTAAAATGCACTGTTAAGTTAAACATCATTATGGGCAAACCTCAATCAGAGGTCCTCCATCAGCAGCTCACCTAAAGAAAGGACCAGCCAGCACAGCTATGTTCATAGCATGAGTTGTACTTCCTGGCTATGGGGTGCAACCATTTCTCACTGCTTGCACAGCCGGGAACGGTACCACCTGCTTAGATTCAAGGCAGAAACAGCGGTTCTACCTAGTCTGGGCTCTTGTACAAATGTGGGCCATGTCATTTCACCTAATAACCCTTGCACTGCAGTGCAACAGCTTAGGTCTTGAGCTAGAACATCCTCCAGAAAGGTATCCAGCCTGATCAGAGGACATTAAGGGACCTTTACTTTGACGGCCTTGCTCCTCATTCACCAGGGCAGCCCTGCAATACAGGCAAGGTAATCTCAGGAAAGATATATTACTAAATCCAGATAAGACTAGTGTGCCAAGAAAGGATGGAGGTCAGCACAGAGTACACTTCTCAGGAAATATAGGGGCAATCCCATCCATGTTCAACACCATGCCCTTGCCCCACATCTTGATCCTGCTTGGCACTGCAGGATTTTACCAAAAGCCTCAGGCACTTTATTGAACCCCCATCCACGTCATGAGAGGTTTTTGGAAGCTTTGACCACGAGCCAAAGCAACAAAGCTAGTCCCCCAGGCAACTCCACTTGACCATGACCATTCATCCACATGAAGCCCAAACCCACATGGCAAAACGCCACCAAAAAGACATTTAACCACAGAAACTAGGAGCTACTTAAGCCGTGGCCAAGATAAATGAACATGAGAAGGGTCACAGGTCACCAGACCTTCAATGCTAAGAGCAGGATGCTTCTGTAACTCCACCGTCTACCTCCTTCCCCAGCCCTTCATTTTCTTCTGGCCTATAGGAAGCACGTTGCAGCAGCCGAGGAGGAATCTATGAGACTCCCAAAAAGTATTGGCTTGCACAGGTGTGTGTGTGTGTGTGGGACAGGGAGGAGCGGGGGGCAACTGAAGCAACATCCTGACCCCTCAGTTTGCTTTTCAACATCTGCTCCCTTCTCCGCCGCACAGATGCCAAGGAGATGCAAGCAGCTCAAGGTAAGCAAGCCTGCAGGCTTGTTCCCAGAAAGGAGCCCATCCTACCACCAACTGCGCCTGCAACCACCCAAACCGTCCACCTCTTTCTTGCACGGTGCCGAACCGAGTCCAACTCCTGTGCAAACCAGAGAAGAAACAGAAGAGCTGCATAAAACTAGCAGCAGTAAAATAAACCTCCCCGCCTGGCAGCAGTCGCAATGGCAGTGGTGACACTTCGCAGGTCTTCAGCCGCCCATCGTTAGCAATCAAGTCCCTCTCAGGGGCTTGCATGGACCCTCGTGCTGGGCATCACCCGAGCAAGGCAGAGTATTCCTATGCAGCAGGACACGGGGCCAAGCAAGCCACCCATCTTCGAGGGAGTTTTATGGAGGACGAATGCTGTTAACAGGCAGGCAGTTCTTATTTGGCAGCCGTCTCTCTAGAGCCCGGGGAGGCAAGCGTGCATCAAAATCTTATAGCGGGTGAAATAATCCAGCAATGGACGCATCCAGCAATGGACGCAAGGAAACGAGGGCCTCATCGGGGAGACGGTTAGCACCTCCCCACTCTCCCCCTGCAAACAAGCACAGCCTAGAAGTTTAGAGTTGGTGGAACAAGTTCAAAAATAAAAATATGGGGGAAAAAGAAAAGAGGTGAAGGTTTGTAACACCAGCTGCAGCCCAAGCTGCCTGCATTTCAGGGGCTGTCAATGTACAGCCCCTCGACCCCGCTCCTCCACCCTCATCTGGCTGTCAGCATCATGCAGACGAAAACCCCCATTTCCTCCCTCGCAGCTATTTTAAGCAGAAATCAAGGAATCCATGTGGCCACACCACCAGAGCCATTATCAACACCCGCACACCAGTGGTAGGGTTACCCTGTTAAGACCACCTCCTTTTGGGACTCAGCTAAGATAATATGGGCTGGGCCACTATGGGAGACCTCCCACTTCACACCAGTGGGTTAAAGCAGGAAGAAAGAGTGGAGCCCTGTCTTGCTGGCCTGAATTTAAGTGAAAAAGCAAAATGCCTGGTTAAACAGTCTATAGACCTATAGACATGCATGCGCGTGTGCGCACATGTGTGTGTCCAGGACCTGGAAAGAAAAACGTAACAGAGTGGAAAAGCTGGAGGAGAGAAAGACCGAACCCCTCCAAAATAATCCAGCTGGGTGATTTTAGGCATTGCTTCAACATACAGAGGAGCGTTTTACACATTAGCTGGCTCGTTCGTTAGGCTCGGGAACCTTTTATGCAAATCGGAGCGTTTCACTACATTATGCATAAGATCTGTCCACACCGGGGCACTCCGAAAAAATTAATCCGAATTTAAAAAGAGTGGCTAAAGTGGATTAGTCCAACCACACAAACGCCTATGCGGACAGCTTATCCTGAATCAGGATGGCCTTCTTTCACTTCAGCTCGCTTCACTTGCAGAGTGAATTAAGCCAAGGTGAATTTTAAGTGTTGCTTATTCTGTCTGCATGGGGATTTCATATGGTTTAACTAATCTATTTTTTAAATGATCCCCCATCCCACATGCTCTTGCCCTGCAGATGCTTACCTACATACCTGCCGAGTTGCAGCTAGATCACTTTCTAGATATCTATGTACTTCTCCCCTGGGGAAGTATAAAGGAGAGAGTAAAGCATGACTAACTTGCTAGGCAGTCTTAGGCAAACTGTCCCTACCGTAAAAGCAGGGACTACACGTATTTGATACCAGGGTCTCCCAATGTCTTGCAGATTGCACTTGAAAGCATTTTCTAGCTGGGACCCATCCCACACATTAACATTTACGTGTCACGATCTGTACCGACCTATGCTCACGCGCTAGGCTAGCCTTATCTTTTGCTCTGATGCCCCACTACCAACCCCCAAATTTGAAGACCGCAACAACACAGAAGTTATTCAGTCCCCTTTTCAAGCGGTCTCCACCCAGACCTTTTAAAGAGAAGCAGGGTACAAGCTTTCCCAGCACCGGACTTCACCAGAAAGGCAGTCCTCAGGATGAAGGCATGCTGCAAGGGGACGGCTGTTAGTTATTGGAGATGAATACGCAGGAGCGGGAGGGGAGAAAAGCTAGACATGGGCAAAATGGAGTGCAAAGCTGCACCCAGGCAAGCTTCTGTGGGTAAATCCAGTATCTTTTATTAGACTGACTCAAACAGTTGAAAAAAGTCTTCTTTGCAAGGTTTCAGGCACAAACGCCCTTTGTCACCCAGGTAGTCATCAAAACTGTTCCTAGAAAGTTGGCGGTACAGAACGGGGCCAGAAGCCTGGCAGAGACGAGCCCAAGCGTCAAAACAGAGCTCAGGAGATGGAGACTTAAAATTAAAATAGTAGCAAACCCCTCCAATAGCCAAGTCCAGCTCGATTTGGAAGGGATTTTTTCCCGTGTGTCATTTCTGCCCTTCGGGGACAAAGAACCGAGTCACTTGAAGCTGGAAGGGAAAGGAAGGACAGCGAGTTTGGGTTTCGCCTCCGAAGCGAGCGCTTTGGGTCCTGTCTCGCTCGAGCCGAGCTGGCTCTTCCACCGCACACAGCTGCCGTTTGATTTATGCAGGGCCGTGCACGCATGGTGGGTTTTTTTTTTTAATCTGGTAGATATACAGGGGGAGAGGGAGCGAGGCTGTGTGTGTTCGCTCTAGTTAATGTTTCCTGTGTGGTTCGGTCTGTTATGCCTACAGGTATGTTTATTCCACTACTTTAGCAAACCGGCAGACTTTTTCATGGAACTGTTGATATTTTTCCTGGCCGATCTTCCTGGAGGGGGGAGGCGGCGTACAAGAGAAGTTCATTCCTAGCTCCGGCCTGAAACTACTCTTCTCCTCCTGGGACAGGAGGGAATTGAAGGTTTCCATCACACTGGGCAGATTTCTTCCCTCTCCATCCTTCAAACGCAAAAAACACATAAACAGAGGCTCTCGGGCAGCCTCGTCCTTGCCTTATGACTTATGCAAGAGCACCAGTTAACCCGAGACACTTAACTCCATCATTGCATTTCTGAGGCGTGCTGGGAAGAGGGCTCGTCGCTGAACCCCAGCCAACGAAGTGTCAAATCAAAAGGGACTCGCTTTGAGGTCGAGTCCGATGGGAAATGGCAGGATAAGGATAAGGGGAGGAAAGTTCTGCTTCGAGAACAGAGGATCAATCGATCACTCGCCTGCTATTTTTCTTGGCCACCCTTTAGAGGCTGCAGCAGCGGCAGTAGCTCCCATCTGCTAGCAGAGCGCTTCTGCTTTGGACAGCGCATAAGGGCCGCGCGCTGCCATCCCTAAGCCCGTCTTATTTCTACTTGCACTTGCAAGGCCTGCAAGATGTGGAGAAGATGCGTTAGCTGTGCAAGACAGAGCTCACAACCTAAAATAAGCAAAAGCAAGAGAACGTCCCCGTTTCACGAGCAGGGCACCCAAACCACCAGGAGACGAAGCCAGGGGTTACCCAGGTCGTCTGTGGCAGATCGTCCTTCCTCACTTATAGCACTGCTCTCTCCGCATGGAGCAGACTTTGTATTCCCGGCAGAGGCTGTCCTGAATACCTCAACCCCCCAAACTTGATAGAAAGTGATGTGAAGGGAGATGCAAGGCACATCTGCTCTGAAGCATCCCCAGTTCCTAACCAGGTGAATCAAATGGCCTGCAAATCCCATGCAAATAGTCCAACGAAGCAGGTCGAAGTGGCAGGCTTACTGTCACTGCTGTCTTCTGCTCCCTGCATCCCACCTTGGACCCAGCAGACAACCCTGGTCTACAAAAGGTGAGTTTTGCCATGTAGCCTTTCACCTAAAAGAGGCTAAAATCCTTTACACCTAGGAAGAATTTGGAGTCAGGTGTAGACACCCCCTCCCCACCCCGAAGAGCAGCTAGTTCTCACCCAGGAGCCACGTGACGCTGCAACACGTTTCGTGGCATGACCACACACCACTGCTGGACTGCAGGCTTCAAAACTAGCTGCCGACTCCTCTCCTCCCCTCTCCCAGCCTCTTGCACAGACTTGTTGACCAAGCAAGAAGGACCCACATCACAGCAGTCCAATGCATTGCAGAGAAAAGATGACAACGCTCTTCACATACCAGAAAAAGCCTTGGCCGAATGAGGGAAGCCAGCTGCGAAGACCAGTCTACCCCACACACCAGGCTGGAAACAGGGAAGAGCCCACACAACCCACTCCCTAGAGAAGAAAGCTAACAGCTTGGGGCACCGGTCAGAGTTGCACGATGGCGTCTGGATCCCTAGCACAGCTGGGAGCATTTTCGGACCTTGGTTGAGACATCTGGTCTTCCAGTCCACTGCCCACCTTTACACCCAGGCTATCTGTTTATACTGCAAGCACATCGAAGCAGGAACGGGTTGTCCTGGCATAGCCACAACGGGACCTGCTCTCAGTCAAAGCCCACGGGTGTAGCCATCTCCCAACAGCAAGAGAGCAAGAGCTTCAACGAAAGGGGACAGGGATGTTCTGCACCTCACCTACAGGTTCAAGGATAAAAACAGAGATAAGCAAGGAGTTCACAGATAAGCCAAATGAGTCCAGGACCCCATTCCACAGTCTTCTGTATTGCTACAGTAATGCCAAAAAAAAAATTCAGTAGGCCTGATGGTCTCCATTACGGGCATTTATCTGAATGCACTGCACTGACAGACTGACCCACCAAAGCCTCACCTGGCCCAGCTTTTGCTCCCCCTTGTTCACTTCTGCCCTGGTCCGCACAGCCATTATGAAGCTTGGGATTCACAGACACAAGAGAGCTGGAAATAGATGTGCGAGAGGAGCTGCCAGACAGGTGGCCGCACGCTCACATGCCAGGAGCCCTAGGAACCACGAAGAACAGCTGGATCTCATGCATGGGATACGAAGGCAGTGTATTCAGAGAGGGCTGCGCAGGATCTGCCAGCGCTTGCGAGAGTCCCGCACCACGGAGGAGCAACTCTCCCATTTGTTCCCAGCGGATGGTGGGATTTTCCCCTGGGATTGTGCATTGGCAGACAGGGGAGGGCGAAGAGGCAGTTCTGTGCAGCCGGGAGTCGAACTCGGGAGCAATTCAGAGAAAAATAAATAAATAAATAAAAATCAGCGCTTGGAGTAGCACATGCAAGCCCAGGTATAAGACTAGCTGCAGGGAGCCCATTTCCCAGCCGGCGTCTGGAAGAGATTGAGCCCTCAGCCCGCTAGCATCGGCTGCCGGGCCGTGCGTGCCACAGCCCAGGAGACGGAGATCCCCCTTTCACAAGGCACTCGGGTCTCGCTCACACGAGTACGAGGAGGGGCGGCGACCGCACGCACATTCCAGCGCACACTCCAACAATGCGTGGCATGCTCCCACGTAAGGAGCTGAGGACGCGTGTCACGGACGGCTGATTGATGACAGAAAAGCCCATAAATAAAGCACCTTGTGGAGGTGGAATGTGAAGGCTAATGGCTACGGTGCAACCAGAGGTTACAGCCGGTATTCCCGAGAAACATCTCCGGGCTGAATTGAGAGGCCAGCCTGCGCACAAGTTAAAACGGATGGAAACCGTCGAAATACCTGCTTATGCCATTAAAAGCAGTGAGTCTCCGTCAGGGGGCCAGGGCACCCTGGGGGGACCCTTGTGAAGGTGCCAAGCAATATTAGCCCTGTTAAGGCGTGCGAACACCCACACAGACGATTGGCAAAAGAAACCCCGATTTCCAACAGCGGCAGTGACAGATGGACCAAAAAGACTCTCTTCCAGTGCCAGCCTAGTCATCCCTTGACCAGCATTTAATGAAGATTGCTGATCTTAGCACATGCTTGGCTGACTTGGAGCCTGTGTGTTAAATCCACGCTAACTATTAAACCTTATGGTATTATGCATGTTCCTTTCCAGTCAAATAGCTTGCCTTCCAAGACAGCACAGACTAAAAGCTTTAAACTTCAGATGCAGTCAAATTTGAATGGTCTATAGTGGGAGTATACAGTAGTAAATCTACATTGCAGACACTTGCCAAGTTTCAGCCAGAGGGAAAAGTTAAGGGGGTTTTTTTCTGTAAGTGTGTGTTTTTTGGTGGGTTTGTTTTTTTTTTTTTTTAAGTGCCCTTCCTCCCCTCATCAAGGTTTGCAAAGAACATTCCCCACCCTTCAGTTTTCTGGAAGAAGGATTTAATATTGGAAGCAAAAATGAAAACCACACAACAAAAACGTGAATGTTGTTCTCACCATTTTCAACCAGGTGGTTTGCAGCAGCTGTATTAAAAAAAAAAAATCCTGATTTTTCTATCAGCAAAAGCAAATCCTTTAAGTTTAACCAACGTGTTTATCTATGCAAAGCCATGAAATACTCCCTGTTCCAGACATGTGTTTGCACTGCGCTATTACAATACAGTGTAAAGCTTACAGTGTTGATACGCTTCACCAGCGTATTTTATTACAGTATCTGAAGAGATAAGGCTCATTAGCAGTTATGGCCAGGATTTTAGAGGGAATCCAACTCCAAGTCTGCTTGCAAAAATACCAGAGGAGAAGAGATAAAACCAAGAGGGAAAAAAAAAAAAAAAAAAAACACAACTTACTGAACAATTAACTCCTTTCACCCCAAAAAACAATGGGTTTTATCCTCCTCGGCCTCCCAGACAAATGCCGTTTTCGACCGAGACGGCACACATCTTTTGAACTTTCTCCCCCTCCTCCAGTTTGCAGGCTGAGCTTCTGTTTGAGCTAAGCAACTTTTCCAACGGACCGATCAGGATGAAACAACTCGTCTACAAACCCGCCGATCGCCGACAGGACCTCAAGACGCTCAGTGTTTCGGTCTTTTCAGGAGTCCTCATGAAGAATCGTGAAAGGCAACAGAGGCAAAGATGCATGGCAAGTCCCGCAGGTATTGGGCCTGGCTTTCAATCTGAAAAGTTCGACTCTTGAAAGATTAAAGACATCCCAGATACTTCAGGGAGGGTTCAAAGCCCCACTCTCCCCCAGCCCAAAACCCTTTTGTTCCCACCCCCATATATTTCTTACAACCGCAGCAAGAAGTAGAGCCATCAGGGCTTGTTCTCCCACCGAGTCAGGCGTCGTTCTTGCTCTTCCTCTACCCAAGACTTGCTGCAGAGGGTCGATACCGCGCCCCTCCGAACCGAACACAAGCGACCTACTGAGAACGACCGGTTTCTGATCTACGGGCGCCTGAACCGAATGAAAGCGTTTCCACCGGGTTCAACAGGTTTTGGAAAGGATCCTCCGAGCCTCGACAGCCGACGAGGTCATCTCCATCTAGGAGCAGCAAGCGGCCCCTTCTGCGCTGCGGCAATAGCGCCGAGTGCCCGTGTTGGTGAAAGGTTAAGGCTGGAGAAAAACCGTGCGCCCAGGGTATTTTACCTAGCAGGTTTCCACCTCAAAATGACGCTTGCTGTAGTCCGCTTGCTACATGCGGATGGGATCGATACAGCCAAGCGTTGCAGGATCCTATTCGTACAAGGAAATCGTGAACGACTCTAAGGACCCTACTCCCTGCCATGGGCTCATTCCTTGAAGACCTCCTTTCTGAGGATCGAGCATCATCTGAACCTGGATTTCACTCAGGCTGGTTCCTCCAGCCTTGAACGTCCTCCTGAGCTAGCAACGGACTAGAAAAAAAAGAGAGGATGGGAACCGTGCGAGACAGCTTGGTAAGAGAAACACGCTGGCCAGCAAAGCATCCGTCTTTTCTTGGTTCACAAGCAATACCTCCCTCCCACACCTGAAGGCTAATTCAATTACCTGCTGCCGAATAAGCCTTGAAGGAACGCTCGGTGCCTCTACGATAAAGCACGAGTCCTTTAATAATTAAACACACGAGCCCACGTTGGGATTGTGGGGCTGGACTCCCTTTTATTGCGGTTTGCAGCTCCCAAAACGCAAGTTAATTATTGACTTGGCTCTTCATTGGGAAGCCAGAGTCCCATAGAGTTAAAGTTCCCCAAGTTGTGGGAAAAAGGAAGGGGAGGAAAGAAAAGTACCTGCCAAGTCAGACACTAGAAATCCTCACGGCAAGCAAGCAACTCTGCGTTATGGTCACAAGGAGACAGGACGGGCTTTGTAAGGCACTGAGGAAGTTCAGTGAAAGTCGAGCCATCTTAACACAAGCGCTTGTGGACAAAGTCCCATTTTACAGAAGGAAAACTGAGGCAGGGAGCAGTTATTCAAACTTCCCCGCTGCCACCTGGTTCCCACGGGTCTTGCAGAACAGTCTCCTGATTTTACCGTCGAGACATCCGTCATAAAGACGTAAGGCACAACGGAAACGCGCAGGGCCTGAAGCCCTCCCAGGAATTAAGCAGCCAACTGCAGATTTGCACGCGCAGTTTCACTCACCCGGCCTTGAAAGCAGACGTCTGTGCTTTAGGAAGCAATGGCAAGTCGTACTGCACGCGCGTACGTGCAAACAAGACCAGTCTGCCAGCGACTTGTGGGGTTCCCCACGCCCAACTCGCGAAGCGAGTAACCGCTTCTTCGGCACCCCCCGCTCTCAGACCACTCATTAATGCTCAGGCCCATTGCATCGCACCACTTTCTCCCACAATATCCCCATTAAAGGGGGAGAAAAGAAATCCACATCCCCTCTCCTGCTTCTCTTGGTCACAGCCACGGCTTGGAGCGCAGGACCACACATGCGGTCCATCGGAGGGTTGATGTTTACGATCGCTGGGCTCATAAGAGCTCCCAGGACGCTTCTTAAAAATCAGAATAGAGGGTGTTAAACCTGCACGCCTGGCCAGAGGCCAACGTGGGTAATTACATTCTGCCTACGTAAAATCCCAGCTGTAGTTTCAACCGGATATGGTATTCTTCACTTGCCATCCTAGCTTGGCGTTTTTCTTAAAACAGCTGTTGCACTTCACTCCAGGGGAGGAGTGAAGAGCCCAGGAGATTTGGAAAGCTAACAGGCTCTGGCCTGTGTTTTTGCCTGCCCCATAGTACCATAGTATACAAGTTCAAGGGCTTCTGTAATTACAGGAGTGGGGAGGGGGATGACACTTTTAAGAGGCTCCTTCCATCCAGTGGGATCGCACTACCATCCAGTGACTAGGTCCAGAAATTATCTGCCTGGAGAGGCAATAGGACGAGGCAATTAGTGTGTTTTTATGGTAGCTCTGGCAACTGGGAAAGGAGAGAGGCAGCGTCCTTGCTCGTGTCCCTATGGGAGATGCTGGGGAGGTTAGAGAGAAAGGGACCGAGCATCCCCAGGGAGTACCAGCATCCATGCCTTCAGGACCACTCATGGCAACGCGAGGGAGGGGGCCAGTGCTCCCCGCTCTGGCAGGATAAGCCGCTGATGTACCAGCACGTGGTTACGGACAACGGCTTTAGCCTGGTCCCCAGGACAGAATTTAAAAAGTTATCCCACTTTGCAGCTTCCCCTCCTACTATGGCATGCAGGAGATGCACTGAAAAGGGAGGACAGCATACTCTGGGGCAGGGAAGGAGATCGATCCGCCTGTATCCGGGACCACCTGCTCAGCAAGCGCTTGAAACTTCACGGTCCACCCCGAGAGTCGGGCAGCATGTCCTGATGCTAAAAGTAGCCACGGCTTTCTTCTGAGCGCGGGGTCATTGAAGCTTATGCAGAACAGTGGGATGAGTCAAGGGGAAGGATGCCCCGTAACAGCAGGCCGTTACTGCCATGTCTCATCATACATTTGCAATGGGAGAAGGCCAAAGGGGCCCTAAACCCCCTGAAATCTTGAAGCACATATGCACGCGTCATTTAACATCCTCTACCTTGTGGACCAGAGACGAATTTTTTTTCCCCCAATTACAGAGACAACTCTGAACATCCGAATCCTGACAACCTTGCGAGGGCTCTTCCATTAAAGGCTGCAAGCCAAGGCAAGTTGAGCCTCTCCCCCTCTCAGATCAGCAGCTCAAGGGATATAAGGACCCCACCTCTTGCTTCACACACCCCAAATACTACCTGCACCACACAGCTGACCTTAGCTAGGCAGCAAACTACTCACAGTGTTTCAAACCCAAAAGCACAAGATGCAAACCCATTCCCTGACTGCAAGGATGGCATTCCCCCCACCCCTCCAAAGCAAGCCACTCCTGAAGCCAAGTCACATAAAAGAAGTGGGAAATGAAATGCATAATTTTCTTGGGCATATGGGACGACTCCCAAGCATCCCTACGAGCACCAAGTAGTTTTACAAGCATGCCCGAAGTTAGACATGGACTCGCTTTCGGACTATTAAGAATCATTTGTATTGGCTGCTCTCAGAGAAAAGGGACACTGCAGTTTGTGGGAGACCCCCTCCTCCCCTTTGCTAGGCCACGAACCACCATTTGCACGGGCGTGCTGCTCCACGAACATGTTTTTAATCCCGCTAACTATCTGCAAGGCACCTTCAGGCCCAGTCACCCAAGCTCACTTCCTCCCTACCAAGGGAAGAGATGCTAACCCACCTATCAAGGGCTCCGAGTTCAAAACCGTGCACCCCATACAACTGGAGGACGAGGAGAGCAACCTCCTACAGCAAGCGCACGTGGCCGAGAACCTGAACAGACCAAGACGAGGAAAGAAAGCCTTGATTTGCCATCCCTTTTTCAGGCATAGGGCTGCCGCAACCAGCCTGGACACCTGCGAGCGTCCAGAAGAAACAAGAGGCATCGCTCTACCCCGCAGCCAACGTCAACCTAAAATCCTTTACAACGTTCAAGACGGATCCAGCATCCTCCCCTGCGCAAGCAGCCAAGGAGGGCAGGCACCAGCATAACTCCATGCTGACACAGTCTCATTAACATGCAACCATGGGCAATTTCTGTCCTGATGCACTAATTCCTGGGCAGGCCGCACATTTGGAAACTCTGAATACTTTCCCTGAAAGACGAGGTTTCGGTGGAAAGGGGGAGGCGAGGGGAGAAGCGATCAGCCACAGCTGTCTCGATCCCGCCGCTACAGGAAGACATCGGTCTGACCGAACCACGTCTCCTCCCCCTTGCCAGTCCCCTTCACACTCGAGGCCAGCCGCCGACTTCTCAGGCACAGCTCCCTCGTGGTGAAGGCAGTCTTAAAATCAAATAAAAGTTAAGAACTGGCCCCTAAGCAGCATGGTCTTGAAGGAAGCAACTTCAAGCCAGCTGCTAAAGACGAGGGACAGGCAGGTGACAAAAAGGGAGAAAGGCCCACAAGGCGACCCAGAAAGCTCCCAGCCCGAGTCCGAGCCCTTTGCACAAGCTCCTCTACCCTAGGCCGTGAAAAGCACAATTCACAGCAAGGCCGGGACAGGCTTTCTGATGCAAGCCAACATGGGATCGGCTTGAGCGGGCCCATCTGGAAGGGAGGCCGAGACGTGTATAATCATATTAGCGCAGCAGCAGCTGCAGCCAGGCTGGGTCATCCGCCGCAGCAGCCAGCGCCTGCCATCACAGCCGTCCTCCAACACCGCGAGCCCCGCAGGACCGCCCGACTCTTACGTGCGAAACCAAAGCCCAGGGCCAGGGAAGCCTGCATTACGGAGCATCGCTCCGGAGCTACTCCTTTGTACCCCCGATGCTCGGTAAACCAGGGGTCACCGGGGATTAACAAGGGCCCTGGACCTCGGTACTGAATATGCTCCTGTGCGGAAGGCAGCTCAGCAAGCGTGATCTCCGGCTTACTCCTCTTAAAGGACAATGGAGAGATTAGTAGCAGATGCCGACGGTTTGCTGTGCTCTAAGCAAACAGAAAGATGCTTAGCATACGCCAACTTTGCTCAGCACGGCAAAAAAAAAAAAAAAAAAAAAAAGAAAGAAAAACACCCTCAAGAGCCAAGATGCTCCTCTCCCAGGAGAGTGCTGCAGCTGTGCTGCCTGCATTTTACTGACAACGTGATAAAAGCAAGGAATTAAGCTCGGTGCTATATGAAGTGATGAACAGGAGTATCCCGGGTCAAGCAAAGCACTCATCCTGTATCCTGGGTCGAGCAAAGCACCTAGACTCTAGGACGATGGGCAATTAGCCCAACCGGCGGCAGTGCTGCATGGCTTAGGACAGTTATAGCCGATCAATAAACAGCTCACGGCACGGAGGTATTTAGCAATGTCTGCTCTGGGACAGGCGTTGCGCGGGTGGCCCAAGACAACCCAACGCAGCGGCTTCTCGCCAAAGCAGAGCAAAGAGTTAAACACTTTGGTCCTGGGGACGGGAGCACGAAAACGGTGCTGCCTGGGGAGGATCGCCAGCCCATGAAGACAATCGACAAGTCTAAATGCCAAGAGCGTCTAACTGGAAAAGGAGGAAAACAAAAAACCAACCAAAAAAGGGGGGGGAGGAAAGGCAGGGGTTGCCACAGACGCACGCACAGACCACTCCAGTCCATTAGGGATCATCCACTGGGATTAGCACGGCTGGAGGTGCCGGTGGCCACAAGCGAACAACCCAAGGTCTGACTTCGATTCGGTATTAGATTTCACATCAGGTTTACTGGAACGGTAATTAAGCTTTTTGGATCTCCCGCACCGCACCTTGCCGGCTGATCCGATTTCATGCCGAGCTTCTTGAAAGGCAAGAAAGCCCCAGACTGCCCCTGCCCCTCACCCACGTCGAGCACAAGTGCAGCAAGGCTAGCAAGCACGAAAGAACGAGACGCGGCACCGACAAGGGGACCTGGCCCTCCGAAACAACCGACAGCAGGCTTTCCTGCCCAAGTGCAGGGGGCTGGACTTGATGACCTCTAAGGTCCCTTCCCACCCCCGACAACAATGAAACGCCCCAGCTAAGGTTCAACCCCGCATCTGATGCCGAGAAACGCCAGGGCCAGGAGAGATGGGGGGGCAGACAGAAAAAAAAAGCAAACAGACCCTCTGTGCAACGCAGAGGATAAAAAGGAAAACAGCAGAAGAGGGGGAAAGAGCGATTAAACGCACGCTGGATCAGCTTTAGCCATCTCTGGCTGAGAGCACGCAGGGAACGGGACCCTCCCAGAAAAAGGGCACCCAAAAAAAGGAGAAAAATTAAATGAGAAAAAAATTTAAAAGAGACAAAAAAAAAACTTTCCCATGAAAATATTTTATTTTCTTTGGGAACAGGATACACCTGCAAAGCCTTGGCCACTCCAACGCCGGAGGCCCTCATTAGTGGGGTAGCAGGACCCTCTGCCGGCCGCACTGCAGAGCTGCACTGGCAGGACCCTCTGCAAGGCTGGGGGGAGAAGGGAGGGAAAGAGGTAACAGGTGACAAAAGGAAGAGGGCTGGGAAAGGGAGCAAGCTGCCTCCAAGAAGCGGCCCGTGCTCTCAGCACGCCAAGCCCGGGACACGCGCACGAGGCCAGGGATCAGACACCGGCACGGGGCAAACGCCGACAGAGGGAATTTGCAGACCGGGCACAAAACCTCGTGCTTTGTCAGCCTTAAAAAATAAGGCCAGGCTCAGGTGAAAGCCACGCACATGGCAACAGGCGCCCGGGGCTGCGCACCCTCCGCAGCTCCGTGCGCGGACAGGACTCGGACGGCGCCACCGACCGTGGGTCTCAGCACCACCACGCTTCCTCCGCAGAGAGGGGAAGCCACGGAATTAGAACGGGGGCAGCTGAGCCAGGCACGAATGCGGCGAGCAAGGAAAGAAAAGGAAAAAAAAAATCCCAATTCAAATACTACATTAAAACAAACTTTCCCAGACCAGTCTTATGAAATCCAGGAAGGGGGAACCTCGTTCTTGCTGTTCCCTTTGATTCCCTGCCCAAAAAGCACACAGCCGAGGGAGGGACATCATAGCAATGATAACTCTGACAGACACTTTCTGGAGAAGCCCGAGCCAGAAAAATAAACTTCAGGCTCTTTATTTTCTCTCTCCCCTCTCTATGAAAGCATTTGCAAACATCTGGATTTTGTAAGGTTTTTTTTTTTTTTTTTTTTTAAAGCCATTTAGCGTGGAGGGGGCAGAGGCAGCTTCTGAGGAGGGAGAAAAGTAAAAACAGGAGAAAGTTTACCTATCAGCGGGGAAGGCGCTCCCCGATGGCACGCACCTCTGTGCAGCACAAGGCACAAATCCCTTCCCAGATCTCGCCCCGCGCTGGGATCGGCCCCTCCAAAGGGCGTCTTTGCCTCATCCCGTTTTATTGGGGAACCCGTGCAACTCGACTGCACAGACACGTGGCCACAACCCCAGCAGCCGAGCCAGCAGGAGAGCTGGATCTTTAAGGACGAACATGACTTTTGCCATTTCTTCCACCCCCCCCGGCTTTTCCTAATCCGTGCCCCGAATCTGCCCCGCGTGCAGAAACCAGGAGGGGGAGGAGGGCGCGGACCACAACCATCAGGAAAATGCCAGCTTGGGAGACTCCGCTGCCGAGCACAACCGCACCTTCCAGGAAAGACAAAATAAGACTCTCCGGGATCAGCACAATTCCTCTTTTCTCCTTTCCCCCCCCCACCCCTTGAAGCAAACCCGAGCTCCGGGGAGCTGCAGCCAGGGCAGGGGCGGGAGAGAAAGTAACCTGCTGCCCCGCCCGGGGGTGCCCGCACGCTTGCACACGCACGCACACCGCCTCCCAGCAGCACCCCGAGGAGGAGCGGCAGGGCAAAGCCGGCACCGGACACCCCGGCCCCGCCGCCCCCCTGGGCAGGGGCCCCGGCTGCTTCCCGGGCAGGGGACCAAGGGGCTGGGGCACAGAGCGCGCGGCGGCAGTAGGCGGCGTTGGGCGGCGGGGCGCGGGCGAGCAGCGCGAGCAGCGCTAGGCAGCAGGCGAGGCGGCCGCGCCGCAGGCGGTCTCCATCCAGCATCTTGCTGCGGCGCCGGCGCTCCGCATCTCGCTCCCGCGCCGAGCCCG
>NW_017728886.1:4356884-4394569 GCF_001723895.1 Crocodylus porosus | reverse complement strand
TGGAGTGAATAAATTCATTTTTTTAAAAAAAAAATAAATAAGGACCGTGGTAGAAAATGCGGCGGGGCTGGAAGGGACCTCGGGAGGTCGTGGCTGGTCCAGTGCTTCTCACCGTTTTTTTGCGCCAGGACCCGTTGGTTGACGTCGCCGGCCAGTCCTGACCCGGTAAACGGGTTTCCGTAGAAAACGCGCAAGTATTTTGGCCTCGAAATGCTTACCACCCACTGCCGGTGAAAGCGGTCTTCGTTTTGAAAGGCAGAAATCAACATCGAGGGGGGGAAATTGAACAGCGGCGTCCCAGATCGGTCTCTCTTTAAGCGACAGGCATTCACAGATCCCAGTGCTGGCATCTAACCCGACAGGTGTGGGCCTACTTATGTGCCTGTCCCTCCACGAACAAGGCAGGGGACAACAATATCAGGCAGAAACCCCCTGGCAGAAAGCATCAGGGCAGCCTTCATGAGCTCTTCATCCCACGGGCAGATGGGAAAAAACAAAAAACCAGATGAGCGTGCACCCACCCGGGTCATTTCCATCCCAGCACGGGCCCTGCGCAAGCCGCCACTTGGGTGAATTTGAACACGCCAGCTTGGAAATCTCTGGCCCGCGCAGAACAAGCGGCCCCCTGCCCGACGGGGTTTTGCAGGAAATCAGCTCACAACGATCCCTGCAGAAACTACCAGGAAAATCGCCTGCTCCGCCCGACAGGCGCACACGCCCAGCTTTGCAAAGCTCAGCTAATTTTTCAGTGGCCAAACTGCTTAACTGCAGCCGTCAGAGAGAGTTTTCTACCTGTTGTGGGAGCTTTCAGTCCCGAGCTTCTGCTTCTCCCGTGCTAGAAATAAAATTAAAAACAGCCACCCCCCACCTAAGCTCTTAACTTCCCTTCGGATCCACCCAGGATTGTTCAGGGCAGCCTGCAGCCACCTGCAACACCCGTGGCAGAGAGAAGCAGGCAGCAGCTTTGCCCTGGGGCCCCAACACAGAGGCTTTTTATTAAGGGATAGTAAAGGAGCCAGGAGGGGCAGCGCTGACGGCACGCACGAGGGGCTGGGAAACACGACTGCGGCCTGTGCTGCCCCGGGGCTGCACAACTGGAAAGGCACTGTCTACAAAACGAGGAAGGTTTCAACCAGTGTCGAGAGGCTCTGCACATCTGGGAGGAGTCCTTCTTCGCATGCATCGGTGCTAGAAGTGAGACTTAAATGCAGCGGGGTGGGGTGAGAGAGGGGGGAGCTTCACATCTCAGCTGCGCGCCCAGCAAATGCAAAGGGCAGCGGTGCTTGGAAAAGCAGAGTAAGCATTGCTTACACTCATTTCCTCTCTCTGAAAGCAAGGTTAGGAAGGGGAGCCTGTTGACTTCAGCAACTCAACTGCATGCTTTTCATAGAATCAAAGAAAATGAGGGCTGGAAGGGACCTCGGGAGGTCACGTCTGGTCCAACCCCCTGCTCCAAGCAGGACCAGCCCCAACTACATCATCCCAGCCAAGACTTTGTCTAGCTTAAAAACCTCCAAGGATGGAGAATCCACCACCTCTCTCGGTAACCTGTCACAGGGTTTAACTACGCTTCATGTGAAAAGGTTTTTCCTAATATCCAGCCTCAGCTTCCCTTGCTGCAGCTTGAGCCCGTTGCTCCTTGTCCTGCCATCTGCCCCCACTGAGAACAGCCCAGCCCCATCCTCTTTGCAGCCCCCCTGCAGGGAGGTGAAGGCTGCTATTCAATCCCCCTTGGTCATCTCTTCTCCAGACTAAATAAGCCCGGTTTCCTCAGCCCCTCCTTATAAGTCATGTCCCCCAGGCCCCAAATTCCCAAAATTTGCAATACCCAGGTAAGGGGGCAGGGGGAGAACCTGCTGCAGAGCAGCGGGCGAAGAGTACGTGCAAGTGGTGACAGCTTTGCCTGGTGTGGGTCTGCCCCATCCCCACCCCGCAGAATACAGAGCTGAAGGACGTGGGGGTAGCTCAGCATCACATGAGATCGCTGGCTGATCCAAGCAATCTGCTGGATCGCTTTTCCTGCCCTGCCAAGTACAGTTTGCCCTTTTCACAAAGCTGTTCTGGAGAGGCAGAGACCTCTCAGAGAGCGGTGTGAACGCTTTTGAAAGGGGAGGTGGCTGCAATGCCTAGCAGAGGAGCACCCAGGTTGTCTATGCACTGAACCTACCCGCTGGGGACTGCAGTTCAAGCGTGCATGCACTGCGCACCCGCGGGACCTGTGCGGGGCTAATCGGAAGTGAGCAGATGGCTCCCCGCATTGTTTACATCATCATTTCATCTTAGAAACCAGCATCCTGAGCTCAGTTCAGGTTTCCCCTCACCAGGCCTGCGGGGTCTTCCAACCACCCCTTGAGCTGGTCTCATATTCCAGCGTTGCACGTACACTGTCAGGTCTAGGAGCAGGTGTCATCAGAGACGACGCCATTAAAACAAGGCGCTGCCATTTTTATTTTACTTTATTTAAAGGTTCTTTTCTGCAGCATTTTCCAAAGTTTCGGATGACGTTCAGCAGCCCAACTCACAGAGCCAGGGCCGGATTAACCCGTTAGTGAGCCCTAAGCAAACAAACTCATGGGCCCCGACTTAATACTGTATATTTATATCACTTTTTCTCACTTGATAATTATAATGTGTAAAATAAGCTCAACTGGGTCCCATCTTCACTTAGGGCCCTAGGCACACGCCTAGTTTGCCTATGCGTTAATGCAGCCCTGAACAGCGGAGCAAGCAAACATCCATGAAACATCTCAAGAAACAGCACTGAAGAACTTCAGCACAAAAATAATAATAATAATAATAATCTCATCTACATTGGAAAGTAGCCATGCTAATGGGACCTGGAAATCTCTAGGATCATAGGAAAGTAGGACTGGAAGAAACCTCACAAAGTCACCGAATCCGGCCCTCTGCTCAAGGCAGGATCATCCCCAACTAAACCATCCTGGTCAAGTGTCTGTCCATGCTTGGAAATGTTTCGAGAGCAGGTCAGAGATCTGAAACTCCTCTAGGCACCTGTTCCAAGGCTTGCCCACCCTCACTGGAGACGAGGAGGAACATGCTGATTATCTCAGTTTGCCCTGCTGCAGTTTGAGGCTGTTGCTCCTAGTCCTGCCCCCGCAGCTGCAGAGAAAATCCCATCTGCATCCTATTTGTCCATCACCCTTCAAATATTTGAAGGCCACTATCAGCCCCCTCCTGCCATCTTCTCTTTTCCATGCTAATTAACCCTAGCTCTTTCTGCCTTTCCTCTCAAGTCTCATCTCCCAGGCTGCTTATTTTTGCGGCTCGGCACCAGACTCTTTCCAAACTGCCCACATCCTTCTTGGAGTGAGAGGCTCAAAACAGGACAGTAATCCCGGTAAGGCCTCACCAGCACTGACTCAAGCAGGAGAATCACTTCCCTTTGAAGTGGTTTCGACCCTTCTTTATCGTTGCAGCGGAGGATTGGAGACGAGCAGCTCTTTGGAGAAGACAGGCCATTTACCACCGAGAGGTCAATGAAATCATCCCTCGTGCGCTAAGGCGAATGCACCCGTCTTTTTACAAATGGTGAAGAGTGACTAAATGTTACTTTCTTCTCATGCAGAAGGACCTCTGCGAACGCTCACAGTCCTGTCCCCGACGGTCCTCGGTCCCTAGCTCAGCCTCTGTAGCAAGAGCACTAGAGCTTTGTCACCCCAGCTCGTTTCCTATTTAACAAGCCTTCTACATGCGGCAGTGGCACCTCTGCTCCGTAGTCCAGTGCACCCAGAATAAAAACACGCGTCTTCAGTGTATTTGCCCTCTGCAAGTCTGGGTCCTACCTTCCCACGGGGCAGCAGCTACTCATGTCGTATGCCCACAAAAGCCACCAGTACACCACAGGGAGCAAGCAGGGTGACTCCACGCTCGCCTCTCTGCAGACCTGGACACAGACACAGGCGAACCACGCGGCTGCCCAGGGCCTGGACAAAATGGGAGGGCCAAAAACGAAAAAAAAAAAAAACTACAATTGCAAAAAATAGTTTTAATATTGTGCATCTATGGGACTGGCAGTGTTATCGATTAAGGACAAACTATTTAAGACCTTGATACCACAGATGCGATCAAGACTTTTGCAACAAAAAAGTGCCACAAAGTGGAGTTAATATAAACATTTTATTATAAAACCGTGCAATCTGAACTTTTGATTTTCTATTTCATAGATTGTAAGGGGCTGGAAGGGACCTTGCAAAATCATGGGGTCCAGCCCCCCCTGCACAAGGCAGGACAAGACAACTGGGGTCAGGTGACCCCAGCGAAGTGACTGCCCAGCTTTCACATTACATCTTCTGTTCACCATCTATTAAAATGGTAATATTTTTGCCATTGTCCGATTATTATCATCTTTATCTCTGGCGATACTAGAGTTTCTACTAGGTACAGCACTGCAACCGTAGAATTGCAAGATCAAGGCGATGTTATGTCCCCTAAATAAATGTTTGCCTTCATCTGGTTTTATCTGCATGCAACTTGACTTCTTGTATCATTTTTTAGAAGTGAGTAGGAATGTTTGGGAGGTGGTTTTTGACTTTTTCATTTTGTCATTTTCTATCTACCGTGGCTTAGACAGGCACGATCCTGTCCGGAGCAAGGGGGTCAGAGCAGATGACCTCTTGAAGGCCCTGCCACCCTGATGTTTCTATGATCCAGGCCAAGCAAAATATTCTCCTGCTCTTTCAAGGCAACTCCTGCTGGAAAGTCAAGTCCCAGCCGCTGCGCTCTTATGAGCTGCCGCTCACTCAGCATGACCCAAACCTCTCCAGTTGGATGACTACAGCTCAGTGGGGTGGATGAGTCATAGAGGAGGAGGAAAATACCTATGAGGTCATCTTGTTCATCCCCCGCTGCCAGTGAAGCCGAGCTCCCTATGGTACAGTTGGTGTTAGGTTGCAAGGACTCTGAGCCACAAAGCCAAAGGTGAGGCCTGGTTGTCTGGAGGCATTGCTGAGAGCCAGAAATCCCTGCCCTGTAATTCCTACTGCAGCAGGTTCCCCCGGGACAAAGCACTCACTCCAACAAGAGGGACAAGAGCTAGCACAAAACAATCGGTCCTGGAGCCGGCTTCGTTCAATGTCTTTATCAGCAACCTGGACAATGGTGCAGAGCGCACCCGCGGCAGATGTGCAGATGATGCCACACTATGGGGAGTAGTAGATACACTGGAGGGTAGGGCTAGGAGTCAGGGGGACCTGGACCAAAAATAATCTCATGAGGTTCAAGAAGGACAAGTGCAAAGTCCTGCACTTAGGATGGAGCAGCCCCATGCACTGGTGCAAGCTGGGGGCCGACGGGCTGGGCAGCAGCTCTGCAGAAAAGCACCTGGGGGTCACAGTGGGCAATAAGCTGAATAGGAGCCAGCCATGTGCCCTTGCTGTGAAGAGGGCTATCGGCATCCTGGGCTGCACTGGTAGGAGCGTTGCCAGCAGATCGAGGGAAGTGACTGGCCTTATGAAAAGAGGCTGAGAGCCATGGGACTCTTCAGCCTGGAAAAGCACAGACTCAGGGGTGACCTGGTGGCTGCCTATAAGTACACTGGGGTGTGCATCAGGACCTGGGGGAACACCTGTTCACCAGAGCACACCAAGGGATGACAAAGTCAGACAGACACAAGCTCCTCCAAGACCATTTCAGGCTGGACATAAGGAAAAATGTTACCGTCCAAGCCCCCAAGGCCTGGAATAGACTCCCTCCAGAGGTGGTGCAAGCACCTACTCTGGACTCTTTTAAGAAACATTTGAACATCTATCTTGCTGGGATCCTTTGACCCTACCTAACTTTCTGCCTCTGGGGCAGGGGGCTGGATTCGACGATCCTCCAAGGTCCCTTCCAGCCCTAATGTCTATGAAATCTATGATTATCCCCCTCTATTCAGCAGGGGTGAGGCCACATCTGGAGTTCTGTGTCCAGTTGTGGGCCCCCCACTACAGAAAGGATGCAGATAAACTGGAGCAAGTCCAGCAGAGGGCGAGAAAAATGGTTCAGGGGATGGGGGACAGGACTTGTGAAGAAAGACTGGGGGAACTGGGTTTATTTAGTCTGGGGAAGAGAAGACCGAGGGGGATTGAATAGCAGCCTTCACCTCCCTGCAGGGGGGCTGCAAAGAGGATGGAGCAGAGGGGCAGATGACAGGACAAGGAGCAATGGGCTCAAGCTGCAGCAAGGGAAATTGAGGTTGGATATTAGGAAGAATTTTCTCACTAGGAAGGTAGCAAAACACTGGAACAGGTCACCCAGAGAGGTGGTGGACTCTCCATCCTTGGAGGTGTTTAAGACCCAGGTAGACACAGCCTTGGCTGGGATGATGTAGTTGGGGCTGGTCCTGCTTGGAGCGGGGGGTTGGGCTAGATGTGACCTCCTGAGGTCCCTTCAGCCCTCGTTTCTATGATGCTATGAGTCCAGGAGGAAAGAAGTGGCCCTGTGCACACTGGGTCACAGATAGGATTAGCTAGTTATTGAGAGCTCATCAATAAAAATAATATTCCCCTCCTTAACCCCAACCAGGTTACGTTTTTGTCTGCTCCTTTCTGCCACATGGCGCCTTTGTGCTACTCAAGCTCCCTTTCTTCTGGGTGTTTCCATTAGATTTCCATTATTCAAATATGGATATAAACACTTCAGGCCAGATTAGCTACGTGGGCAAAGAGGGAAGGCATACAGAGGTGTAGACTTGGTATAGCTAAAGTTGCTCAGCGTAATTATATAGCTAAGTAGGTAGACCCTCTCCCTGCCCCCCAGCCCATAAGCCAGGTTCTGCTAAGGGCACCAATTTTCAACCAGGGTGAAACAGCACCCCAGGGTGCCTTGAGATCCTGCCAAGGGCACCATGGGATGCCACGCAATGCGACACTGTTAGGTGGGCAAACACAATTCATAGGATAAACCCAGAGGTTTCAAATAGAAATCCAGAGTGTCAAAAGCATTCAACCCTGTTGCAGCCCAAGGTCTTTGCAACAGAAGAATTGCGCTAGTATTTTTTGGTAGTCAAAAACCAAGTGAAAACTGAGAGCTGGCATTTTTCAAGGGGGGCTTCGAGTGTAAATAAGGTTGCAAACCTCTGGCTTAGGGGCTCAGTCTGCATATCTCGGCCAGCCCCATCACACAGACAAGTCCTCTGTTCTCTCTCAACCCCAGCAGGTCAGAAAATAGTCAGGTCTGTGTACCCAAAAATCCCCCCAGCAAAGTGTGGAGCCAGGGTCTTGTACCACCCAGCCATGATTCTGGGCTGGACTGCCCACCCCTAAACATGACATACCTGGAGCTAACATAGGGTCTGTGACTGAGGAGTGGGTCTGGCCAAAATGGGTTGCCAGCTGAGAGGATATTAAAACTCATCCAAGAGACTTACCAAGTGAAGTGGTCCTGTTAAAGCTGCTAAATCTCATTAAAGGTCATTAAACAAGCAATTGCTAGATCCAAGGCACAGCGATGGTCTCCCTCCCCTCCTTCCCGAGGGCTGCCAGCTTTTGCTACTCTATCCCCAGTCTCAAGATATTGGGTGGGTTTTTTCCCCTCTTAAAAGCCCCCGCTCTTGATGTCTCGCTGTGGAACTGGCTTTTCTCAAGGCCCATTTCTAGTTCTCGTGATTGCAGAGAAAACCTAAGGGGAGATAACTGCAAAAGATAAAACAAGAAGATAAATGAACAACAAAAGTGATCGGGGATCTGGAAAGCAAGGATTTGGAGGAAAAGCTGAAAGGCCGAGGATTATTTAGTCTGGAGAAAGGATGGCTGAGCAGGGATTTGATCGTACTCTTCAAATACCCGAAAGATCATTAGAGAGATGGGCTTTTCTCAGGGGCTGGGGTGGGGGGGACAGGACTAGGAGCAAGGGTCTCAAACTGCAGAGGAATTCAGGTTGGAGACTGGAAAGAAATGTCTGACTATGCGGGTGGCCCAGTACTGGAGCCGGCTGGTGCACACTCGCCATCCTTAGAAACTTCCAAGAGCGGGTTGGACGGACACATGGCTGGGATGACTTAGGGGTGATCCTGCTTGCAGCAGGAGGTCCTTGTGAGGTCCCTTCTGGCTCTACTTGCTTATAAAGCTGAAAATTAAGGGGGGGGGGAGGGGTTGTTTGAATGGACATTTTTTTGGAGGGAGGAAGGAAAGGAGACAATTCATGGCCTTTGAATAGTTCCCTGATGCACCACAGACACAGGATGAGCAGGTGTTACAGGGGTCCTCACAGTTGGGCTGAGATCACTAACACCTTGCATGCCCAGGGACCAGAGGAGAGGGCACTCAGCACTTCCATCCTGGACAAAAATAGCCCTCATTCACTAACCTAAGAAGAGCAAGGACCCATGCATCACCGAACTCAATAAGAAGCTATGCACATAAAATCTTCCGAGTGATTTAAGGCATGTACTAGGTCTTCCCTTGAGAGGTACACCACGGCCAAGGGAAGGAGCAGCATCCACTCCCAAGCCCGGCTACTCCCAGAGACTCTCTTCAAACTTGAGGCGTCCTTTTAAAGGGGGATTCCCATCTTGGAAAAGAAAAGAAGTGACAAGCTACCAGCGGCCGCTCAGCCGTACTCACACAGTCCTGCTGGAAAGCATTAACACCAGCAGAAAGGGCAGGGTTTCTAGTCAAAGCCCTAATGATCCCATTACAAACAGGAAACAAAGTGGAAAAATCTTGTCTTCTGTAATCCCTTTTAAGTATAGTCATCTTAGGCCCCAGCCTGCAGTCAGATCCACTAAACCGTGTCTCTGAGGAACGGAGCCAAGAAAACCTTGCACGTGCATGCATGCACATCTCCCCTAGCCCATCACAAGGCTGAGGCTTGCACCACCACCAGGCCCCAGGCAGTCTGGATGGTGCTGAGCCACCTAGTTCTTCAAAGCCAAGCCCTGAAGAACATCCTTAAAAATTAACCCTCCTTGCCCGTCTTCTATCCTCTGAGCTGCGTGGAGATTGGGACACCAGTCCCTCCAGGTGATGCGATTGCCTCTACGGTGTGCAAGCTGGTGTGTGGGCGAGCGGTGGTGCAGAAGCAGCACCTCAAACATCTCTCTCTCTGGGGATGGACACTCTCCACGAGAAGCTTCACTTTGTTCGGGGCTTTACCATAGATCTTGGACTTTAGTGTGGGTCCCTTAGGCAAGAAGTCATGAAGAACATTTGCCATGTCCATGGCTTGCTTAAGAGATGGAAATTAGGAAGCATGGCTTGCTAACTGACCCTCCTGTTAAAAGTTCGAAGGTTTGGTCTAAGTTTAAAAGCAACGGGAGTCTTTCCATTGACTAGAGTGTAAGATGGAGACTTGATCTGACAGGCAGTGAAATCAAAGAAAAGATTCCCAGGTCCATTGATGAGCTTTGCGTTCGCTCCATATTGGTTATGAAGGACCAACACCAGCTTCTTCCCCTCAGGGCCTGGTCTGCTCCCAACCATCTCAGAATGAGCACTGAATAGTTTAAAGCCAGCATGCACTCTTGGGGCCTCTCCAACGACATTGGCTGTAGCTGTGGTGCTCATGCTCAGAGAG
Organism: Crocodylus porosus; assembly: GCF_001723895.1. Classification (NCBI taxonomy): domain Eukaryota; kingdom Metazoa; phylum Chordata; order Crocodylia; family Crocodylidae; genus Crocodylus; species Crocodylus porosus. Next base: position 4,385,056 of record NW_017728886.1, on the reverse strand, counting down.
CTGATCACATCATCTACAAATGCCCTTATGGTCCTCCTTTGGGCGCCCAATGTCTTATTGACATTGTCCATTCTACCTGTTGCCAGCTTTCTGGCCCTTATGCCTCCAACATATGAGTGTCAAAACTCACTTCATCATCATCATCACCATCATCATCCCCTTCCATTGGCCTCAATGACATTGGAGAATGTTTTATCCCAAGACCAAATTTTTTATCACAATGGTAAGTCAGAGGAAAAATGGAATTTCAGAGGAACTGATGCAAGTTGTGAATTCAGGGCAAATTCAATTAATACTTTTGGCTCAAAAGTCAGGGAGCTGTTAGGATCAACCGGGTTATGGGTGGTCACCGTAGGCAGGCTAAGCATCACACCAGGTATGCAATACATAGGAGTGATGAGGGCAAAGGTTGTGGCAGTGTTGTAGTCAGGGCAGATGGAAGGTCAGAGCCAGGAGGTCCAAACAAAGCAGAGGCAGGGACTATGGCACGACTGGGATCAGGCAGGAGCAAGCCAGAGAAAGGCTGAGGTCCAGAAGCCCACACAAAAGTATTGACACCTGGACAAGCCGACAGGAAGTAGGAGGGGTTTTATAGCCTTCCTGTTAGAGGCTCGAGGTTCCCATAGGTTCCTCCTGGTCACTTGACTCCCCATATATGTCCTCATGGATGGGACCAAGCTGAGCTGGGGTGGATGTTTGAGCAGCTGCCTGGTGAGGCTGTGGTCTTTGCATCTGCCTGTTAGCTTTGCTGCTCTGGGTTCAAACCCTAGTAGTTTTGAAAGGCTGGAGGGGATTGCAAATGACAGCATTTCATTTGGATGCTTTTGCTTGGAAATGTGTTTTCTTGCAACCTTTTTTTTTAATTTGGAAGTTGTCAGCATTTCCTTTTGAAACCACATTTTGTTTTCTTTTTTTCCATGTAAAAACTAATCTAAAATAAAAGGGAAGAAAAAAAGAGGGTTGAACAAAAATATATACCACACTCACTTGTTCCCCCAAAAGCAGCCCCTCAAAACGGAGGGGCATATCTTAAACAGGGAAGGTGATTTTCTGCCTGGAATAGATGTTACCTGATTGGGTTTCTGTGCACAGTGCCACTGTGCAGCAGCAGTGGCATTACTATTTAGGCAGCTGAAAGAGTGGGTTGACATAATGGCTCATTGTTCTTCACCCCAACGATGCTAATGATGACCTCCTTTTTAGTGGCCTTGATGTTCCACTAATCAAGCTAACCTTTCTTAGGACAATTTTGCTGTCTGCTAACTTTTCTTGATCTTTCTTGTCCTATTTCATGGCTCCGGAGACTCTATTTCTTTTCTGGCCATGGAAAGCAATCATCAGCAGCAGCTAGGTTTCCAATTTTTTGTTAAGCAGGAAAGAGAGTGAGAGTCAGCTGAAGATTAGGGTGTGTCCCTTCTCTATGAAGCCATAACTCTGGAAAAGTCTGGGATTTTTTTCATTCCACCTTTCAAAAATAAGGTGTGCATTATAGTCTGGGGCAGGGGTAGATTCAGGGGAGGTAAAGTGGTGCAGTTGCACCCCAGTTTGATTCCTGCTCCACTCAGAGTTTAAAAACAACTGCCTAAGAGGTGTAGTGGCCTTCCTATTCAAGCAGTGCTGACAGAGTCAAGTGATTTCATAGCTCATTATCACCGCCCCAATTCCTTCTAATCACTCTCTGCTCAACGGGTGCTAATGACCCTCCAACCCTTTAATAGTCTTGATGTTCCACTATTCAAATTGCCTTTTATTCTGAAGTGTTGCTATCCATTAGCCTCTCAATGAGTCTCTTCTATTTCACAGCCCTGCAGACAATTTTTAGCTCTAGATAAAAAACCTTAACTCAGGTGTGGTAATATTCACTTATGAGTAGAAATAACTGATGGTGAAATGTCGGAGGGACTGTCAAGATGCTCAAGAAGGCTAGTTTTATGAATCTGAATAAGAGACATGCATTTAACTGCAGTGACTACAGGACTAATGAGACAATATGTATATCTATATCTTTAAAATATCTGTATCTATGAAATCTTTTGACTATTTTTCACTTTTTTACCTAGTTCCTTTTGCTTTTTTTTTAACTTACTACACAATCAAGTTCGTGCACATTTCAATCATTGTGTCTGTTTTTGCTTTGCTCTTAAATTGAACAAGGTAGTGCTAGCCCCCCAACATATTAGCAAAGCATCTCCTTTCTCTTTAACTGGAGGAAAACCCATGCTGTGTTACAAGCGACGATGCACCAGATCATTTGCACCCCCCTTTTCAAAATCTTAGATCCACCGATGCTGCCATGTGTCTGCACTCACTTTCGTGCCAAGTAGCCACTTGCTCAAGACCACACAGGCTAGTCTTGGCTCCTTGCTGCCCATTTCTGTTTCATTTAGACCTCAACCAATTTTTTGTTCCCTGTACCATTTGTCGGGTCAGCCGCCCTATTGAACCACCTATTATTTGACCCGCTCCAGCTGTCATCCAACAGGCCCGTTCGTTCGTGAGAGCTGAAAATACAGCAGAAGTCCTCCACCGCAGCACTCAAGTGGCGAGCCTGCCCCCGAGGGAGCCCTCCTTCCACTCTCGTGTTGTCTACGAAACGGATGCCTTTATTTAAACAAGGGGAAACTCGCTTCTTCTTGTTTCCGTTCCGCCCTGCTCCAAACACCAAAGCAGGAAGAAAGAGGCCTGGGGTGTTTTTCAAGCCACTCTGGGCAGCTTCTGCTGCTGCAAGCTGTTGACAAGCGCAGGGGCTTCGGACATCAAAATGTTGGCAGTCAAATTACAGGAGGGTCCCTGGGCCCATCCTCTGCTACCGTTTCTGTTCAAGGCACGTGGATGAGCGAGCGAGCCCATCCTCTCTGTGCCCGGGCAGAAGGGACCCTCACAAGCGATCTGGCACCGCGTCAGCTGCAACGCAGCCAGAAGCAAACTGAGCACAAATATTTTCGCAGTCGCCGTATCAAGCCCAGCCATCGAATGTGTGCCGAGTATTTCCCGGGGCTGCTAAAAACTCTCTCCCTGCTTTTATTTTTAGATGAAGGATAAATCTCGGTCATGTTACTTTTCTTTGCCCATTTCGCGGCTCCTCTTGAATTGCGGTTCTTTCTCGCGGGAATCCGCAGAACCCAAAACCCCGTTGCTGTGCTGATCCATGGGGGTGCGACCCAGAGCATCGTCCTCTAGGGTCACCGTGTCCAACCCTCGTACCCAAATGCAGGAGTCTCCACCCCCCATTTACCTCGTTGGGACTCTCCTTGCAAACCTCCAGTGATGGAAACTCACTGCTTTCCTGATCAGCTTGTTCCACCGCGCTAAATAAATCCAGCCCATTGACTCCAGCTGCGCGCCAATCCTGGATATAATATTGCAGGAATAGACGGTGGACCTTTAAGTGGTGTGGACACCAGATCTCCCACTGTATTCCTTACCCCTGTACCACTGGTTGTGCATAACATCTGCCATCCATATGGGGACAAGCGTTGCTCTTCTAATGTTCTCCTAACCTTAGACCCCCGCCCCCCGCAATTGAGACCTGGCCATGCATGCAGGGCAGTGCTGGCTGTAGCCGTCCCTCTTGGCTGGTTGCTCCAGGGGGTCTGACAGCCTTGCAGCGAATTGTCCATATGGCCATACTCAGAGGGCACTGGGCAGAGAAGTGGTGCCTGGGGGTGGCTCTGGTCTGCAGCCGCTCCAGCAGAAGAGGAAGAAAGCAAGCCACGTCGTTCTGGATTGCAGCACTTCTCTGCTTTTCAACTGAGCGTTTTGCTAGACCTTTCCCCTGAGCCATTCTCTGGTAGTTGAATCCCCTCCACTTTTCCTCCTCTTCTCCCAACAGCGTCATGTGCAGATTGCCCCATTGGCAAAGCGAGCCTCTAGGCACCAGCCCCACAGCAGGGCTCACTCGTGGCCTGTCTGCATCGGCCAGGAGCACCGCCATGAAGCATTGCAGGCTCACACCACACACGCTGCACCCTGGCACAGGTACAGTGCAGCCGCCCTAGAGCCGTGTTGGGCATATGCTGATCAGCCCAGTCCGGGATGTATTTTTTTGGGGGGGTGGGGTTATGCAGTGCCACTTGAAGGCAGCTACATTACATCCAGCTCGGTGTTCAATACCTCAAGGCAGGAGCTGCATGGTCACAGCAGCAGCCTCGACCACCATTTCTGCCCGGGGACAGATGCGCTTTCTGGCACTAGCCAGCTGGCCTGGGTGAGAACCAGGGATTTCCCCAAGGATCCTCTTGCCTCCCCCCTTTCAATTGCAGTTAAAAAACCCAGGAGAGAGAGACCACTCGGTCGAGTTTGCAAGGTTGTTTTTTTTTTTATCCCATTGCTTTTTATTATTGCTGTGACACTTTATCTGTGCAGTAACCCTAGAATTGCCCTCAGCAGGGAGCAGAGGGGAGAGAAAAGGGGTCTTGAGTTCTGTGATCGTTACACGCGATAATAAAAAGCGTAAGCCGGAAGCCGTGTGAAACGCTGTTGAAAAGTGCCAGTGATTTATTTTCTTCCTTTTTCTCCTCTCTCCAGTTTTGCCTTGCCCTCTAAGCACTGTTTTTCCTCTGGGAAGCACGCAGGACTGTGGGGACATAGGGGTTGGACTAGATGAACGGTGAGGTCCCTTCCAGGTCTGTGATTCAAAGGAAGGAAACCAAAATGTGAACGTGAGAGAAAAAGGATTTGGGGCTTTGAAAAGCCATGAGTCCACTACAGAAACAATCATTTCTCTCCAGCTCACTGTGGGATGATTTGGGCGTCATTGGCACAATGGCATCTTCCACCCTGAAGGACCAATTTTGATCTAGTTGGTCCTTTGATCTAGTTACACCTGAAGCCTGGAGCAGCCAACATCTAAGCACTTCCCATGCTGGAACATGAAGTGCTTGTGCATTTTGACTACAGTTAACACAAAAGGGACACTTGCCAGCTACAAGAGGATGGGTTTGGCTTCATCACCCGGACAGAAGAAGAGTCCTTCAAACCCTTGTCAAGCCCTGCTTGAGTTTAGGATGGCCGTGACCTTGGTTTTCCAGGGGAGGGGAGGGAGTTGAATGCATGCCCTTGAGAGGTAAGTGTGGGGGGTGTTTCCAGCTCCAGCTCTGTTTGACGGGAGCCGTAGGAGACGTGTCTTCTCTGCATCTTTGCACACCAAAGCCAGAGTGGTTTACAAGCAGATACAGATGCACGCAACAACCGCTGGACGCTGTCTTCTGCTTTAAGGTAAGGAACAGACGGCCTGGGAAAGTTGCAGACCGTCCCGACCTGGAGGTTTTCAAGCGGAGGATGGATGAGCCTTGGGCAGGGGTGGTTTAGGGGTAGAAGTGCTGCATTTGTGCAGGGGGCTGGTCCCGATGACCCTTGAGGTCACTTCTAACCCTTGGATGACCCAGCAGCATCAAGCCACAGTGCAGTCTGCAATGCATGCTGTGACAGGACTGGGCACCGTTTCCTCCCCCTGTTGCAAAGAAAACGCAGCGCAAAACTGAAAACTAAATAAATACCCAGGGCAAGCTTAGTCTGGGGGCATCTCATGCACACCCCGGGTGCAGACTCTCCCGTCTTAAGAGGCAAATCCCTGGCATCAGCACATAACCCGGGACGTGCCCTTAGGTGCAGAGTCCTGTAGTCTGGGATGGCAGCAGCATTGCTCTGTAGCCGTAACAGCTGCCTTAGGGTTGGAGCCACCCCTGTAGGAGCCAATGCATGGCTCTCTTTTGCCTGGAGATGGTAGTGAATCCAGGAAATAAAACCTCAATCCCAGCTGATGTATAGGAAATAATGAAGAAGAGTGAGATCCAGTCTTAGTGTATCATCACAAGGCAAATATGGCCTGTATATTATATTGTTCTTTCACAGATCAGGGAAGTGAGGCACAGTGAGATGTGGTGTCACCAGCACCTCACAGCAAAGCCGTGGCAGAGCAAGAAATACTGAATAGGTCTCCTCAGTCTTAATCATATGTTCAAACCACAGGACAGAGCAATACTGGTTGTTCATACAGCTACAAGACCGGGCACTCCCAGTTCATTGGTACAGCGCAGCATAAAACCCTGTTGCTCGCAGCATGCGGACAAAAGGAAAACATGCTCTGGGAATCTGATGCTCTTGCTACTTTTCCAAGGTTTAAAACGAATCTGAAAAGTCAGAGAGTGAAGAAAGGGACCAGTATGAGCAGGGGGCCAAAGCCAAGATCCTCTTCCACATTTGAAAATATGGCAAATTTTGGAAAAAAATAAAAATCTATACCAAAAAAAAATTTCCATTTGTGTTCTAAAAGGTCTGAATAGCCCAAAAGCACCTACCTTTCCTCCTTGAATTGTTCTGCCATTGGCACCAAGGTGGGTGGTGCTGTGTCTGTCTTGGAACAGGGCACAAAAGCCTTTTTTCTTCTCTTTGGGCGTCAGGGCAGTAATTCTTCTTTAGCTTGAAATTAAAAGCACCGAGGAAACATTTGAAGGCAACAAGGTATTGTAAAATAGGAGCGTGTCTGCTGAACTCAACCCAGTCAAAAGCCTGCAGGCCTCTTCCTATGCCTGGTTGACCTGCCAGGAAGGATATGCCACTGGAAAGGGTTGTCCCCTCGAGAAAGTTGTACCTCCAAACTACGGAGAGAGGTTGTCTGTGCTATATGTAGGTGCTGTGACCAACTCTGGTTGGAATATGAATCAATATAAATGCAAAGGAAGGATTACACAGTCTCTTCAAAGAGTCAGGTAGCAGGGAGGGGGTCTTCGATTTGCGTTCAGGTCTCCTTCCTACATGATCTTGGCCAAACGCTTCGATGAAACGGGGTTTTACAAAGCAGCCTTTGTCTGCCTTGTCCATGGGAAGCTCCTCAAGACAAGTGCTGTCTCCTACCATGTGTTTGTCCACGAGGAGCCAGCTCTCAGTGGGGGGCTCGGGGGGGCTCCAGTTGTATAAATAGTAATTATAGTCATGCCAACCTCGGCCAAAGCCTGATAGATGATAAGCTGGTGCTGGCTGCCAACCCCAGTGGGATGGCACCAGCCCAGGACAGACCTCAGTTTGTCCCATTGCCTCTGGATGCTGGAGCTACTGAGAAAGCCACTCACTTTGGGAAGGAAACACCAGCCCATAAATGTGCTTGTTCGCCACTGGCTGACCTTCTTTGGCCTGTTTTATGCAGCAAGGCAGAGTACAGGCCCACGCTGTATGGCTGTATGTACTGAAGGGTAGGATTTTTTTTTTAAGACTTTGGCAATGATCTTATTTTTTTTCTACTGGCACTTCTGATTGCAATGAGAGAAGAGTGAAGCTAACCCACAGTGCTTTCGAAAGCCTTGGCTCTAAAAAATAGCTTGCAAAGTAAAGGGGACATGTCTTTGGGTTCTCCAGACAAGGCTTAGGAAGTTCTGGTGGTTTGTCCATGGTTCTTACACTTTTCTAAGTAATCCAGCTACCGTAGACATTAAACTCAAAAGACCACATTTCCAAAGGGGGGTAGGCACCTAAAGGCATCTAAATCCTATCAAGCACCTCTCCCCAGTGTCTCTAAAGCCCTTGAGCATCCCATGTTGCAATAATAGCCTCGGTGCTAAGATTTCAGGAGCACCACGCCATTCTGCAGAAGATCCCACAGAGCATGTTCCTGGTTTCCAGAAGAGTCACACTAGTGAAATGTTCATATTTTCCCAAAAAGAAAGCAACTGTGACCACTTGAAATCTGAGATCCTGCTCCTGCCTTTATTTCAAGATCATTTACATCATCAGAGATCCTCACAGGAGGTGAGAGGCTTCATACCAGCTATGAACTGCCTGCCCAGAGGACTTTTCCATCTATTGACTCCTCTGTGAAATCCTATGAAATACAAACTTTCATTTCTATCCAGGAGAACTTTTACAATCTTTTCTCCAATGTCTGATGAAGGGTGTTGGTGCCCAAAAGCTTGCGATTAAAGAATTTTTCTTTTTTGCAAAAATCTTGTAGAAAAGATATCACCTCTAGCATGCGTCCTATGTAGACACTAGGGTGCTTCAGAAGATTTTGGCCATTTCTGGGGGGACCAAAGGACAACATCTCTTTTCCTGCTCGTTTCATCGCACTGTGATATGGATGCAACATCGACGCAACATATTCAAGGAAACAGGACAAGATCATGAGGTTTGTTTCTCAGAGGAATACAGAGAGGTGGCAAGTCCTGTTGGGTAGGCATCTAGCTGGGTAGGCATCATCTGACCCCAGCTGTCTTTCCTGCCCAGGCAGGGGGTCGGACTCGATGATCTGTTGAGGTCCCTTCTGACCCTGGCGTCAATGAGTCTGTGAATCCCCCTAAATGCCCATGCGGTGTTTGGAGGTAAATGGCAGGGTCATGGGATGGAGCAGGAAATAACCAAGCACACACAGAGCAAGGGCAAGATTCATTGATTGATTGATTGACCAGGAGAGCCACCAAAGGAAACCATAGAAGATCTAATATTGCAGGGCATAACAGGCTGGATCAGCATGATTGATTTGGCCACACACAAGGCTTGCTGGGATTTTGGTCACTGACCCCAAATGAGATGGGATAAACACTTTAGAGAGTACTCTGCTCAGCCCCATCAATAGGAGGGGAAAACTGTATCCATCAGCAGACCGATCATGCAATCACTGACTGAACATGTAGGGCGAAAGATGGATGGAAGCTGTTAAACTGTGGGAGAATACGTCCCAAGTGGAGACTCTTGCCCAATTTGCATCTCGTGTCAATGGAGCTTGTAGAAAAATGCATAAAACCTTGGATTCCCACATCCGATTGGCTGAGAGGGGTTTCGAGTGCAGTGATTACGTAACAATAACGCCACGGATCCGTCAGCAAAGGTAGTGACAAGATGGACAACTCTGGGTGCCTTTTGTATTGACCCCATTGTTTAGCAAACTAGAAAGCCTTCCTATGTGGTTAATGGGTCAGCAGACTCTGTTGCTTTAATGGTTAATCATCTACCTACATTGTTAAGCAAGTAACCCAGGCTCAGATAATGCTCCGGGCTCACAATCCATGTGACGGACTGAATTCATAGCTTGGGATCAGTGAGAGTACCTGAAAATACAGGAGTCAGAGAAGGAAAATGCAAGGCAAAGCTGTGATTTGGAATGGGTTGAAACAACTGAAGCGTATATAGACACCAGGGTGTTTCTGAACATTATGGTTATTTCAAAATAAACCCCTTTTGTGTGCACTGAGTGGGAAACTACACCAATGGGGGCATAGTCAAATGCACCCACCATTTACAACTACATAGGAAAGTGGTGCTGTCCACTAAGGTGCAATCAATGCGCCTGAATTTACTGCACAGAAAATTCAGGTGCCCAGGTGCATGTCTACATGTGTGCCCAGGTCAGGACAAATTGAGCCCGACAGGATCAGCCTGGTTCAGGGCTGCTCCAGACTTTGCTGTGCCCCCCGCTGCCCTCGCCTCCCTGCAGCAGCCAAGGGGAGCTCCAGGCTCCCCCAGGTGCCAGTCCTGGGCTGGCAGGGGGCATGGGTGGTCAGGCCTGGGCTACAGGGGGGCAGGGGACAAAGGGCAGCTCCCAGATGCACAGAGTTCAGGATTAGCCTAATGAGCAGGATTAGATTAGTCTAATGTGCAGTAAAGCGCACATGTAAATGCACCCTAAGTGATCACAGTGATAACGGTGGAGAGCGTCATGCCTCCACGGCCACTCAGGGCCTCACCATCAGCAGCAGCACCCTTTTACCTGGCTGTCATGAGGAATGAGTTGGAAGACCTTTGGCTTCCCACCCACAGGACCCCAGCGTCTTACCGTGCGACTCGGCTTGCTCCAGTAGATAAAGTGTGGACCTCCATGTCAGCGGACTGGAGTTGTGATCCCAAATGCCATTGACTTGATGGTGTAAACTTGGGGAAATCCCTTAAGTGGCTGTTTTCACAGGGGTTGGAGAAAAGTGGGAAGCTGCCCTGTCACTTTGAGTCCTTTCATTAAGACAAGATGCCTTTTAGAAAAATGTGCTTTGAACCACCAAAATCTTCCTCATGAATCCAATGACTGTAACGAGCTTTTCTTGGCCTTCCAGTCCATCTGGCAGTGACGTACATATATGCTTTAGCTAATTCAGGGCTTTATTCTTGGGTCTGAAACTTTCTTAACTTATCCCAGGTTTACAGTGTTGTAACTCCGCTGAAATCATCTGGGGGCTGGACCCGGTGATCTGTAAGGTCCCTTCCAGCCACTTATATCTATGAAAGTATAAATAAATCTCCTGACTCAAACCAGTGTAACTCAAGAAAGACTCAGTCCCTTGCTTTCTCCAAATGGTTTTCTCTAGTTGGAAGAAGGAGAAAGTACGGCGGCCAGGCCACACGGACAAAACAATATGTGCTGAGGCCAAGTTCTGCTTTCCCTGACAAGTATAAATCCAGAGAAAAATCTATGGCTGGTAACAGGATTGCACTGGATTTACATTGTCATCATTACTATGACCGCACCGTGTCTTTTGGGATTCATGTAAACAATCTTCTGCTTTAACCCATAGTTACTAAGAAAAAAATTCAGGTGGCAGGTAAAACCTTCATAAATGCCTAAGGCGGGGTGGTCAACCCACAGCAGAGGATCATAGAAATGAGGGTTGAAGGGATCTCTGGAGGTCACATCTAGTCCAACCCCCTGCTCCAAGCAGGACCAGCCCCAGCTACATCATCCCAGCCAGGGTTTTGTCTAGCTGGGTCTTAAACATCTCAAGGAAGGAGATGCCACCACCTCTCTGGATAACCTGTCCCAGTGATTTACTACCCCCCTAATGAGAAAATTATTCCTAATATCTAATCTCAACTTCCCTTGCTGCAACTTGAGCCCATTGATCCTTGTCCTGTCATCTGTCACCACTGAGAACAGCCCCGCCCCATCCTCTTTGAGCCCCCCTGCAGCGAGGTGAAGGCTGCTATTAAATACCTGCTCGGTCTCCTCTTCTTCATACTAAACCAACCCAGGTCACTCCGCCTCTTCTCACGAGTCTTGTTCCCCAGCTCCCAAACCATGTTGTTGACCTCCGCTGGACTCTCTCAGATTTGTCCACATCCTTTCTTTAGTCTGGGGGGGCTGCAACTGAACACAGGACTCCAGATGTGGTCTCACCGGGGCTGAATAGAGGGGAATAATCACTTCCTTCAGTCTGCTGGCAATGCTCCTACCGATGCAGCCCAGGATGCCGGTAGCCTTCTTGGCAACACGGGCACACTGCTGGCTCCTATTCAGCTTCCTGCCCGCTGTCACCCCCAGGTCCTTTTCTGCAGAGCTGCTGCCCAGCCTGCCAGCCCCCAGCCTGCACCGGTGCATGGAGTTGCTCTGTCCTAAGTGCAGGACTTTGCACTTGGCCTTGTTGAACTTCATGAGATTCACCAATGCACACCCACTTTGTGTGGCACAAGACAGATCTGGCAGGGGATAGGGAGAACAGCCACAGATAGGGCAGGGAAGAGAGAGCAGAGCAATGGATCAGGAAAGGGAACGGGTTTGGAAAGGCACTCAGGGGGTGGGAGGGAGGGCTTACCTTGTAGCACGTCTACCAAAAAGTCGGGGTCAGGCTGCTCCCCCTGGCTCACCATGCTGTGGAGGGACTGGCTGGGGCATAAGGGTGCTTTAGTGTATGGCGAGCTGGCAGGCAGCCCCCACACTGAAGCCAGCCCCATCAGCATCTCCAGGTGCACTGCTGCAGAGTCTTTTACTCCACAGCTTGATCGTACTTCTATTTACAAGTACGATCCCTCTGCAGAGTAAATTAAACTACTCCAGCCTAATAGGGGCACATGTACAGACACAGAAGTCAACTGCACAGCTAATTAGTCTACTGCACAATAAACATCTCGTGTAGATGCGCCCAGGGAGAATCGGCGGCAGTGGTGGATGGTTCGGAAATGCCAGCCCGCCTTCGAGCAGGTGGTATTATTTCAGGTCGCTGCTGCTCAAGGTTGCCAACCCCTGGCTTAACCTAAGTCCTGATTTCAGAAGTGACCGAGGCATTTCTATGCCAGCAAGGCACCAAAGTGAATGAATGCAAAAGGCACGTCTCAGACAACAAAGGCTGATAGACTGGACCAAGACTGCCGGGAGGAAATCTTGAGCCTCTTGTGACGGGAAGCAGTCAACACGCTCCAAGTGCACTCTGCAACCACCGGTTAGTGATTCAATCAACTTCATGTCAGTCGAAAACGAGTGTTATCCTGAAGGGAGGAGGGTAGCTGAACCCTTTATAAACACTTGGAGTATTTGTTCCTGCCCCTGCCTATACTTCTCACCTGGGAAGAGTTTCTCCAATTTTAAGAGAACAGGTGATAGACTTTGAAGTGAACTTCGCCATTCGGGTCTGGAGAGGAGGGCTAATACCTTGGCTTCTCCGGCTTTTTTTGTTGTCAAGGAGCAAGCAGTCTGCTCTGGGAAGGGGAGAGGATGGTCTTGAAGTGAACACAAAGGCTCGGCAATGCAAGCTTGAAAGCACTGGGGGCCTTGCCTTCACTAGTTGGAGAAGGCTTGCTCCTAGCTCAGGGTAGACTCCTGGGGATAAACAGGCATTTTGTTTCTTCCACCCCAGTCCACAAGTTGCAGTAAACCCTCGTCTTCCCCATAGCCTTCAACCTGACCTGCAGACTTGCAAAGAAATTACAAACGGTGTCATCGCAGGACTTTAATTCATGTGAGTCTATTCAGAGGACCACTTCCCCTAGCAATGGGGCACCCTGCAAAGCTTTGCTGGAGGTTGGCTTTGACACTCGGGGAGGCCAATAGCTTGCACTAGCTTGCACTGTGGGCATTTATAGACGTGCTTCGGGAGCCATGCTAACTAAAATGCCCGGAGCGTCACATGTATCAACACCTCCGCAGTGAAACATGTCAGCAGGGCACTTTAACTAAAGCTTATTGAACCAGCTTTAGTTAAAGCACCCCCACCAACATTTTTCAGCGTGGGAACACTGTTACACATGACAGTGGAGTCTGCTGGAGCCCGGTAATTGCCACGCTTCAGCAGACTTGATTAATGAATTGTCATTACAATGCATCGGAGCCGTCTCTCTGCTCGTGTATAGGTGCCCACTGCTCTCAGTGGGGGCAGATGACAGAACAAGGAGCAATGGGCTCAGCTGCAGCAAGGGAAGTTGAGGTTGGATATTAGGAAAAGTTTTTTCGTTAGGAAGGTGATGAAGCACTGGAATGGCCTACCCAGAGAGGTGATGGACTCTCCATCCTTGGAGGCTTTTAAGGCCCAACTTGATAAAGCCGTGGCTGGGCTGGTGGAGTTGGGGCTGGTCCTGCTTGGAGCAGGGTGTTGGACTATATGTGACCTCCCGTGGTCCCTTCAACCCTCATTTTCTATGATCCTATGGTTTATATCCCTTGCCAAAAAGTGAACAGTTTAGAAGGACAAAATGCCCTCAAACCTCCCCCACCTTCACCTTCACCATTACCAAGATGAAATTAAGTCAGATCCCAGTAGGGTTGAGCACTTCACTTTCCTTTGAATCCTGCTGCTGCTTTTTGGGGCTGTTTTACCATGGCCATCTCTTCATTTTCTCAACATTTTCTCCCTTGCTGCTGCCTGAAAGAGAAAGGAAATCAACTGAATCTGACTCTGCAGAAGCAGCCATCCATTGCACAACCTAAATCAATAGATATTTCTTCCTCCCAGATCTAGTTGCTCAAGTACACAGATCTTAGATGGTGCTCAAAACAAATACAGAGCATTCAAAGTGCATGGATAGGTCTCTTTACAATGTGGTTCGACTTGCAACAAAAAGATTCATGGCCCAGACATACAGCACATTTATACCAGTGTAAATTATACTTGTTTTCTAACAGATGTAGATCACACCAGTGTCTGGGGGGGCGTGGATGAGCAGCTATCCAGGAGCTGCTGCTGGCTGTAGGCACTATTCAGTACTTCACTATTGGGTAGATAGGGACCCTGTTTGTAGTCCTCAATCTTTTTAGACTCAAGGTACCCCGCAATGGACTCAAGTCCCCCCTAGGAAAATGCCAGCTCTTAGCTTTTCCTCACTTTTTGACTATAGGAAAAGAATAAAGCAATTCTTGGTCCCATGGGACTCCAAAAGACCACAACAGGTCAGACTGTTTTTGCCCCATTGGATATAGTTGGGTCTGGCCCTGCTTTGAGCAGGGAGTTGGACTAGATGTGACCCCCTGCGGTCTCTTCCAGCCCTCATTGTCTAGGATTCCCATTGAAATCTTCAGGTTTATCTTGTCAATCATATGTGCACACCTAACAATGCTAACACGGTTTGGCACCCTGCAGCACCCCTAAAAAAAATCACAAAGTACCCCAGGGTGCAGCAGCTCCCTGGTTGAGACTCACTGGCCTAGGACAGATCACTATCCTGGGACGGAAGGGGACATACAGCCTTATTCACATCTAACTTCTGCTGGTATGCTCTTTACTCTAGGCTTTTTCCTGGGGAGGCTAACTTGTATTCAGTGCCAGCACAGGCATGAATGTCATTTGCTCGCTCCTTCTTTGTACCATGTAAAAGCTGATTACACCAGATCAAATGTGTCGTGTGCCCAAGCCCTCTGTATGAAGGGCATCATGGAGTTCCCTGGTGGTCATACCCCAGGGAATATCCCATCAAATGCTCTCTATTTATACCAAGGACAGTTTTTGAACTGCCAGCATGGCCCCAAAATGATGGGCTTGCTTACATGATGGAGTCACTGTCACTAAAACTAACACATGGGAACTAACACAAGTCCTCAGCTCTGGATCTCCCTCCCTCGTGAAGCCACCAGACCCTGAGCCTGGACATCTTTTGCAAGCGCTGAAAGACCTTTCCCTCTGGGCAGGTTTCCAGGTTGTACCCATATTTGTCTGGTGGCAAAAGGAATCAGGACTCGTGGTAGAGGTGATATCTTTTATTTGACCAACTAGATTTTTGCAACAACAACAAAAATCTTTAACTGCAAATTTGTGCCCAAAAGCTTGCAATAATTAAAGATTTTTTTTTTTTTTTTGCAAAAATCTAGTTGGGCTAATAAAAGATACCACCTCTACCATGAGTCCTGATTCCTTTCTCACTGGGCAAGCGTTTACCTGTTGAAATGAGGAGGACACGTTTAAGGGTCCTCTGTTTTACCCTGATGTTATAGCTCTAGCGGGAAATGTGAAAGGAGAGGAGGGGATGGAGGGGAGAAGGAAGCACAACTGAGCATAGGGAAGGAAGGAGCAAGGGAAATTATTGCCTGCTTCGGGGGCTTCAGAAAGTCCCCAGCTGCTGCCCCCATGTCCCCACCTGAAAGTGGGGCAAAACCGCACCACTGCATCCCTTCCAGATCCACCCTTGCCTGTCACTCTCCTAGTTTTAAGTCGTTCTGCTGTCTTATTGTAAGCTGCCCCTTTTGGGAGCGGGCAGCCTATCCATCCAATCATTAAGTCCATCACTTGAACTATGCTGGCATAGCTCTCTCCACAGAGCCCCTTTGTGCATGCACGGCGAAGACTGGCGGAAAGCCTCTTTCTGCTGGCCTGGCTCCATGCCCTCCCAAACCACAGCGGCTTCACGTTGGTCTACATGTGCCCACCGAGGACCACGTGCGTTTCCTCGGGGGAATGCCAATCAAGCGCGTTTCTTTTTCTCCTTGCCCACCCTTCCCAGGCCAGGCTCAGCAGGGCAAAGCAAAACTTCTGCAGCTCACTGTCTCCCAGTCGCTGTCAGCAACCTCAGCTGCACCCACTGCTTTCGGCAGCCTCTGGCTGGCACTCACCTAACAATATTATTGGCAATGCAATCCATGTACTAGAGCTCAGCTTCCTGGGCCATGACTGCGTGGGGTCCTAGACGGAGAAGATAAGGCTGAATGCACACAGAGAGCAGATCTCCAGGGGCAGCTTGTTGCACCCCAGATCCTGGCTCGTAAATGGGACGTGGACAGGAAGGATGGCCTAGTGGTGAGCGCATGAGGCTGGGTGTTCGCCCCCGCCCTGATTTCCTGCACGGCTTTAAGGCAAGCCGCGTTGCTCCAAGGCGTGTAGCTCGTGACCTTTACTTGCAACCTCATTTGAGTCTCTCTGCCCTCCTGCTGGCTTTTCTTGTCCCCTCACCCCTGGGGCTGGGAGGGTAGGATGCTCATAGTTACCTCTCAGCCCTGTCCTCCCCCTGTATGCCTTTCCATAGGAATATCCAAAGGCAGCCTGTCCGCACTGAACGACAGCGACCCCCCAACCCTTCAGTTCAGTGGGTTACCCAGGAAGAGGGTCAGACCCCAACCCCATGCTGTGTGCCTACAGTCACCCATTTGTTAGGCAACATGTTTGTGCCACGCTCCAGCTTTTACCCGGAAAAACATTTTCCTTGGAACAGATGGGGATGAGTATTTTCATCCTCCAACCCCAGTAAAATTAAAATGAATCTTTACTCATCCCCTCCAGGCTTGTGCCGTCCATGCTGCTTCTTCAATCGGGAGAGGAAGACCTGAGTGCTTTGCAAAGTGGAGCAGATTCATTAACCCACTTGTATAGTTGGGGAAACTGAGGCACGGAGCGATGGCCAAGGCCACCCAGGAAGTCACAGGGCAGAGATGAGAACAGAGCTCAGTTCTCCTGATGTCCACAGTCGTCGTAGCGCCAAGCAGACCTGCAGCCTTCCCAGTAAGGAAGAAATCCCCAAAACCCTGGCATCAGCTCGTGTAAAACCAGTGTTTTCGGAAGAGGCTCAGCTCCCTGTTGTTTTAGCTAAATTTGTACTAGTGAAACACGTCTAGGGTCTGCCATCTGGTTCTTGGCAGTGGTTTGAAAGGCTTCCCCTCTCCTTACAGACCAATCTCCAACAAGCATGTCTCTCTCTAGGTCCCATATCCAAACAGGGCGCTGGTGGCCATGGTCCTTCACAGATCTCTTCTCTTTGAGGCATACCCAGTTTCAGTTCCCAGTGTCGAAGCATTCATCCACGTAGACAGACCCTTGGCATAAGTCAACCTCTGTCTTCCAGGATCTTCAATTTTTCCAGTTACGACCAAACTTTCTTCGCACCGTGTCCGAGAAACGCCAACTGCCTCCTTCTGGTGTTAATCAGCAGCTTCCTCCTGCAGCCTGCTCTTAACGAAATATCTTCATTTGAAGCATGACTTGTCCAACAGACCTTCAAGATGTGCCTTAAGCACCATGTCTCACTTGCTGCAATTCTCTTTTCCACGCTTGGTGATTATTGTCCAGCGTTTGGACGCATGCACGAGGACTGGTATAACATAGCACTCCAAAACTCTTGACTTCGCCCCCATAGAAATGACACTATTTATCAATATCTTTTTCATTTTCAAAAATGTCTCCCCTATTCGCCACTTTACTTCAGGATCACATTTGCCGTCTGACGTTAGCCAGTTTCCCAAGTCGTTAAATGTATTGCCCTGCCTTATCAGTTCTTCTTTCCACTTGGATGTTGCATACAGGAATGATCTCCTTTGCAATGACCATGCCTTCTGCTTTTCTCGCGCGGCTCCCAAATGAAGTCCCTGATCGCTGCGGGAAAGCAGGCAGTTCCCTAGCAAAGAATAGGGCCAGGAAGGTAGATCTTCAGTCCTGGTGGCCCTCACCCAATACAGCGCTGGATGCTTTCCAAGCACAGGGGATTAGCTCCATCCTGCAGGTGCTGAGATTAATCAGGACCCACTCTGGGGAAGGGCAGTAGTTAGCTCATGAGCAATTTGGAGTGGGAGTCACCTTTGTGGGCTTTGTTCGCACAGCACCTGGCGCGCTGGGGGCCCGGTCTGCGCGTGGGGCCCTGAGGCACTGCAGAATACCGATGCACCGTATATGCCAAAGGGGTGGCCGCGAAATCCAAAATCGAGCCCAGCACCTGAGGAAGCCCCTTAGGTTATCATTTGTCACAAGATTTTCAAGGGAAGTGATTCTTCGACTCTGTTCGGCGCCGGTGAGGCCTCACGTGGAGTACTGGCTCCAGTTTTGGGTTCCCCCATTTAAAAAAAAAAGTGGTGGCCAGATTGGAAAGGGTCCAGCACCAAATGAATGACTAGAAGCTAGGAAATGTGACTTAAGAGGAGACCTGAAAAAGCCAGGGTTATTTAGTCTGGACAAGGGAAGACTGAGAGGGGTTTGATAATGGTGTTCAAACACATGAAGGATGAGAAGAAAAGACTCGCCGTTTCCCATCTTGCCCAGTCTCCACACCGCGGCAGAGAGTAGATGCTGAAAGGGAGAGAGAATTGGGTAAAACCAGTGTTTTCTTCCCACCGTTTCTTTCTTATTTGCAACCCCCAGCATTGAAGGTCTAGGAAATTCTGATTCAGAGGCCATGCCCTCGCTCCCGGCTCAAGAGATACCGATGCTCCTTTCCTCCAAAAATTTGTCCAACCCTTTTTTCTGTGATGATTACAGAGGGAATGGAGAAGGCCCTGTCTGCAAGGACAGGACTAGGAGTGACTGCATCAGAAGAAAAGTTGGTTGGAAAATAGGAGAGACTTTCTAACTATGAGGATAGTCAAGCATTGAAACAGGTTACCTAAAGGAGTAGTGGGATCTCCATCCTTGGAAGTCTTCAGCAGCAGGTTGGATGGATATTTGGTCGGCATGGTTTAATTAGGGATGATCCTGCCTTGAGCAAGGCGCTGGATAGTTTCCAGCCCTGTTTTCCTATGAAAGGCCCTACATTAACCACTTGAAGGTTAATGATGGTCCACCCTGTGATGAAAGTCAGGCCAGCACCAGGCTGGGTCACTGCCCTCTGCTTGGTGTCCTCATGTTGCACCAGCCCCAAATGAACCAAAAACCATCCGCTGCTCGCATTCGCCTTGCCGAATCAGGAGCGACGACACCAGTCGTGAAAGTGGAAAGCCAGGGCCTGGGTTCCTGCTGCCAATGCATGCATGTGTCGTGGGTAGGTGGTGGGAGAAAAAGGGCCTCTATCGTGTGACTCCACTAGGTGCGTGCCAGCACGCAAAGCACTCCAAGCCTGTAAATCATTGTCAGCACACGTGTGTATTAGGTCGTAGTTCAAAGGCTGGCTAACGGAGCGTCCCCTTTCAAACCCGGGTTGGCATCCCTGATTTGCGCCCGCGGACCCTGAATGCACCCTCTCGCGCCCCCGGGAACAACCCACACCAAGTTCCTGCTTCTCACCCTGCTGCGACGCGCCGGGCTCCCAAAAGCCATCGACTGCAGCTGGATTGCAAAAATATTCCACGGATATTTTTGCTGACAGGGGCAAAGGGCAGTCGTGTTGCATGGAAATGTGGTTTTCGATGGAATTGTTGGAGGGGAGAAAGTGGAAACGGCCGGTTTTGAAGTCCTCATTTCAACCTTATTGTAAATGTTTCGTTTCAGGAGAACAACCCACTGTGGTTTCACTTTCTCAAGCTGAGTCCTTCCGTTTTCAGTGGGTATATTTACATTCAACAGTCATTTTAAGACAACAGTGAAGCATAAGACATAACTGCCCTGTGGTCCTTTTTCAATGGCCTTGTGCTTTTCCAAGTAACGTAATGATCATTATCCCCATTTTACAGGTGAGGAAAACTGAGGCAGGGAGCACCGAAGGCTCTTGCCGGCGGTCACGCAGCACACAAGTGGCAGAGCCAGGGTTCGAATGCAGCTCTCCCAAATCCCAGGCAAGTCTTTTCCTTTCCTCAGCCTCACGTGAGAAAAAGGAGCCATTTCTTCTTTAAATAAAGTATGCCGATGGGTTTTTTTATTTCTCTTTCCCCCCAAATGTGGGTTCTGAAAGAAATTTGAAAATTTAATTTTTCTTTTTCACTGGGGAGAAAACCCAGATGTGGACATGTCAGGTTTTCCCCTAGAATGGAAATGCTCTGTTCCCATTTGGGTTACAGGATTAAATCCACACCATTAACATCACTCAACAAGATAGGATGTGGGCATGGCTGGTCTTCTCAGACTTCAATTCATACACGGCAACGTTACCTATTTAAATTGCAATGAAGAAATAATAATCAAGACAGAAATACTCCAATACAGCAAGAAAACAGCCAGGGCCCTGACACTTCAGAGCTGTGTTCAAAGCGGGAGAATCCTTTGGCCTGGTGAAACAAAGCAGACGCGGAGGAATGGGATGATGAGCCACATCTATGTTATTTCTCCACCCATATGCAGCATTGCAAAGCATTTCTTCCCTGAACGGATTTCAATTGCAGTATGGGCCATTGGGGCGTCTTTGTGCAAACAACACCTAGTGAGAGGCAGCTCCTGCTGCAAAGACATTACAGCCCTAATGGACCAGCGGTGGAGATACGGAGGGAAAGCGCCTATGGTTACACCCCAGGCCATCGACAGAGATGGGAACTGAACCCCGCTGTCCTCATGCATTGGCCAATGCACCACCTATTACACCGCCCTGTCTCTCCAAAACCTTCCTAGCCCTGCCAGATTTAGCTTTGTTTCCTTCCCTGTGCACCTGGACTACCATTAAGTGGAGGAGAAAAGACAGACCATCCATGCTGTCTGAACCATGCAGATGGGCCTGCTTCAAAGGCAACCTCGTGCTCCCACCCTGGAAACCCTGCTGCTGTGAAGAATTGGGAATCTCCTGGAAGCTGCCGAGGCCTTCAAAGACTTTGACTTTGCTACATCACCCAGGTTTTCAGTGCTTCCTAGGGACCAAAGGAGAATTGCAACCTGGGATACCCTCAGATGTCACAGAGAGGTGTTAAAATGATGTCTTGTACAGGCTACCAAAGGTTAAGTGATTGCCCTAAAACGGGTGAGGGTCATTCCTCTCCAGTGCTCCAGACTTTGCAGGTTATGTCAGTCTCATAGGATATCCTCTGATATCTAAGACACTTTTCACTTTTCTTTGGAGAAGGCTGTTTACATCAGAAAGTAAGAGCCTTGAAAGCACAGTGAGACAAGGAGTCTCACATAGCAGAGGAAGAAATGCATCCTAGGTGTAAATGAGCCCTTGGGGAAGATCCTATGAAGTTAGCAGGCAAGGTGGGCGCAAGATTTAATGGGAGGAACCTGAGCTTGAATAAATTTAGGTTGGAGGTTGGGTGAAGGCTTCTAATAGTCTGAGGACAGGGGTTTTGGAAAACTAAGGCAAGGCAGGGCAAGAAAGTTGACAACTTTTAGGAGGGTGCTGGATCAGTGTTCAAAAATTGAGGAGATTGATGCCTACAATCACAGAGGTCTGGACTTGGCACCCCAAGAGGTTCTTCTGATCCTCTGTTTCCATCCATCACATGCAACAGCAAGTCTCCCACGTGACTAGTTGTTGTGCGACCGTCATCTGGAGCCTTTCCTACCATTATCGGGCGAGATTGTAAGGTACAGTCGGACCTGCAGCCTCCAGACACATCTTGTTACACAGTTGGTTGGACTTGTCTTTTCTGCAAAGGTGGCTGTTTTAAATGCTTTGCTAAATTATACTCTCGGGTTGACTCTCTGCTGTCATCATATCTCTGGCCTAGAGGGTCTGAGGAAGGAAGGGGAGGTTGCAGGCATACAACGTCAATGTTATGGGAACTTGGGATTCATTAGACACAGGAAACACTTTCATCCGATGAGTAACAACCGCTCCGCACCACCTGGAGCAACTGCTGCCCTTGATGGAATAGGAAGTTTGCAAACTATCGCAGTGCAAGTGATAAGTGTGTCCCGCTGACGCTAGCAGAAAGTGCTCCCAGGTTCTAGCTCTCACTTAGGTTATAAGACGAGGAGGGGGATTATTACAGGGTAGAAAGGGGCAATGTACTGTGGAAAGATGTGTAATGTTCTCTCGAAAGTCTCCATCAGCCCCTTAGGACAAATCTTTGCTTCAGCACAGCCAAATCATGATAGCAAGGCTCAGGTAGAGCAGGGCAATGGCTTTTCCTTCCTCCATGGCAAATTTAAACTTTTTAAATAGAAATTTTAAAAGCTTCTGCGGCACTTGTTTCTCCTGACATTTTTCAGCAGCTGGACATGTTCAGGTTCCCGGGCAGGGGGGAAATACCTAGGGCAGCAGATACTTTCCCTGCAAATATTAATTTTGTGCAGAACTCGTTTCCATTGGAAAAAAATACTTTTTTTCCCCTACCAACTCTAGGTGTGAGGCAGATCAGAGGATTTGCCACTTACTTTATCTACTTATAAAAACCCAAAGCCTGAAGTCTGCAAAGGCATAGCCAATGTCACAGGGCAGGCTGGTCCGTTCAAGACCAGCCAGAGTCCTCCCCACATCTCCTTTCAGACAGGTATGCTGGGACTTGTAGTCCATTGGAGGGACCATGGGATTGCAGACTCCAGCAAAGCCTGATGGGATAGAGGGGCAGGCTATAAAACACCTGCCTGTGGCTCAGTAGAGCATAAGATGGGTACATAGGTGGGGGGGACAATGTGAGCACAAGTCAAAGAGACCTGGGAGGAGTTTCCAAGACCCTTTGCTGTTTTGGCCAAGGTCAATGGTGGGTTCTTCACTCCTCATGGAGTTGAAAACTTAATCTATGAGAAAACTGAAAAAGCTTCATGGAGGGCATCAGAGTATCATGGAAAAGCAGGGCTGGAAGGGACCTCCAGAGGTCATCTAGTCCAACCCCTGCCTGTGGCAAGGTCAAGGCCATCCCTAGCCAACCATCCCATACAAATCCATTGCCTAACCTCTTACCCAAACTACAGTCAACCCTGACCAATGCAGAAAAGCTGTGGGGGGTGGTGAAAGGACAGGTCTCACTTCATGAAGCAGCGGTGTGGGCTTGCTTTAATACAGAAAGTCTCTTCTGTAATATCTTCTGTCTAGGAAAGCAAATGTAACCTAATTTTGCAACCGAGCTGACTCCAAATGTGCCCAACAATAGCGGCTGCACCCACTCTGTAGAGCTGAAGGTCACTACTCTTCTAGAGGTGCTGTAGTATTACGTTTCCACGAGGACTTAAAACGAGAATCCTGCAGGGACACCTTTTTCGGTGGACAAGTGCCATTTCCTTAGAGGACCAGGACATGAGACCCGCTCACCTCACAATGGACAGCAGTGAGGGAGCTCGTTTAGTCTGACCAGAGATTTAAGCCTGGGTCTCCCACATTTAAGACGGTTGCCCTCCCCTTTGGAAGATTTTGGGAAGGGGATGCCCCTCTAGGCTTGTGGGTCTGCGATCGTGCACCCATGCCATAAAGGTTAATCTGCATGGAGAGACTTGGCAATTCGCTCAGCTTGTCCAGGCTGCTTGTAGACCTGCAAAATGAGACGATGCCTCTTCTTTGCAAGGCTTTGCTAATTAAGTGCAGGACAATCAGGCTGCGACGCAGCTTCAAGTCGGTGCTCTGTCGTAGTGGGAACCAGCAAACAAATACACCCCTGCGCTCTGGCCCTGGTCAGCAAGCCAGGTGTCTGACCCCAGCCTGGGACCTGCTGCTGCTGCCATTCATGAATTGGGGACAGTCGGATAAGGCAAGTGGCTGGATGCTGCTTATCCCTACTGCTTGGCTGGGCCTGTGCAGGGAAGGACCCAGTGCTCTCCAGCGTGGCACCGCTCCTCTCCGGTGGCTTCATGCATTCAGCCAAAGAAATGCTGCTCTTCTAGGGGATAAGAGATGATCTCATGTCAAGCTTTCAGTCTCCTGGGATGAGTGTCGGTCTCCTGGGCAGGGCTGTTGTGGAAGAAAAGTGCTGGTTTCATCCCATTTTGGGAGTTGGTCCCAGGAGAAGAGCTTTCCGCTTGCAAGGGAGGGCACCTGGGTACGGGAAACGAGGAAGCCATCACCCCTGATGCCTGCAGCATCTCCCTGGAGCAGAGCCAATAACCAGATGTGCTCGTTAGCGAAGGAATGGCACCATCTCGTGGCCAAACGACCCTGTCTCCCGCTTCCAGCTGCTCTCACGATTTGTTCCCAGCGTTTACCTTTCAGGCACGCTGAAACTGGGCACGTCTGCTTGCTATCGAGCAGTGGGAGGTGCGGGGGGGGAACGCTCTGCAGTCCCCTCCCTCAGATGTCCAAGTCGTAATGACTGGCTCTTTCATGTCCTTTCCTCTTGCAGGGTGCTGAGGTATTTGAAAAGGCAGGTGGGAAGGGGGCTGGCTGAGCCGAGAAGGAAAAGCAAGCAGTGACTGCAAGAAAAGCCCAAAAGGAGAATTGATGCAACTGTGGCATTTGATTTTGCAATGCGCTAGTGGGAAGAAGTAGTGTCTGAGGGCTGCTGAAACAGCTGGGCCCTGAAACTTGGACCTCAATAGGGATCACTCCGGGGCTGAGGTCTGGGAATGGAGGGGCAGCGCCGGAGGGACGCAATGACTGCCACTGTGTTGGACGCTGCTTGGCATCCGACACGGTGGGCAGACCATGGCCTGAGTGGTTAATCCCGTCTCCTTCACCAGAATTACATATTCTTTGAAGTCGGGTTTAATGGCGGCATCTCCAGAGTGGGGGAGAAAGGAGCCCCCCATGCAGGTCCCTTTCATATATGGGAGGATGTGAATCTTGAAGCCAGCCCAGATAAAACTACGCGCTTGCTCTTAGTAATACAGACAGCCCACGGGAACTTCTTCGTGGACAGGTAAGGAGCCGATGACTTGAAGCTGAGACTCTGTTGCTGCATGGGTCTCGTGAAAAGCCAGCACCACCTAGTCCAGGAAAGTTTGCACACCCTCCAGACTTTGGGGGTAAGGGTCTCAGCTATGCTATGCCATGCTACAGATGTGGATGCTCCCAAAAGGCCTGAAAGGGGCTGGCAGCAGCCTCTGGAGGATGCACGCGATATATTGCTTGTGTTCCTCTGTATCTAGGCCAGGACCCAGGTGCTATTGCCCAAAGAAGGCAAAACCGGTCCTTTCCTGCATCGCTGACAATCTAGCCCTGCTCCCTGCCCTGGGCAAAAGGGGCAAGTCAGGGCTCTGCTCATATTGCATCTCACAACCATTTTCTCAGCTCCTTCGGGGCACTAAAGGAAAGAAGTAAAATAGAGCAGCCTTGCTTTTGGTTCTGAGCAGGGTATTCCCAAAAGACAAGGAGCATCAATGTGACTTCAATCCGCCTTTCCTCCCTTCCTGCCCCAATGAAACAACTGAGAGTCGGGAGGTCTAAGCTGGATTCTGGGGGGCTTGAGCAGCTCTAGAGAATTAGGGCATTTGATCTTTCCCTAAGCAGCTCACAGGATCGGGCCTTTGAGGATGAAATCATATAAAGCAATGGCCAGGTTGCCCAGGCCTCATTTAAGTCACGACATGGCATGCTGATGGGTCCATCCCCTACAGAAGGCAGCATCATGGAGTCACGGTTTTCGGGGTGGGAGGGACCTCAGGAAGTCTCGTCTGGTCCAACCCCTGCTCAAAGCAAGATTGCCCCTGTCTAAACCAGCCCCGCCAGGTGCCTGTTGAACCTGCCCTTGAACTCGCAGGGATGGAGAGCCCACAACCGCTTGAGGGATCGTTTCCAGGGCTGAACCAGAAAGCTCTTCCTTATAGCCAACCTTGCGTAAGATTGACTCCTCATCCTGTCTCCTCTGGACCCAGAATAGTTCATGTCTAATTTCTTTGTAACCACCCTTCATGCTCTGGAAAGCTGTAATCATAACACCCCCCCCCCCCCGCAGTCTTTTCTTTGGACACAATAATCCTTGCACTGAATCTTGCTTCACTTGTGTTGTTTTCTGGACCTCGACGTTGCGTTGCTTTCCTCCGGAGCCTGGCTTTTTAGTCTGTCCTCATGTGGAGGCCCCCTCTATAGCACGTTTATTTGCTCGTCTCTAAAGCGTGTTCAGATTGGGTTACCCCCACGCTTTATTTTTAAAAGTTCTGTTTTTAAATCCATTTTGTGCAGGTAAAAGCTGCTACAGAAGAAGCCTGGAAGCGGCTTTGTCTCCTTTCGGGCTGCAAATGAAAGTACAGATCGCTGCTGTGCGGAGCGCTAACAGCCTCTGAAAGGACAGCTGTCGAAACGCGGCTGTACTGATGCCACTGGGACGAAGCTATTGCATTGGCAGCCACATGGAGACCTCTGAAGGCTGCGGCACTAATGCACGAGTTACTGCCATTCAAGGGACGAGTGAAGGGCAATGGCAAGACTGCAAGCAGCTGGCTGCACTTCCAAGTGTAGATCTTGAACTGCATTTATTTCTTTAGCATGGGATGAAGTTCAGCCTGAGGCCAGGCCAAGCTTGGGGGTGGCCTCACGCCTCTGGAAAACGTCTCCTTCTCGTACCACGTTGGGTGGAGGAAACGGCTCTTTCCAAGGGGTTTAATTGGTTCGTTAGCACTAGGTGGCAGCAGCTGCCCACATTTGGCAGGTAAGTGACCTCGGGGGACAAAACCAAAAAAAAAATATCAGCCCAAGTTGCAGCCAAGATTTGGGTTGGATGCTGGCAAAACATTCATTCCTCTTTTAACTCCCTGTTAAAAGTGGGGGGCGAGAGTGAGATCAAGCAGAAATAAGGAAAGCGGAAACACGGCGCCGCTCTCACCCAACAGTAAGCCCTTCCTTGAGGCTGTTTGCTACTAAACATGGCTGTAGGGACTGGTTGTCTGGGGCACATCGCTTAACAGAGGCCCAGAGTCATGGGTTCAAGTCTAGTTAAAGGCACAGAAGAACTAGTCCCTATGAAGCATCTCTTAGCTGCTGCCTGCCAGGGGTAAGTGGCATGAGTGCCCACTTGGCACTCATGAAAGCTATTACTGATTGTTGTAGCTGGAGGTTCCCAGTCTGTGGTTGGCAGGCAACACATTGCCCATGAGATAATCTGCTTGCAGCCATGTGAAATCTTGCTTTCCATGGGTATGCACGTGTCCAAGGTGATAGGAAGAGCAAAGCATGATGCTATCTGCAGTGCAAGAGGTGCTCGTTATCGTTACCTTGCAGTGGGGCCCTTCAGTACCCACCCAGACGCCTCATTGACTTGGAGTACGGCCATCCCAATACCCTGCACTGCTCACAGTCCAAATAGCCAGGATGGATGAGGAGTGGACAGAGACAGAGCAACTTGGCCAGCGTGTTGGTGCACATTGGCTTCCAGCTCAGAGCAGAAGACAAGTCCTCCAAAGTCTAGTCTGCTGCTGGGCTTATTACAGTGTTTTAGCAGGCGGACAGATTCAGGCCCCAGCAGGAGCGAGGCCAATGCATACAACTTGAATGTCGCTTCCAAAGCAGTTGCTGTAGTGTCCAAATCTGGGGTCAGGCTCTTAGCCAAATAACACATGAAGACTTGACACAGGACTTGGTCTCTCTAGGCTTGAATACAGGACACTGGAAACCGACACCGCAACCCAAGTCGGCAGTGCATAATTCACGGAGAGACTCACACTATCGTTTTGGGAAATGCTGAAATGACGAGCTTGCTGTGGCATGGGCATCCATCCGGGGGACATTCAAGTCTCCCGCGTGTAGGAGTGCTCACCGGGCTGGAGTCGGACTAGAAAGCTGGCCGTGAATAGCCACCTCGCCCACCTGACAGATTACTGAACGCTCATTCCCTCATCACTGGGATTATCACAGCGTCTTGTCTCTAAGTGGCCACATGGATGGAGATGCTTGTAAAATGTCAAGGAAATGGATGTACTAAAGAGACAAAGAAGCTGGACATCAAGTGCTAATGCCACATGATGTTGTGCCGCCTTGCACCCGGGGCTGAATTGGTCCCTGTTGGGCTGAACATCACTAATGCAAATCTTTCCACTCGACTGAAGGGATCAAAATGAAAAGAGAATCAAATATCACAGCCGATCTGTGAAAAGGTAGCTTTGAGGTCAATGGGTGAGCTGGGTGTAGAGAGGGGCTGTGCTGGTCCTTGGATCCCAAGGACATCCAGAGGTCTAGCATCAAACCCTAATGAAGAATTGTGTCAGAAAGAGAAACCCTCGTCTTTCAGGAATGGAGGCGACTGACCGTGCCTGGTTGTTAGGAAGATATACTCCCAGGGGTTAGCTGGTAACAGAGTTTTTCCCTTGGAAACTTTTCCTACTGGCTGCTCTTGGTGACTAGATACCAAACAAGGTGGACCATTGCTCTGATCCATTAGCACACATCCAGTGTGCATCACGACCTGCAGTCATGTTGAATGTGATGTATGTGTTGGCCAACCATTGCACACAGAAACCTCTAGGGTCATGCCTTCAAAGATATTTAGGTGCCAAAATCCCATGGCTTAGGATTTAGGCTCCTGAGCACCTTTGAAGACTAAGGCCTTGGACACTAAAGTTACTTCAAAAGTGCAAGGCTTTATTTCTTCTCTTGGTTGTCTCCTCCGGTAAAAAATACTAGGTCATGTGTCTACACCTCTCCAC
>NW_017728886.1:4350240-4356784 GCF_001723895.1 Crocodylus porosus | reverse complement strand
TGTCTGGGGCACATCGCTTAACAGAGGCCCAGAGTCATGGGTTCAAGTCTAGTTAAAGGCACAGAAGAACTAGTCCCTATGAAGCATCTCTTAGCTGCTGCCTGCCAGGGGTAAGTGGCATGAGTGCCCACTTGGCACTCATGAAAGCTATTACTGATTGTTGTAGCTGGAGGTTCCCAGTCTGTGGTTGGCAGGCAACACATTGCCCATGAGATAATCTGCTTGCAGCCATGTGAAATCTTGCTTTCCATGGGTATGCACGTGTCCAAGGTGATAGGAAGAGCAAAGCATGATGCTATCTGCAGTGCAAGAGGTGCTCGTTATCGTTACCTTGCAGTGGGGCCCTTCAGTACCCACCCAGACGCCTCATTGACTTGGAGTACGGCCATCCCAATACCCTGCACTGCTCACAGTCCAAATAGCCAGGATGGATGAGGAGTGGACAGAGACAGAGCAACTTGGCCAGCGTGTTGGTGCACATTGGCTTCCAGCTCAGAGCAGAAGACAAGTCCTCCAAAGTCTAGTCTGCTGCTGGGCTTATTACAGTGTTTTAGCAGGCGGACAGATTCAGGCCCCAGCAGGAGCGAGGCCAATGCATACAACTTGAATGTCGCTTCCAAAGCAGTTGCTGTAGTGTCCAAATCTGGGGTCAGGCTCTTAGCCAAATAACACATGAAGACTTGACACAGGACTTGGTCTCTCTAGGCTTGAATACAGGACACTGGAAACCGACACCGCAACCCAAGTCGGCAGTGCATAATTCACGGAGAGACTCACACTATCGTTTTGGGAAATGCTGAAATGACGAGCTTGCTGTGGCATGGGCATCCATCCGGGGGACATTCAAGTCTCCCGCGTGTAGGAGTGCTCACCGGGCTGGAGTCGGACTAGAAAGCTGGCCGTGAATAGCCACCTCGCCCACCTGACAGATTACTGAACGCTCATTCCCTCATCACTGGGATTATCACAGCGTCTTGTCTCTAAGTGGCCACATGGATGGAGATGCTTGTAAAATGTCAAGGAAATGGATGTACTAAAGAGACAAAGAAGCTGGACATCAAGTGCTAATGCCACATGATGTTGTGCCGCCTTGCACCCGGGGCTGAATTGGTCCCTGTTGGGCTGAACATCACTAATGCAAATCTTTCCACTCGACTGAAGGGATCAAAATGAAAAGAGAATCAAATATCACAGCCGATCTGTGAAAAGGTAGCTTTGAGGTCAATGGGTGAGCTGGGTGTAGAGAGGGGCTGTGCTGGTCCTTGGATCCCAAGGACATCCAGAGGTCTAGCATCAAACCCTAATGAAGAATTGTGTCAGAAAGAGAAACCCTCGTCTTTCAGGAATGGAGGCGACTGACCGTGCCTGGTTGTTAGGAAGATATACTCCCAGGGGTTAGCTGGTAACAGAGTTTTTCCCTTGGAAACTTTTCCTACTGGCTGCTCTTGGTGACTAGATACCAAACAAGGTGGACCATTGCTCTGATCCATTAGCACACATCCAGTGTGCATCACGACCTGCAGTCATGTTGAATGTGATGTATGTGTTGGCCAACCATTGCACACAGAAACCTCTAGGGTCATGCCTTCAAAGATATTTAGGTGCCAAAATCCCATGGCTTAGGATTTAGGCTCCTGAGCACCTTTGAAGACTAAGGCCTTGGACACTAAAGTTACTTCAAAAGTGCAAGGCTTTATTTCTTCTCTTGGTTGTCTCCTCCGGTAAAAAATACTAGGTCATGTGTCTACACCTCTCCACAGCATTCGTTCTAGTGCTGTATTTCTAGCAGGAGCAATAACCTATATAGATCATCTTGGCACCTTAACTCCATCCTAGAGCCTTGATATGACTTCTGATCTTTGGGAAGTTGAGAGGGCTTAGATAAAGACAATGGGAGTGCTTGCTAAATGCTCCTTGGTTGGATTTCCACACAACATGGCATGGTGCTCTTGCCCATTCGTCATCATTACCGTAGCGTTTGGGATCAAGGCCTTCTGGCACTAGACATGAGAGAAGGCGTCACTCTACAGTCTAACCAGATGACGATAAGGAAGCCGCAACATCCCTCGGCTTGTTGAGCCTCTTCAGGCCTAAGGCTTTACTCCTCCTCGACTGATGAAAAACCTTCATTTGTAGCGTCCTGCATACTTCCAAAGATCGACTGGAAGCACCCAAGAAGCTTGCTGGGTCCTTGCGTTTCCTTCTAGGGAGGGCCTTCCTTTGCAGGGGATGGTCTCTAAGGAATCTCTGAGGTCTTCTTTATTTCATAGACTCATAGACAATGAGGGTTGAAAGGACCCCAGGAGGTCACAACCCCCTGCTCCAAGCAGGACCAGCCCCAACTACATCATCCCAGCCAAAGCTTTGTCTACCCTGGTCTTAGAAACTTCCAAAGATGGAAAGTCCACCACCTCTCTGGGTAACCTGTTCCAGTGCTTTACTACTCTCCTAGTGAAAGTTTTTCTTAATATCCAACCTAAACCTCCCTTGCTGCAACCCTTGCTCCTTGTTCTGTCATCCGCCCCCGCTGAGAACAGTCCAGCTCAATCCTCCTTTAAACCCCGCTGCCTGGAGTTGAAGGCTGCCATTCAATCCCCCTTCAGTTTTCTCTTCTCCAGACTCGATAAGCCCAGTTCTCTCAGCAGTATTCTGCCCCAGCCCCCAAACCACTTTCGTTGCCCTCCGCTGACCTCTCTCCCATTTGTCCACATCCTTTCTGGAGGAGGGGGCCCAAAACTGATTGAGTCTTCTTCATAGCAGCTCTGTGATGCATGACTTGGCAGCTGAGCTCAGACTCCTGGGATGTTTTGGGACTCAATAAGCTGTGTCCAAGTCATGTTACTGTATGTGGGGGGAGAGGAAGGGAGGGGGGTTGCTCCTTGGCATGTGTGTACAAAATGGAAAAAAAAACCTTCCTTGATGGGAGAGGCTTGTATTCTAGACCAGGGCCAAAGTGCGTCTTCCTAACATGGCCACCGCTTGGTGAAAACTCATCACTACTGAACCTAGCCCTGAACTAGTGCTTAGACACCAGGGCAGGAGGGCTTGGCCTGAGATGTAGGTCTCCTCACAACCGTAAGGTCTGGTTGGGAAATTTTGTCAGAAAAGGATTTTTTTGCAATCCCAACCTCTTAGAGAAAGCCTCTGGTTTTTCAATGATTTTTTTTGGTTTCAGAAATATGTTGGGGGTAAATTACAGAGTACTGGCACTTTAATGAGTTTGGTTTCAAAAGCCCAAACTCCATCTTTTCTTTTATTTAAAATAACTTTCCTGTTTAGAAAGTTAAACCAGTCTAACCCAACGGGACCCTGGTCTTTGGAATTTGTAATTGCTGCTTCAGTCAAACGAAACAGGCTCAGATCCTAGTCTTCTGTTGAGATCTGATGCCAAGGCGATGAGCAAAAGAAGAGAGCAGAAGAAGCTGAATGCCAAACACTCACCTAAATTCATCTGTCTCCATGACCAAGTACCTCCACGTCCACCCATCTCTATTTGAAGCACGCAGCCATAAACCAGACCCAAGTTTCCTTGAAACCAAGTTTAGATGCATTCAGATGCCTGAAAATCCCGGGGGAAATCACTCAGTAACACCCAGAGCAACACCTTTTGTATGGCTTGGCATTTCATCACCCGGGTGTCTCCCAGCCCCGACTCGGGACTGTTGCTTTCTTGCCTACTGTACTTAAAAATTTACAAGGAACCTTGCTTTTGTCACTGAAATCCTGCCGGATCACTGAACTCTGTATTTTGTGGCACCAAGTTCCCCAAGTTAATAACGGGTTGCTTATATGGATGTTTCCCCTTATTGGCTCTAATTTGGTTGCTTTTCAGTGGCATTGTGTTTCCCCTTGTTCTTGTATTATAAGTTAACGTAAACTGTAGCTGCTGAATCGACTCTGGGCCCATTCATTATGCCTTATGCCTCTTGTGATGAAGTCCTAATGTTTTTAATCTCTTCTACCATTACCTTTTTGAGATGCGATGACCAGAGTTGGACATAGGATTCCAGGTACACTGTCTGGCTACCTAGTGATGGCATTTTTACCCTCAATTTCTATTCTTTCATGAATCATTCTTCCTTCTGGGATCCTGTTTGTGCATGTTAGGCCACTGCTGCACATACATGTGTCCACGGAGGCCAAAGGCTTCTTAGAGAAGTTAATCTTCAGTGGGCACGTCTACATGAGACGCTAACTGTGCAGTAGGCTAATAACAGTGTGCAGTAGTAGGCCAGGCTAAAACTGCGCAGTAGCATATTAGCATCTACTAGGTTACTGCGGAGTAAGCATCACTAAAACCCATGCCCCCGTGCTACTGCGGAGTAGTATTAGTCTACTGCACAGTAAGCATCACTAAAACCCATGCCCCGGTGCTACTGTGCAGTAGTATTAGTCTACTGTGCAATAACCATCACTAAAACCTGTGCAGTAGCACAAGTTACTGTGCATTGATCTAGTACCTAGTTAACCAAAAACACTTAATGGCCATAACTATGGTGCATTAATGGTTTTGTAGACGCTCCCAGGGTACATCACTTTGTACTTAACTGCACTGCCGGTCTATTGGACAGTTGCCTAACGTAGCGGGTTTTTTGTGACGCTCCTCAAGCTTTGATAACTTTGTCATCGGACTCCTCTATTTCATGGCTTACCACTTCTGCTCCCTTGTTAACAAATAATAAAAGGTCTTGAGAGGTTTTGTGCGATGGACTCTTAGCCCCCCTGTGTTGAAAACATCCTTTTCTCTGCTTTGATGCTGCTTCACGAGAACATAAAGTCAATCCTGAAGGTCTTCCCCGCTTCTTCAGTGTCCCCTCTGCTACAGCAGCGCCAGGTCCTGCAGACTTGAATTGCTTTTTATTTTGCTCCCCGTTCTCTTTGAAGATGAGGTGCTGTTGTGTGGCAATCGGCGTCTACGTTCTTCTGAACTCTGCAGAATATGTCCCGTGCTTCTTAGTCCATCCATCCACAATAGCTAGGAGCCTTGGCAGGGAGGGGAAGTTTTTTGATCTCATCCATCCACAAATGGCAGAGGACCCCTTGGAACTGTTCAAAGGACTTTTGCTAGCCTTTAGCATGGGCTGGCAAGGAAGGAGACCCTAGTTTCAGGTCTGCTCGGTGGTCCTGTAAATGATTAACTGAATAAGGCTGCCTTCACTCTATAGGACTCTGACACATCCATGATGGAGAACCCGACCGGGAAACAATGCTTCTTCACACTGGTGGGTGAGCCAGAAAGTTGGGATTAGGACTGGTGCAGCCAGCTCTGGGGTGTTTGGATGCTAATGAAAGGCTCATCTGTGCACATGTGCTCTGATCTCTTGCTTCATCCCATCTCTCCCCTGATCAGCTCTTCCTTAACTTCTCTCTCCCCAGTGTCTTACTCCATATTTCTGACCCCAGCCACAGTTATGAGAGACCTCATGGCTCCACCCAGCTTCCTGTATTTGAATGCAGCCAGGTTCACAGCGTCTACCCACCACCCCAGAGCTGACTATCATTTTGAAGGCATCACTATGTCAGCTCTCTCTGGTGTTCCCTTGGGGGGTCCACGCTGGAAGTTGTAGTCCAGAGATACCCAGCATCACCTTAAACAAGAGAGCACCTTGGCACCCTTTGTGCAGGGCCTTCTCTTGCTGCTTTGGTGAGACCTGCTACTTCCCTGGTGACACATCCTACAACACACGTCCCTCTGAACCTGAAGATGCTTCAAAGCTCATGGAAGTTGGAGACCTGGCAAGGACCGCCACAAATTCCTCTTATCGTTGACATCCAGACATCAGACCGGCGGGTGTTGCAGCACCCTGGCGATGCCGTGCAATCCTTTGAAGGGTGCTGTAGTGTATCACACTATATTAGCCCTGCTAGGTGTGCAAATACCTATACGTGATTCACAAGAAAACCCAGAAATTTCAAATAGGAATCCACAGGGTTAGAAACTTGCTGACCCCTCATGGCCTTTCTAAATTCTTTGCAACAGAAGATTTCCCTCTGCTATTTTTCTGTGGTGAAAAAAACTGTGAAAGCTAAGAGCTGGCATTGTCTGAGGGGTGCCTGCAATCTAAGCAGGTGGCGTGTGAGTCTAACAAGGTGGAGAACCACTGTCATAGACACAGACCAGGGAAAACCTTCAAGATTACTCTGGATATATTGAATCTCATGCACAGCCCCTCTACAACCACCCAAAAGCAGCTCTCTGGGGAAGATATAAAAGTCCCAGGGACATTCATGAAGGGTATAGCCAGGAACACCATGGTCATAATGTAGATCTAAAATTCAACCTAAAAGGTCCAGTAACTTAGCATGAGATGCGACCTGAA
Organism: Crocodylus porosus; assembly: GCF_001723895.1. NCBI lineage: Eukaryota > Metazoa > Chordata > Crocodylia > Crocodylidae > Crocodylus > Crocodylus porosus. The sequence continues at coordinate 4,350,464 of NW_017728886.1, read as the reverse complement.
GCTTGTTTTCCCTGTGAACAAGTTGCCTTGGCCCCATTTCCATAGAGGTGATGGTGCTATTTCTTTCATTTCATATTTCATAGATTTCATAGACATCAGGGCTGGAAGGGACCTCAGAAGATTATCGAGTCCAGCCCCCCACCTGAAGGGCAGGAAGTCAGCTGGGGTCATAGGATCCCAGCAAGATAAGCATCCAATTTCCTCTTGAAGGTGTTCAATGTAGG
>NW_017728886.1:4341363-4347920 GCF_001723895.1 Crocodylus porosus | reverse complement strand
AAGGATGGCCTCCTTAATAAACTTGTCTAAGATCTTCCCCAGGACAGAGGTCAGGCTGATGGGTCTATAGTTTGCTGGATCCACTCTCCTCCCGTTCTTGAAGATCGGCACCACATTGGCCTTCTTCCAGTCCTCGGGCACTACACCAGAGCGCCAGGAGTTTTCAAAGACTCATGCCAGGGGCTGGGCTATGACGCTCGCCAGCTCCTTGAGTACCCTGGGGTGCAGGTTGTCAGGGCCGGCTGACTTGAAGGTATCCAGCCTCTCAAGATGTTCCTTCACGAGGTCAGCATTAATGGGGGGCAGGGGATCTCCCTCACCCGGACCGCCCTGTCCCGTGGTGGGTATGGGCATCCCATGGGACTGATGAAAGACTGACGCAAAGTACCCATTTAATAGGTTGGCTTTTTCTGGGCATCAGTTGTCAGCTGTCCCATCTGGTTCAGCAGGGGTCCAGTGTTGCCCTTGCTTTTCCTCCAGCTCCCACATATCTGAAAAAGGACTTTTTATTGTCCTTGATGCTGAAAGCTAGTTGGAGTTCTGCATCATCTCTGTGTGTTTCTAAGGCTGTGTTGACAAGTCTTTTCATAAAAGGCATTTACCTCTACTCTAGGAGCCAGAGGCTTATTTTTTGAAGAAACTCCACTTTGGTTTCCACCCTTTGCCTTTGCTGGGTGAAGAGAAATGCTTGGAAACCTGTTTCCCTTCGTCTCTGAACAGTTCAGCGTGCAAATCCAACCACCAGGTGGGCATAGCCGGCATTTGAGGCAGGGTGGGCCATCTATTCATGATGCTTGAACACCTTGGATGGGCAACAATATAAAGGGCTGGTTTTTAGAAGGTGTTTAGAAGGTCTTTTGGATGGCCAGATTGGGGAACAGGTGTTGTGGGTTGTATTTCACGGCATTTGCCTCCAGAGGGCACAGGACACTGCGGAAGAGAGAGAAGAAAGGTGGGAATAGGGGGAAATTTGCATTGCAGGAACTCGACAGCTTGACAACAGCCACGTATTGAAGGATGGCTGGGGGTACCCTAGCCACTGAGCGTGTCGCTGTTCAGCGTCTGCTACGCCTGCAGTTATTCAGACAGTAGCTATGGCCAGGCAGAGTAGCAGGCAACTACTGGTGGGGTGAAGAAGCCTGTCTGCTGTAGGACCAATGTTTCAAAATCCTCTAGAGGTTGTCTTTTATATGATTTATATGGATTTCTATTTTATATTGACCGAGCATTATTTACCGAGCATGTTAAGTCTGGCCAAGTCTACTGCCTCCCCTCCAGGGCTGGCTGGGAGGGATGGGAGCCGGGGATCCCAGGAGAGGAGCCAACTCCGGGCTCACCTGGGGAGCTGCACAGCCGCTCCTCCCACAGCTTGCAAAATGCAGCACTGTTCCTGCCCGCGCCTCTCTCCGGGACTTGCAGCCGCATCCTTTGCAACGGGCATCAACCCAGCGGCGCCTGCAATCGCGGTGAATGCCCATGCCCCACCAATGCAGACCTAGCAGGTTGCTCCATCTAACTGCCTTATCTCGGGCTCCTTTCTCAGGCAAAACTCCTTGGAAAAGCAAACAGGGCCTCTACTCACTCCTTACTAAGTCAATAGCCCTGTAGAGTCAGAGGTTTTTCCCGCTGGTCCCACTGGAGCTTCTCACCTAGAGAGAAAGCTAAGCAGGGCAGAGCTCTCATCTAATACATTTCCATGCTTACCAGGCCCCAAAACTGCTCTTTTTCACACCGGTGCCTCTTTTTCACACTGGGAAATCAGCTGGAGGTGATGGAGCGCTGCTGATTTGCTCCCTCCACCCCACTGATAGAAAGGGGTAATGTCCTGCTGTATTTTCAGCATTGAAGGCAGTCACATGGCAGAGATGTCGTCAAGTCAATGGGTGCATACAGCACCTAGGAGTCAGGCCTCGTGGTAGAGGTGATATTTTCTTATTAAGACCAACTAGTTTCTTGCAACAACAACAAAAAAAGTCTTCATTTGCAAGCTTTCAGACCCAAACACCCTTCTTCAGGCATAGGAGAAAAGATTGTAAAAGTTCTCCTAGGTAGAAATGAAAGTTCGCATTTCATAGGAAAGTTAACTGGGTGGTAAAATCCCCTGTTTGGAACAGCACAGTTTTCATAGGAAAGTCAAAGGCGGGGCAAAACCTAGGTACCTAACGTACAGCACCTAGCACATTCAGCTGCAATATCACTGGCACTAATAATAAACAGTGATTGTAAGGTGATATTTTTCTTTCTCAAGTAGCTTCAAGCTTCGTGCCTCTGCTAAATTCCCAGGGTTTTCACAGCCAGCCTTTCTAAACCAGTGAACAAGATCCTCCTGCTGGCGGCACTTAAGGCTGAACTGAAAAATTTGCTGGTGGTACTTAAGCTTGCGTCGTTTTAAATCGGCAGTGTGCAATCCGTCAAGAGTTTGGGAACTGCTGCCTGATGGCATTGCTAACACAGCCGCAATGGCTTCCGGTCCAGTGACCTCCCTGCGTGTCCAAACCTTGGGGATTTTACAGCCAGTCCGCCCTTGTACAGTACATCACCTGCCTGCCGCGAGGTCCCAATTGCTGCCAGTGTCACAGCCCCGAATCCCAGGTGGCTGTACTCAGCGGGTATCCTGCGCGCCCGTGGACAGATGCCGAGCTTTGCTCCCCATTGCTCTGTGCCTCTGTTTGCACGGGTGCAAACGTGAATGTGAAGCCGCTCCAGTCGCAATCTGCAGCGTTTTACGCTCCTTTTGCAAAGCAGCCATGGAGCCTGATCAGCGAAGGAAGCCCAGGCCAAGCAAGCTGCCGAGCTGGAACAAAGGCTGGGACAGGTGGCCACCCTACCACTACATTAAGACATCATAACTTTGACTAATTTGTAAACAGTCTGAGAGCACAGCCTTCCTCCCTCTGAAGGGGAGAGCTGTCTCTTTAAACCCTGGGGATATGACCTCTTGTCCTCTCTGTTTATAAGGGAAAAAAAGGGAAGCGAGAGGGAAAGTCAGGCTGCTGGCTTGTTAAAAATCTTCTCCCCTCCCAGCCCCCCTGCCCTCCCCTTTTGTGATGAAAATGGGGGAAATGCTATTGGTAGTCCTCCAGCTTTTGGTTTTGTCATTCATGCTCTGGAAGCAGTGGGGCTTTTCTGTGTATTTACTGACCTGGCTCTCTTGTCAACACTTAACCTACTTGTGAGGGGGGGGGGTTTAACACCTTGTTCTGCTTTGGTTGATTTGCTGTTCCTGATTTTGGGGGGTGGGGAGCAGATACAAAAGCTCTGTTGCCCTTTTCCCTTTGCATTGCACAGATCCAGGTCCCACGTGCCGTGCGTGTGCATCTGATCTGGCCAAAGCCAGCTCCGTGCCTCTTGATTTTCCCAGTTGTGAGTGTTTCTTGATGAGCATTTAGTGCAATGTCACTTGATTATTTTTTGGAGCATCCTCCTCAGCGCAAGTCTCAGGCAAACCCACCAGGGGCTTTCTCCTCCTCTTTTTCTTACACCTTAGGCATTTGCAGATGATTGAGGTCTCTTGTAACTCAGCTGGGAAATCTCACAACCCCGCTGTAAAGGTGATGCATTAGGTCAATTGATAGTAAATGCACCCAGCTAGTGCTTCGCTCTCAACCAGGGTCCCATGGCACCCTGGGGTGCCTTGAGATCCTTTCACAGGTGCCATGCCATGTTAGCAGTGTTAGGTGTGCAAACATGATTCACAAGATAAAACCCAGAGATTTCAAATAGAAATCCCTAGGGTTAAAAACAGTCTGACGTGTTGCGATCTTCTGAGTTCATTGCAATAGAATAATTGCTCTTTTTTTTTTTTCTGTAGTCAAAAAAATGAGTGAAAAGTGAAGACCTGGCATTTTCCAAGGGGTGCCTTGAGTCTGTCGAGGGGTGACTTGACTCTCAAAAGGTGGAGAGCCACTGGTTGAGCGGATGGGGAGCTGTGCTTACTTCCTTTTTGTTCTTTATTTCTGGGATCCCAGTTTCTAATGAAGGTCCTGAGGTGCAATAATGATGCAAATGTGGAATAACACCTCCAAGGGAGTAGATTTTTTTCCTAATCAGTTCATCACAAAAGAGATGCCGATAAAAAGAAGCGATTCTGCAGCTCGAAAAAATAAAAGAAATGCGTCTGCCAATAAATAGAAGAGAGCTCAGTCGTACGTGGCTTTCGATCCAGAGCTGATTGGCAGCATGAAAATCTCCTGCTTTAAATGTTCGCTGTGCTGCAAAGGCAGGACTGAGCCTCCGGCTTTAATCTGCTGAGGGGATGGTGCTTTTGTGTTTCTGATGATTTTTTTTTTAGCTTAGGTCCAGTAAAGAATAAAATTTGGAATTTTTTTTTAACTCGGTGTCCAACCCGGCAAAAAACCTCTTGTGGAAAGGAGTTTATCTGAAGCCCGTTACCAGACTTGTTCGGAAACCTCGAGACTTTTTTGTTTTTGCTTAATTTAAGTGATGAGTTTCTAGTTTCCTGTCAGCTATTTGTGGGGGGGGTTGCTCCAAACTGCTACTTAAAATGATGCCAAAAAGAAAAGGGGGAGCAGGAGAGGGAACATGTTATGGAGTCAGATCCCACAATCCTGAATCTGAAGTTAGGGATCTTTTCGTACTTCACCTGCTTCGGCACGTTTTATTTTTCCTTATATTGTGCACATGCCCCGAGCCTTTGCTGGGAAGGGTGACATAGAGAGCCAATAAATAAATACATCAATGAATTTTGCTCGGCTTTGTCAGAAGCCGGAAATGCAGGACTCGTGGCGCCAAAGACAGCTCACGCTGGTTCTCATAAGTGACATTACTCACGTGAAAGGTCCCGTACAACTTACCAGTCAACCTCTCTGCTCCCATGAGTAGCTAAGGGCCTGATTCTGCAAGTATTTGTGCTGGGGCTTGGAGTTTGACTGGCAGGGGCACGACGAGTTTTTCTTGAGCCAGCCCCTGTGTGTACATGCAACAGTACAGTGTGGGAGTCCCATCAAGGGTGTGTTGCGTGGGATTAAGTGCTGGAGTGTCCAGGATCAAGCCTTGCTTGCTGGGCTCCTTCATCTCCTAACGAACTGGCTATGGGAACTGGTATTCGAATGCACAAAGAACGCAGGGCCAGTCCTTAAGGACATGAATGTCCCTGGTTATCTTAATATGATACCAGCAGCAAGAAGGAAAACGAAACAGGTGACTGATCTGATACCATCAAGCCCTGAAACCACAGTGTGGAAACTGCATTTACGCAGCGCCAGATGTTACTGCACCTTGCACCCTTTAAGGCAGTGGGAGCCAACCTTTATTTCTGGCAGGTGCACCACAAATGAGCCCTCACCCTTCCCACCTGCCTCCCCCAGCCCTTCCCTGCCCGATCTGCTGCTCAGCCGTCCGCTCTCTGCCCAGGCTGCTGCTCTTCTTTCTCCTTCCTGCCCTGTGCTGCCTGCCTGATATACTGCTCTGCTTTCAGCTCCCTGCCCTATTGCTACCGTGCTGCTTCCTGCCCCCCCTCCCCACCTGCTTTAAGGCAATGATATGTTGGTCCCAAAAGCTCATCTACAGAGGATTGACCCCACACTGTTTTCGTGCCATTCCACTTGTCGAATTACTATGTGGTATCTGGCCCTTTAAATGTATGGCATTCAGCCTCTGCCTGGGCATGAGGATTAGTGGATGCAGTCCTGAAAAAAGTTATAAGTGGAAGTCAGTTTATATATCCGGTTAAGAGCTGGCAATTAAGGTCTGGGAGGATGTGAGAGATCCCCAGGGAAGAGCAGGGCAGTGAGGAGGGAGGCAGAGGAAGAAGCAACTATACGACAAAATGAGAAATGTTGCAGAAACCCAGGGTTGCGACTCACCCCATAGCGGTGATGGGCCATAACAAGTACTAAAATGACCTTTTCTGTTGCCATATGCCCCAGCTCCATGTTTCAGCTCTGTTAGGGGCTGGAAGAGGGGAACTTCACAGTCCCAATGAGCTGAGCATCTAAACAGCATGGGTAGTGGAAGGGGAATTGCCCTAAAACCCGGCAGAACTGGGCCACCGCACACCCAGTTCCCTTGTGCAGGAGCAGGGGGATGGCATTTGGCCTGTGGTTGTCACACTCATGCCTTCCCAGTCGCAAGGCTGCATGAAAGTATGAATTTCCAGCAGCTGCTTCTTGCTTTAAGAGCCCAGGGGGTTCTCAGGGGATGCACCGCAATGGTGGCGTTGGCCCGAGGGGGTTTTACTGTACCTGGAAGGGGAGATCCCTGTCTTTCCTGACCTGGAATGACTTGGAGCAGTTGAGGGTGGAGATCTGCCCCTTGCACTGCGGAAGTCTGCTAAAGCCTCCCAATGGGAGGACCTTGGCTACATGTTTAATGGCAATGGGGGATTCCTCTCGGGCTTTCCCTCTAGCTTGCTCCTATAGCTTTTTGGCTAGGGGCGTGTGAGACTACGGGGCATCTGAACCCCAAGGCCTCCAGGCTTGGGGCTTGCATGTAGGATGCCTGCCGGAGCCTGGGAGATAGGATACTTACCGGTGGGGATATGGCACTGACTTGTTAAAAGAAGAGCTACCGGTCCAGTGGTGCCATTGATTTACAGG
>NW_017728886.1:4335597-4341263 GCF_001723895.1 Crocodylus porosus | reverse complement strand
GTAGTGAATCTTGACTTCCCCATCTATAAAATCATGTAAATCCATCATCATAATAATAAATCGTGTACATCTATTATAATAATAACAATATCTACCTACCTTAATGCCTGATGTTCCAGTAGCGCCCAGGCCTGACTGAGACTGGGATCTGAGCTCTGTGCATAAAGAGAATCGGTCCCTGCCTTGAAGACAGACAAAACGTGGAAAGGGGAGGACATAGATCTTAAGTGATGTGCCCAGGGATAGAGAGCAAGTCGGGGGCAGAGGTGGAGGTAGACTCCTAGCTGCTCTGCTGCCTGCTGGGTTTGACACAGGGGTTATTTAATGCTCATGAAGTGCTTCAAGCTTCTTGGATGCAAGGCATGGTGAAAGCACATGGGGCCAGGGGTTTGGTCAGCATCCTCCTTGCAAAGGGCAGCAGGTCGTTGAAATAAAGTAAGTTGGGGGGTGCCTTTTGGATCCTCTGGTGTGAAAGGGGCCTTGCCTCTGCTCCCATTGCAACACATGCTCATTGCAGAGGGGAGCAAGAGAGGGGATGCGTCAGGGTGTTTCTGATCCTTGTCGCAGCAAGCTTTGTTGGCCTGTAAATCTGCCTGCCTTCCTATCAGCTTATCCCCTAGGGAGCCTGGCTCTTCTCCTCCCCACAATCATGCAAGGCCAGGAGGGAGCTCAGGAGTCCCTCCAGTCCGTCCCCTTCCTAATTCCCCACGACGCGCACTGTTCGTTGGCAGTACAATGCCATGAGCGTCGCTCGGTGAATGCAGCACAGCGTGCACTGCCTGTGCCATGGCTAATCCAAACTCCCCGCCCTTGGAAATGGGATCCGCTCCCGCCCTGGACACACACAACCGGCCCCAGGAGAGGTTGAAGGGGCTGCTCTCATGACCAAACGGGGTTTGGCCTGGTTTTAAACTGCACTTCCCTAGGCCTTGATGTAGCAGGCAGGTTGCTTCCCTGTCCTCCCTTTCCACTTACCCTCTCACCACCGTCACGGCTCGAGTGCCGACCCCTTTCCCAAGCTCCTGTCATCAGAGGGGCTCAAAGGTGGTTCTCTCTGCCCCAGAGGTGCCACGTATGTGGGGGCCTGAGGAAGTCACCCGAAAAGTGTGAAACTTTCCACATGTCCCCCACCCCCCAGCAAAATAAAGGGCAGTGCCTATGCTATGACCCACCCACCCCAGCAGGCTCCAGCGGGGATGGTAGCCAGTAGCCACTTGGAAAGAGGCAGGGCCGTGGGGGTGAGCAAGCCTTTGGAGTCAGCACTGGGCCCTTAAAAAAATTAATAAATAAGACTCAGCTCTTTGAGGGAAACAGGGCAGCACTGGCCTAGACTGAGCCAAGCCCCTGAGCTGCTGAAGCTAACACCACCTTTGCTCCTGCACCGCTCTGGCCCACAGGATCAGGCCCAAAGCGGCCAGGGCTAGCGTGAGCGCTGAGCGACTGCAGCCGTATTTAGCAACCTTCACTGCGCCGGCGTGGAGGCTGTTTGGCATCAGGCTGGTGTCTTCATAGTTAATTAGTAGAGTAATTTTAAAAAGAAGAAAAAAAAAAAAGGGGGGGGGGTTTAGGAAGTCGCAGCGGTGCAGGGGTTAGCCAGGAGATAAATAGGATGGGGGGGAGGGGTGTTGTGCGTGTGTGCGTGCGCGCGCGCTCTGTGTGTACACACACCTAAAGTGGATTATCTCCATCCTGGCTTAAAGAGCAGCTGAAAAGAGGAGAGGGAAAGCGAGAGGGGTAGCTGGGATCCTGCAGGTAAAGCTGCTTGTGCTTCCTGGATGGGAGGGGCGGAGGGCGGGGGGTGGTTTCATCCCTTCCAAAAAAGCCCTTGGAGGAGAGGGTCCCTGGGCAGGGGGTGCAGAGCAGGGGGGCGAGCAGTTCCCCTGGGGAAGGCAGAGAAATCCCCCCTGGGAGGTGGCTCCGTACCCCCAGCCCGGCTCCTCCTGAGCCCGAGGGGGACCCGGCAGGGCCGGGCACGGGGCCACGGCGTGTCCTGCTCGCGCGTGGGGGTGTGTGTGTGTGTGTGAGTGTGTGTATATATATATATGTGTGTGTGTGCGTATGTCTATATATATGTGTGTGTGTGTATATATATGTGTATATATATGTGTGTATGTCTATATATATATATGTATGTGTGTGTGTATATATATATATGGGGGTAGATACGTGTATGTGTATATATATATGGGGTAGATATGTGTATATATATTTGGGGTAGATATGTGTGTCTATACGCTTTTGTGTGTGTATTTGGATGCACACGTGTGTGTGGGGTGGGTGTATATGCATATGTGTGTGCATATATAGGTAGTGTCTGCGTGCATGGGTTCGTGTGGCTGCGTATTTATACACGGGCGTTTGGGCGTGTTGGAGTGTGCGGGTGTTGAAGACAGACACAGGAGACGCATAGCTGTATACACAACGCGCGTCTAGACGAGAAACGCGAGGACACAGACGCGCGCACACGCGCGCACACACCGATCTATACACACGTCTGTGTATCTAGCTGCGCGCGTGTGCGCGTTTGCTCGTCTCCGCCCGGGCGGGGGGGCCATGCTGGAGTCAAGCAAGGGACCTGCCTCTGGATTTAACACCGACCCCGGACCCAGCCCTTCTCCAACCGCATTATTCTTAGGGGTTTTTTTAAAGCGATGGGATTTTGGGGGGGGCTGGTGTCGGTCCCGGGGGTTTTCCCCTCGCCTCCGGGGCAAAGCATCCCTTTCCAGCCCCCTCCCCATGCCCTATTGCCCACACCCAGCCCGAGCTCGGCTCCCGGTCCGCGGCGGGGGGACCGGCCGGGCGTCCTCCGCACACGCCGGCTCGCAAATACCGCTGTTCTGCAGGCACACGTCCCGGAGGAGCGAGGATGGAGACCCTCTCCCCCTGCCAAGCGACCCCGGCTTTCATATATATACACGCAAATATATATATACACACACCCACACATACATAGATATACGTGTCTACATATTTATATGCGCGTATACACCTATATAGTTATACATGCGTGTATATACAGCTGTCTATATAGAGATGTCTGTATTTATAGACGCTTTTTTTTTTTTACATCTGCGAGCTCTCGGGGTGTCGCACCAGAATAAACGTCCAGCTTTGCCCCGTTCTCAGCCCGCCACGCCGGGATAAATCGTTCCAGTTTGGGACGGTGGGGCGCGGCGTTTGGGACGGTGGGGCGCGGCGTTTGGGACGGTGGGGCGCGGGGCGAGACAAAGGGATCCGGGAGTTTGGGGGTGAGCAGGCGGGTGAAGCGAGGTCTTCGCCCAAATCCGAATCAAATCCATGCCGTTGTGTAGAAGAGTTGCGCCGGGATCGATCCATCCGCGGAGGTTGGAAGGGGCTGATTTTCCCCCGCTCATTGGAGCGCCTCCGATGTTACTGGAGAGATGATTGGGAAGGTGTGAGTGTGTGTGTGTGGGGGGGGTGTCTGGGTTTGTGCGTGTGCAAATCCTCTTTTTTTTTTAATTAAAAAAAAGGGGGGGGAAGGGTAAAACAGCCCCAAAGCAAGTTTCTGGGAAGGTGTTTGGAGCGCATCAGCTGGGGAGGAGCAGGGGATGGGAGAAGGGAGCCTGAAAGTTTCCAAACCACCACCCCCAAAAAGAAAAAAAAAAGAAAAAAACAACAACTTCACGCATTTATGGATTTTTATGTATTTTTTTCTTGCATTTTTAGTCGCTTCTACCCGGGGAGTGAAATCCGGGCAGGTTGTTATAGCTACCCAAATCCGCAGGGGTCCCCCTGTCTATTTATACCCCTTAAATCTTCCTCTCCACCCCCCACCCACCCTTTTTTTTTAAAGCTACATTTTATCCCTGGCTTGTGGGCCAACGTGCCCCTAATGACTATTAAAACACTATCTCTTTGCAATTAGCTCATTCCTGCCTTAGCCTTCCTGATTGACAGAGGAAGCTGGAGCATCAGAATTCTCCCTTTGGCAATAAGTGCTGATTGGGCCCTTTTAAAGAGAGCTACTTCAAACTTTTTTTTTCTTTTTCTTTTTTTTTTTTTTTAATATTTGCCTTCAGTGTCTTGGCTGAGAGAAGAGGGTTTTTTTGTGGGTTTTTTTTTTTTTTTTTTAACCTCTCTTGAGATTTTTGCTCGAGAGGAGTAGAGGAAGGAAGAGAAAAAGGATTTACCTGGCTTGGGCTTGAGACTTGGCTTTTCTTTTCTTTAATGATTTTGTATTATTATTGCTCTGATTACTGACATCCATCATCATACCTCAGAAGAAAGAAAAGTTTTGGCAACTCTGGTTTCCCCCTTCCAAAAAAAAAAAAAAAAAAAAAGGGAAAAAAAAAAAAGGGGGGATTTTTTTTTTTTTTTTTTTCCATCCATGGCCTCTTTTGGATATTTCCTGTTTCTTTGTGGGCTGAGTCAAGCGATGTCAAGTTACCCAATCTGGTGGTAAGTTTTAGCCTTCTTCTTCTTCTTCCCCCCCTCGTTTGAAAGGGCATTTCCCCTCCTGCGCTTCCCTGGCCCTGGCGGTGCCTCGAGAGCCCCGGTCCGCGGTCCCCGCGCGGGAGGAGCGGACTGGCTCCGCCGCACCCGCGCTGCACCCCCGCACGCGCGCAGCCCGGGGCCGCGTGTGTCCGCTCCTACCCGGGCTGCCGGCTCCGGCCGCGGCGGCGCGCGGGCCAGCGGCGCACACGCGGATCCCGAAGTTGGTTGTCGGGTTTGTTTTCCTTCCCCTTCAAGTGCTTTGATCCTCTCCTGCCGGGAACAAAAGGCACCGAGCGCATTAAAGAGATAATGATACAACCTGACACGAGCATTTCAAGGTGCTCTCGAGCTAGTCAGGTGGAAGGGAGCTGGGGGGAGGATGAAAAACAGCGCTCCCCTTGGCTCTGAGAAGCGTTAAAATTAAAAATAAAATAATGATAATAATAAAAGCCCCACCACCACCACCAACAACAACAAAAAAAACCCCGTAGGTAAGACAAGATTGAACAACCTGAGCTGGTTATGTAAAGGGAAAGCGGCGGGGCGGGAGTGGAAGGGAGAGGGAATTGGTTGGGTCTGGGACTGGGGCGGATTATAACACTGTGCTATCCCGGGCTCTGCTCTACAGTGTCTTGAATGATCGTATATTGCATTGCACTGCAGTACAGTACAGTACAGTACAGGTATCTTGCAGAAACTTCACTCCACTGCAGTACTGAATAATACAGGCTATTGCACTGCGTTGTATTTCACTGTGTTGCGGTATAGTGTAATATCGTATGACATATGGCATTGCATTTCATTACACCGCATTTCAGTATAATATATCATAATATATAGTACAGGATAGCATGCTGTATAGCACTGCATTACATTGCATTATATTATATTATGTTACGTTATATTATATTGTATAGTATCTTGCATTGCATTGCATTGTATTATATTGTATAGTATAGTAACTTGTATTGCATTATAGTCTACAGTATAGCACAGTATGGTATCTTGCAGTGCATTGCATTATAGTCTACAGTATAGTATAGTATAGTATCTTGCATTGCATTGCATTGTATTATATTATATTATATTGTATAGTTTAGTAACTTGCATTGCGTTATAGTCTATAGTATAGTATGGTATCTTGCAGTGCATTGCATTATAGTCTACAGTATAGTATAGTATAGTATAGTATAGTATAGTATCTTGCATTG
>NW_017728886.1:4327605-4335311 GCF_001723895.1 Crocodylus porosus | reverse complement strand
CTGGGCACGCACACACACACGCATGCACACGAATGCACACGCACGCCTACGCATGTACATGCACCCACACATGCACGCGCAGGACCGTGCCGCACACCCCCGCCGGCTCTCCCCGGCTAGGCCCGGGCTTGCCCCCATGTGCGCCCCCCGGCCCGGGTGCTAAAGCCAGTCTCCGGTGCGGGGACAGACGTGCCCGCCCCCCGCGCTCGGGCCCCTGGGGGCACTGCTGCTCCTGTCCCCCGCACTGCCCCCAGCGCCTCTCGAGCGCCGGGGACAGCGCTGCCCGGGCTGGGGGCACGCGAGCTCCATCCTGCCCGGTCTGCTGGGCACCGGGGCAGAGAGCGGGGCACGCTCCCCTGCTCCTCGCCCACTTGCCGCCTCCAGCGCTGAAGGTCGGGGACGCTCCGGCTGAGCCTGTACCCCTCGCTCCCGGGCACTAGGTGCCGATGCCCCTTTCCTCCGGGAACGTGCCCAGGCCCTGCTCTCTGCCCGCCCGCATCCAGCTGGGGCAGGAGAGGGCCCAGTGCCCTCCCTTTCCAACCCCCCAGGGCACTGCTCAGGAGAGACCCCAGGAAGCGGGGGTGCGCCTGCACATATGGGGAGGGGAGGGGGTACAGGCAGCAGTGTGTGCATGTGTGTGTGTGCGCGCACGTGTGGGGAGGAGAGGCGGGTAGAGGCGCCATGTGTGTCTGTGTGTGGGGGGTATGTGTGTGTATATGGGGAGGAGAGGGTGGTAGAGGCAGTGTGTGTGTGTGTATGCATGCACATATGGGGAGGAGAAGGCGGTAGAGGCACTGTGTGTGTGTCTGTGTGGGGGGTATGTGTGTGTATATGGGGAGGAGAGGAGGTAAAGGCACCTTGTGCGTGTATGTGGCTGTGGAGGGGGGCATGTAGGGAAGAGGTGGGCAGAGGCATCATTGTGTATGTGTGTGCTTATGGGGAGGAAAGGGGCTAGAGGCACTGTGTGTGTGTGTGTGTGTGTGTGTGTGTGCGCGCACGCACATATGGGGGGGTAGAGGCACCATGCTCAGCTATGTCAGGTATGTCTGAAGCTGGGAACTCATTTGGATGGATGGGAGGGGTGGGGGGGAAGGTAATAAAATGCAAATGTGTTCTTGATAAGACAGGCAACCTGAACACCTGGACTGGAATCATTAAAAAGCGATCTTTTATTCCCAGCCCCGATATAACTTATAATTAGAAACTCCCTTGCATTCCTGATTGGAGAAGGAAATGCATTCCACCGACACCAACATAAATATTCCCTTGTCACCTACCCAGGGGGAAGGAGGTGGGGGAGAAGGCAGGAGGTGGGGTGGGTGGAAGATCTGCATCTCCACCGAGGAAAGCCAGCAGGATCAAAAAACAGTCGCAGCCCAAAGTTAGGCTCCCCACCGAGCTCGCTCTCTCCCCCACCAGGGTGCATTTTGCTTTCATGCCGTGCTGCTGGCTGGTGGAGGAGCTGGGAACAGGCGGGGGAAGGAGAAGGGGGCTTAATCACTGCTGCATTCCCCTCCATCTCTCTTGCAAGGTTGGGGTAGCAGGTGTCAGATCCTAGTGCAGGATTTTTAAGTGCACCAGTTTGGATGTACAACGTGCCCTTTGCAAGTGCAGCAAGACAGCACCAGGCATGGAGTTGCAAGGAAGATGGAGGGGGGGGGGGCGGTCAATGTTATGTAGGCATCCGAAATTCCAGCTCTCCCCCACCCGCCCTCCACATTAGGTCTCAGACAGATGCTTCTCAGGCCCCTGTGACACGTTACGTATATTTGGTGAGTCACTGCTCAGTCGCGCAATAAACTTAGACCGCCACAGGCAGCGCATGCAAAATAATAATCACGAGAGAAAAATGACTACCCGGCTAGCCATAAAAAGAGCCAACCAACTAGAAAGTCAGGGCATGACAATGGGTAACACCTCCGCAGCTGGTTTCTAGCCAGCTTGAATTTGAACATGCAGCAGGGCCCTCGGACGCACCTCGCATCCGCAGTATAGAGGTGAGCGAAAGACGACCCGCCCCGTAGTGCTGAGTGGGTAGGAAGGGCAATATGGGATGAAGAGCTGCACATAAACCCCCAAATCCAGAGCGGCTTTCATTCCCCTAATCCAGATTGCAGCAGAGGAGGATAGACCCCGGGCTCAAACCCGGGTTGTAATCCCAGCTGCTGCTGTAACTGCCCCAGTCCAGTTGTTCTGGGGTCGGTGGCAAGAGAAGGAAAGTCCCTCCGATCTCAGTCCCGCCGTCCTGTGGCCTCAAAGATTCATCCTTTAAACCCGCCGGTAGCTCCTGGGATGCTCACAGGTAGAAATGCTGTAAGACACTCGCCCTAAAGCACCCTCCAAGCGTCGGCGTGATCTTGGCTTACGTCTGAATTGCTGCACTCAGAAGCCTGCCTGATCCGGGCTCCATCGGCAAGGCAAGGCCTGAGGAAGGCTGTATGCACACCGGCGTTGTTTAATTATCCCTCGGCAAGGTGAAAGCTATCTGGGACCATAAGTGTGCCTCCAGGGCTGTGTATGTTCGGTGGTGTTTGTTTGAATAGCCCAGTAAAAAGAAATCCCTCCGCTGTTTGATCTCTCTGCTTAAACGGCTCTCATCACCATAATATCAAAACACCTCTGCGGAAATAGGGGCACGGATGCAAAAGAAAACTGCTCTGAAAGTGATGCCAAGTGTGTCAGGGACCTGCTTAGTGAAGAAAAAAACAAATAGGGCTGAACCAGCGCTTCTGACCAATGCTTTGAACTGGCCATTGATTATGGGGAAAGCTATGGGACTTCCTTTATCCCCCCCATATCATTTCTGTGAAGGGACTAGATTAGACTCTGGCACCGGGAGCCCATGAGCAAAAGTGGAGCTCCCCAGCGCAGATCCACTGTCCCAGGTGTGTGCGGTGCAAAGTGGCAGCCAACAGCAGGCGTGGTGCAAATTAGATTTTTAAAACCCCATCAGGGATCTAATGTGTTATTTGGGCTGCGGGTGATGGAGGGGCATCAGGAGGTCTTTGAGAGGCCTGAAGGATTGCTTTAGGATGGTGGTTTTCAACCTGTGGTCCAAGGACTCCTAAAGGGTCTGCAAAAAGTGACTATGATCAAGCAATAGCGTGTGCATACCCACGCTTACAGTTCAAAGGGGTCTGCCCCTCCATTCACATTTTTTTTTTTTTAGGGCTCCGCAAAATTAAAAAAAAAAAGGTTGAAAACCACTGCTTTAAGGAAAAACCAATAACAGCGATGGACACTGAGCTCTTAGATCTGAATCTGAATATTGAGGAGATCAGAGGCTGCTAATGCATCAGCCAGCACTAGGGGAGGTGGGAAATGTGGGTGGGAAAGCAGAAGGTGGCATGAAATGTGAACAGACTTTTAGCTGGGAAGCTCTTTCTTTTTGGTGAGGAGAGCAAAACCAAAGCAGAAAGGGGTAGGCAAAAGAGCGCAAAGCGTTTGTCTCCTCTGTCATTGTGGGTACAAGATGGCCACGTCTTTTCTGGAGGCAGCAGAGTCGTAAAGGCTCAGCTCGCAGGAGAGAAGAGGCAGCATGGTTGTATAGCTGCTTATTACCCAGGGAGATGCCATCCGGGGGCTGCTGCACACATAAATCCTGGGTTGGCAACCTACGGTCCGCAGGCCTGGCTGGGCCCACGAAGAGGTTTTATCCCGCCTGCCAAGCACGCCTTTTTTCTATAAACTGCCATTGGCAAGTTTTGCATGAGAATATGCCATTGCACGCTGGAATTGCTAACAACTGCCACTTCTGCCACATCTTAGGGCCGAGTAATGCAAATTCAGCCCTGGGATTTTGACATGCACTGCATCACTGCAGCAATGGGGATGATGGGACACAGTGGTGGCTTTCACTTCTCCGTGCCGGGTTCAGGCACGACCCCTTAGCTCAGCGGAGCTGTTCTGCATCTGTACAGGGTTCGGGTGTTGTCTGCTCAGGCCCTCGTTCTAGAAGGACAGATGGGTTATTTTTTTATTGCAACTGTATAGGTGCAGATTTCATCTCAGCGTGTGCTGTGCCTTAAAAGATGATCTGCATTTAGGCTTTGAACTGTTGAGTGATGATTGCTCTCTGGCTGGTGAGCCAGGAGACAGGGAGGGCTGGAAAGTCACTCAGGGAACAGCGGGAGCCGTGTTTGTTGGCATAAGAGCACTTCAGCTATCTCTAGAGCACCCAATTATGTATTGCATTCACCTGTTTGAGCTCAGCTCCATCATCTCAGCCAAGGGCTTTGTCGTGCCACTGGGGATGGATGTGGCCTTCATTTCGGGTGCCGTCCAGGAGTGTTTCTGCCTGTGGTTAAGCAGCTGCTCTAGAAGGGGCTGCGGCAATGGGCCAAGCAGTCCCTGCTCATAAAAAGTCCCCAAGGGCGATGACTATGTCTGCAGCCACACCAGGAAGGCCTAGCTGTCAGGTCAGGGCCCTGCTTTGCCAGCTGCCTTCACCCTATGATTTTCAACAAGGCTGCCATGCAGCGTTTGGTGTGCAGACACCTGTCTGGTGTACAAATGCACCATTCGGTGTGCAAACGCCTGCACAACTCACAAGATCTGTTATGTTTCCATAGGCAAAACCTTAATGAAGGAGAAGCAGTTTCTGAGGGGTGTGGGGGGCAAGGGCTTGAGTCTAAAAAGGGTAAGAACCACTGGTGTTGACATACCCCTTGCCTTGTAAAAATTGCCTAAGGATGCAAAGGGTGGGAGAAACTGAAAGCACCACTATCCCCACTTCGCAGAGCTGGTCCCAAAAGGTTGCCAGGCACCTGATTCGCACCGAAATCAAGGCTTTGGGTATTTAGGTGCAGGGATTAAGTGACTTGACCGCTGTCACTCGTGAAGCCTGTGTCAGAGACAGGAACCGAACCAAGTTGTCTCAAATTCTAGCTGGGGTCTGAGCTGTGAGACCAGCCTCCTTGCAGATCCATCCTGATAAGGACATTATCTAATCGTTTAAAATGTCATTGCACATCCTGGAAGATGTAGATATATATATATTTTTCAATTTCAAGAGAACTTTATTAGAAGAAATAACCTAAAAAAAACCCCCAAACCCTCATACAGCCTTCAGTAAAACAAAAAGAGCAAACTGAGTCACAGATAAATATCCTCTTTCCAAGACAAATAAAAGAAACTTTTCTCTCTTTGAGCCCAGCCATCTTTATAAAGCATCTGTTACAGGGCAGTTCCAGTTGCAGGGATTTGTCCTTCCATCATGCCTTTCACCTGAACATCTCAAAGAACTTTACTAACATTAATTAATAGCATCCTTAGGATGGAGGCTAATGTTGCTATCCCCATTTTACAGATGGGTAAGCAGAGGCAGGAAAATGAATAGCTGTGTCCTGGGGGATAAAATGAGCCCATAGGTGAGTGGGGAATAGACCCAAGGGCAGTGTCCAGATGAGTGTGTTTCTCTGGGGACAAGTAGCAGTGGCACTCGGTGGCAGTGGTGTTATTTATTCCCGGGGATCATGTGTGCTCTGGTGCGTGGCAGGTTATCCAGGTGGGGTAGGGGTCAAGTGTGCTGGTGCCAGCAGCCTTACCTGGGGCCCCAGGGGAGCTGGAGCCGTGGCGCTCCTGCAGCAGGGAGCCTGGCTAGTTTTGGGCAGCACACGCTGCTGCCACGTGCGCCACCCTGCTCCTTTTTGGCATGGATCTTTTTGACTCTGGGATCTCCTGGGGTCACCCCCCCACCACAATCCTGCGAAGTAGGGGTGCAGGGGATGCCTGCATGTGCAGCGTGTGTTGCCGCAGACAAGGCTGCAGTGCCACATACCACAAATCCGTGCTCATCTGGACATGGCGAAGGAGTGCTACTTCTCAGTCTCGACATTGGAAAGCTGTGCTTTGCTGTCCTGCTTTGGAAAAAATTAATCTGCCAACCCAATCCTCAATAAATCAATGCTTGGGGGTGGGGGGTCTAGATGATAGCGTCCTGGGGTAGGTCTCAAAATACCAGATTCTGGTCCCAGTTTTGGCACCGACCTGCAATGTGAGACCGTAGGCAATTCCCTTCCCCTTCCCGTGCTCTTCTTTCTCACCACGTGTCTATGATCTAAGCTCTGGAAGGAAGGAAGCATTTGTACAGCACCGAGCACTATGCTCAATCCGCTCAGCGTTGGTGGAAAGCAGGCACTCATCACGGTTGCTTGCAGGTTTGAGCTGGGGATTATTGTTCTAATTTGTTTTCCCATCATATGTCTTATAGAGAGAAAAAAGAAGTGGTCTGTTCTGCTGTCCCAGAGCAAACAGGCCGAGTCTTTGATTCTCCCCGGAGGTTTTTATGTGCTTCTCCTCGGGGGATGCCACTCCTGCGTTTATATGCCTCGAGTGCGTGGGTCACATAACCAGACAGAGTTATAAAGCGCTTTACGGGCATAATGACAGCACTTAGCAAACATTACACAAGCATGTCACCGAAGGGACTCCTCCAGGCTCTGAATCGCGGCGCGCCGCATTCGGACAGCTGAGATTTATCGAGGGGCTGCGGGAGCGTGTGATCTAAATATATTGCTCAGCCCATTGCTGGCAGATAGCGGTGGGCTGTCCGGTCCTGTTCCCAAAGCTACCCCCCGGAAAAGGAGTTGGGTCCACACTTTTGCTTCAGACGTGGAAGGCCAAAGCCTAGAGCTCAAAGGGAAGCTTGGAGCACAAAAGTTCACCTTCCTGGGGTGAGTCCGTATCTCCTGGCCTCTGTAACCTGTCCTGAAAGTGGTTTATAGTCAAGTCCTGGAAGGAATTAGGTGCCTGGCTAAATCGCTGGGGTCTGGATCTGAGTGCTGAGCGCCCTGCCGGCAGGTGTTCGGATCCCATGGTTATGGGGATGGCCATACCCACAATTTACCGGGGGGTTCGGTGCTGCACTATAGGCTAGCTACTATGGTAAGTGGAAGTGAAGCCATGATATACTCTTGTATAGTAGCTTCTACTTATTACAGGGTGAGACCTTGCACGCGGGCAGTTATGCACGTGAGTAAAAGGCCTTTTCTCTTTTCCCTCGAGGTCAATTGTGCATAGGGCCAAGCTTGCCAATGAAAAGCAAATGAAATTTAAACATAAACTCCCTTGTTCTTCACTCCCTAACATAAGGCAGTCTTTAGAAGGGCCCTCTGAACCAAAGGAAATTGTTAAGCATCACAAAAGCCACGGCTCTTAGCACTCTTGTTTGTCAACTGCCTATTTAAACTCCCCTTCCCTCTTGAATTAGACTGACAATGAAAGAGCCCTTTGCATTTCTATGGCACCTGCCATCAAAGGAACTTGACACATCCTAGGTCTCCAGAGTTTTTGTACTGGGATAAATAAGATGTGTGGGGATGTGATTTTTTTTTAACTTGAACGTAATACAGCCCCTAGCATGAATACTGTGAGGCCAGAACAAAATTTGCTTTATAGCAACATGACTTGCTCCTCTTCGCCTGCAGGGACAGCTATATTCACTTGAAGCATATTTGGCACAGCCAGACAAGGTTCTTTGGGTCAATATGATATCTTTTATTAAACTAAATAGTTGGGGAGATTGTTCTTTGCAAGCTTTGGGGTGCAAACACCCTTCTTCAGGGAGAGGGAGAGTGTTTTTACACTTGTCTCCCTTCTGACGTGTCCGTGCAGGGCGTTTACCCAAAGCTGCACAACTTTTGCAGAGAGAAGACCCTATAAACACGTGTCACAAAAACCCTAGTTAAAATGTTTCAAGAACAGGC
>NW_017728886.1:4325605-4326714 GCF_001723895.1 Crocodylus porosus | reverse complement strand
TGACTTGCTCGTCTCTCCATGCATCTTGTCCACTGCTGGGCAGATGCAGTCTCCTACAAAACACTGCTCACCACAACTGGATCCTCATCCAGCACCAACCAGCCCTTGCATTTGTTGCAGCAACCCTGCTCAAAACCCCCTAAAAAAACCTCCTGGCTATCCTAAAGCCTTTACTGTCTTCATCTCCCCACATTACCTATGTCTTACACACATCTCTGTGGTTCATAGTGTCACGGTTGGTCGGGTCGGAAGGGACCTGAGCAGATCATCAAGTCCGACCCCCTGCCATGATGTGAAGAGACATCATTCCTGTTGATTCAAGGGCAAGCTCTGTGTTTCGTAACACGATTTCCACCTCTCCATTTTATTCTTCCCGTCAGTTCTTTACAATCAGATCCTTTCTTTCTCGCTCAGATCTCCTACCATCTCCTTCTCTGCCTGGTTTTTCTTCCTGACCTCTGTTTTGGGATACTGCTTACAGGATAGAGGCTACACAATTGTTTTTTTTTTTCAGTGGAAGGCAACACTGTTCAGTGCAATTCATTGAACAAGGTAGAAAAATAATCGATTCGGCTTGGAAACAAAGAGCCGTAAGATCTTTCCTTTAACCCAGCTGTTAAGGAGACCTTCTGTTTCCCAGAAGGTGAGCTCTATATGTTAATTAAGAAGGGAGAAATACAATTAGTTGGAGACTTTCTGGATGTACAAGATCCCCCTCTTCTTCTGTAGCAGTAGTAGTAATAATAATAATAATAATAATATGCCTGTTGCTAAACAAAATAATTTTTTTAATGACACAAAAGTGCTTTGGTTCCCTGCAAGCTGGGGAGACACAGTCATAGTAAAATCTTGCATTGTTTTGCAATGCTAAAATGGAAAGTGAAGAGACAAGGCAGTGGGTACCAGCAGGCTGGCCTAATCTATAGCTTGGTGATATCTGTGGAAAGGCTCTTTTTTATACCAGTGGGTTTCAGAGCAGGACCTCTTCTGGAGAGCAGAAGCTCTTATAAGCCCCCTTAGAGGCCTTCTGGTTGCAGCAATGGGTTGGTATTCAGGGGGTGCACCCCGACAAATGTGCACATACATTTATCCTGGGACAAACAGCAGCA